>NC_051083.1:61281375-61581375 GCF_004664715.2 Peromyscus leucopus | reverse complement strand
AGAAACCCTAGATTAAACACAGAGTCAGGCAGGGGTGGCACACACCTTTAATCCCAGTACTGGGAAGCACATATGCCTTTTAATCACAAGAAGTGATGGCTGGGTGGAGAAAGGTATACAAGGTATGAGGAGACAGGAACTAAAGGCCTTTTGGCAAAAGCGCCCCTTTCAGCTAGAGGAGTCCTAGAGGTAAGACATGGCTTGTTCCTTTGTCTCTCTGATCTTTTAGCATTTATCCTAATATCTGGCACCGGGATTTTTTTTTATTCAAAGACCATTTAGAATTTGTGTTACAATGTGCTGTGCAGAATGAACATGCAGGACACACAGGAAATCAACTGACAAACTTCACTAAAACAAGGCAGGACAGACCTTAAAAATTCCTGCTTCATAGAAGAGTCTGCCAGATATTCTGCAGGACACACAGGAAAGTGGCTGCTGAATTTCACTAAAACAAAGCAGGACAGTCCTTCAAAGTTCCTGCTCCACTGAGAAGTCTACCTGATACATTAAGCTTCTAGGCTGAAGATGGATGCCCCAGCATTGCAGAGGAAATTTGGGTGACTGTCCAGGCTATCAGATGTCTCTGTTGTTAAATAATATTACATCCTTCTGGGCCTTGGGAGTTGCAGACTAAATAGTTATAGTTGCAGTTTTCCTTAGTTATGATAGAGTAAATTAGGTATAAAACTTTAGATTCATTAAGATAGGATAGATAATGGAGTATTTTCTTTAGATTTACCAGACACAAATGAATTGGAATTCAGTATGTTGTGAATGTAATCCTTACTTGATAATTGTTCTTATTGTATACAGTCTTACTATGTTTAAGTTAAAACCTTTCATTTTATGTTTAGACAAAAAGGGGGAAATGTGGTAGAATATTATCTTAAGGTGTGTTACTTTTGTTTATGTTGCATTTTTTAATTCTGAAGCTGTGTTACTGTGCCTGTCTAAAACACCTGATGGTTTAATAAAGAACTAAACAGCCAATAGCAAAGCAGGAGAAAGATAGGTGGGGCTGGCAGGCAGAGAGGATATATAGAGGGAGAAATCTGGGAGAAGAGAGATGGAGGAGTGAAGAAAGAAGTAACCAGAGAAGGAGGAGGACTCAGGAGCCAGCCACCCAGCTACACAGCAAGGCACGGAGAAAGATTAAGATTTACAGAAGTAAGAGAATGGGAAAAGCCCAGAGGCAAAAAGTAGATGGGATAATTTAAAAGTTAGGAAAATCTGGCAAGAAACTAAGCCAAGCTAAGGCCGAGCATCCATAATTTAGACTAAGCCTCAGTGTGTGATTTATTTGGGAGCTGGGTAGTGAGCCCCCATTAAAGAGCAAAACCAAATTTATTTGGGATAACTCACTTACGGTTTCAGAGGTTCTACCCATTATCATGGTGGAGAGCATGGCATGCAGACATGATGCTGGTTATATCTTGATCAAAATGCAACAGGAAATGATCTGTGACACTGAGCATGAGCACAGGAAACCTCAAAGCCCACCTCCATAGTGACACACTTCCCCCAATAAGGCCACACCTACTCCAAAAAAACCACACCTCCTAATAGTGCCACTCCCTGAGATTATGGGAGCCAAGTATATTCAAACTACCACACCCCCAAAAGGCCTCACCTAGTTCCATCTTTTCAGGGATTGGTGGCACATGGAGGGAGATAGATCAAACATTCATACTAGGTAGTCGTCATATAGGACTTTGTAAATAAAAACATAGGACCTAAATAACATCTCTCCTTTAACAAGCACCCAAGTATGATTCGATGTGTGATCAGCCTTTCCTCTGCTATGGGAGTCAGGCAGCAGATCACTGTGGCAACAGCCAAGCACAGGCTTTGAGTGTGCACAGATCAAGTACCAAGCTCTACTGCTGTGGCCCCGACAGGTTACTTAAACTCTCAGTGCCTCCATTTCCTTGCTCATGAGTAGGACAAAGCCAATAGTGGATTGCTGAGAATGTGCACAAGATGGCTCTACTGATGGGCCACAGGTGTCCACTGTGGCTGGTAGGGCTGTGCCATGGGTTACATTTGACCTGTAATTCCTGTAAGTGGGGGATGTACTTACGGGATCGTTCTGAAGATTACATGAGATAATGACCAGAAAGCTTAACACTGTGCTCAACACATGGGAAGTGTCAGCTCCTGTTGTTAGTGATGGGGAGGTTGAGTCTGCTGCCCAGTCTCAAGCCTTTGCCGAAAGTTTCTGTAGTCACAAAGGATTTAGTCCAACTAGGAATCATAGACATCTTGTCTCTTCCAAAATCACCTTGTAGTTTGTCAAAGCCCACCTCATAGTTAAGTGTCTTGTCTATTTTTTTCCCTCAGGATGCACAAACTCCTTTACCATTTCACTTCCTTCTTATGCGACTTTCCAGATTCTTTAAGCCGTTCTCCATCAATACAGCAGAAAGTGGATTTTTTGGGTTAAACTGGATTACAAACTTGTGGCAATAACCAGTGCTTCTGTAGGTCTGGGTTGCTCCACTTTTTAACCACCTCCCCTGTGCCCCAAGTAAACGAGGCTCTGCTATGGATTACTTTCCAACCTTAACTAGTCACCATAGGCATCCAAATGTAGGTGGATCTCTGGTCTACAGAGCAAGTTTCAGAACATCCAGAACTGCACAGAGAAATCCTGTGTCAAAAAACCCAAAAACATTAGCAAAATTAGTCCTGGAAAATAAACATTTAAAAAATCTAGTCCGGACTTCGCTAGTATGCCTTGGCTGCATCAGAAAAAAAAAAAAAAACAATTCAAAGCCATTTACACAATGGCTTTTATTATCTCATAAAACAGGAGATCAGGATACAGAGCAGGTACTAAGCTTGGTGAGTTGGATGTTTAACATCACCCAAGAGCCAGGTTTTCTCCATCTCTCGGCTCCCCCATCTTCAGGGTGTTGGTTTTATCTTCCCAGGCTATGTGACATTTAAGAGTTGGAAAAACATGCTTCTTTATTTAAATCCAGGGATGGGGGTGTAGCTTGGTGAGAGAGTGCTGGCCTAACACGTGGAAGGCCCTGAGTTCCACCACCAGCACGGCAAGACATGATTAAAAAGGAAGTAAAGAAATAGTCTTGAAGAAGAGAATAAAGTACCCCCCTGGATGGTGAAATTAAAAAGTATTTCTCTCTGCTTTTATTACCATTTTTGTACTATTAGCTGCCATCAGGGATATGGAGGTGGAATCTTGACTCATTTGCCACGCTCTGTCTCCCAGGTTAGTTAGCCAATGAGCTTATGGAGCATTCTTCTGGCTCTGTCTCCGATCTCCCTGGAGGATGTTGAGATTACAATGTGTCACCGTATTTGGATTTTACTGGGATTCTGGCGATCTGGACTTGGGTTGCATAGGCAACACTTGAACTCACCAGAGCCATCTCCCTGCTCCCAAAGTAGTCATTCTAAAGCAGGCCTCTTCCTGTGAGACATGAGACTCCTCTAGTGGCCAACTATGGCTTGAGGATTCCCCAGCAGTTCAAGGACTCCACAGACCTGAGCAGAATTGTGGACCAGTCACTTTTGCAGCCTCCATATTTTCTCTCATAGACATTTCATACACATCCAATCTGTCTTAATAACTGCTTCTTAGAGGACCCAAGCTCAACTAGTCAACTAACTTGACAACATTTCTTCCTCCTCCTCCTACTTGATCTCTCTACCGAGAGATCATGTAACAGTGATGAACATACTCACTTTCTGAAGCAGTGGTCCACCTTAACTTTCACAATGCTATCATATCCTGCTTCTTCCCTGGTCCCCTAAGAGCTCCACCTACTAATCTAAGATTCAGTTCCAGTCTTCTTATTGAAAGATAGTTCTCTATGGTTTGCTGATGTTCTGCATACTTTGCAAGCAGAGGTGCTGACTGTCTTTGTTTCAAACTATCTTTTGATTTTTTTCTTTTATTGGAAATAGATTTTTTTCTCACATAATATGTCCTGATTACGGTTTCCTCTCCCTCTCTACTCCTCCTAGTTCCTCCCCACCTCCCCTCCCATCCAGATACACCCCCTTTCTGGTTCTCCATAGAAGATAAGCAGGCTTCTAAGGAATAATAAAATAAGGTTAAAACTAACACACTAGTATTGGATCAAACAAACCAACAGAAGGAAAGGAGCCCAAGAGAAGGCACATGAAACAGAGACCCACTTGTTTGCACACTCAAGAATGCCCTAAAAAACACTAAACTGGAAGGGCTTGTGGGGTAAATAGAGATGGAAATATATAAATATATTCATATGTGTGTGTTATTTTATCTTGCAACATATGTATATGTAGTAATGTGTGTATGTAGTAAGATAAAATTAAAATTAAAAAAAAAAAGAAAAAGCCCTGCCACAACATTGAGACAAGGAACCTCCAAAGATGCCTTTGAGTTCATTTTCTGTTGGTCATCTACTGCTGGGCACACAGTCTGTCCTTAAGAGTAGTTAGTTTTGCAGGGCAGTGGTGGCGCACACCTTTAATCTCAGCACTTGGGAGGCAGAGGCAGGCAAATTTCTATGAGTTCAAGGCCAGTTTGGTCTACAGAGTGAGTTCCAGGACAGCCAAGACTACACAGAGAAACCTTGTCTCAAAAAAAAAAAAAAAAAAAAAAAAAAAAGAGTAGTTAGTTTCCCAGTGAGACTCCCTTGGAGAAAACTAAATTTTCATTTGCAAATGGCTATTATTAATTGGAGATTGCTTCTGGGCTAGGGATGGGGGCATGTGTCCATTTCTCCTTTCAACTCTAGGACTCCATCTGGTGCAGACCCATGCAGGCCCTGTGCATGCTGTCTCAGTCTCTGTGAGATCTATGAATGTAGCAGGATGTCATTAGGAGTCATTTTATTGCTATGTTCTTTTAGTAGAACAGTAGTATTTGGCCTTACTCTAGGTCCCTGGGCAGTTTAGTCTCAGGTTCTTGGTCACCTAAGCCATGTTGGGTATGGGTTCCATCTGGAGGAGTGGGCTTAAATTAAATCAAATGTGATATTGGCAAGCTTGGTGCCACCATTGCACCAGCCTATCTTGCAGGCAGGACGCCACTGCAGATCAAAGGGTTTGTGGCTGGGCTGGTGTTATGTTTCTCCTTTGGTAGCTTGCAGAGTACCTTCCTGTACCAAATATGCTAGCATGTGGAGGTGAAGGTTCTAGGTAGGCACCAGCTTGACCTCTCCATGTTCAATGAGTTGTGTAGGTGTTGACTTCAGCAATGGGACCTTGCCACCCACCAAACTATCTTTTTTTAAAAAAAAAAATACTTTTACAGCAAAAAGCATAGTGGGGTATAGAAAGTGTCACCATCCAGATCAAGTGGGCTTGCAGTCTATTGTGCAAAGGGTAACCTCTCCCTCTGGAATCAAGAGCAACCTTGCTCCCCGTCTCTTAGGAATGATTCAGATTTCATCATTAGTCCGCAAGTTAGACTAGTATCCAGTGGGAGTCAGGTAACCAATGGAGATTTTCTATTAGGTCTGTTTTAGTTCACTTTCCATTACTACAAGAAAAAACACCCAAAGCTGGGTACTTCATAAAGGAAAGAGGTCTAACCCAGCATGGTGATACACACTTGTTATCCTAGCAATTAGGAGGCTGAGGATTTCCACAAGTTTGAGGCCAGCCAAAGCTATATAGTGAGTATATAGGGGCTTCATAGTGAGACCCTGTTTTGGAGGGGGGAAGAGAAGTTTATTTATTTCAGTTTTTAAGGCTAAATGTTCATAATCAGGTGACCCCATCAATTAGCTTGTTGAGGGTCCTCATGCATACAGACATGGCATCATGCGTACAGATGGCATCATGGTGGGAACGGGTGTGAGAGGGGGAGATCCCACAGTGTGCAGAAAGCCAAGTGGTAGAGAAGGGTTAGTGGCTCTCTTAGACCAATCCTCTTGCGAGTTCTAACTCAGGTAGAACTGCACCAGCTCTTCCAGGGGCAATCCTCGCCAATGACGTCATTACCTTGAACTAAGCTCTGCCTCTTAAGAGTTCCACTACTTACAAACACCGCCACACTAAGGACCAAGCTCTCAGTATATGAACTCTTGGCGGAATAACCCGGTCCACACCACAGCAAAGTCCGTCTCACAATGGGCCCACTGACTTCCCAAACTCTGTGGTCGCTCCTCCATTTTCAGAATGTATATTTAGAATAAACATATTCCACAACTAGCAGCATCTACCACATTAGTTCCCTGACCTTAGGAATGGGAACTGTTACAGCAGAACAGCCGGGTGGAAACTGTTATATCTGCCTCAATAAAACAGTAAGGCAAAGGCAGCACGACGGTCCTACAAGGACTGCGGAGATCATTGCTGACTCAAGACTATGAAACAGTCAAGGATGGCGAGCCCCACTTCTTCCCTATTCCAGTCGCCTGTGCAGAAAACAGTTAGCTCTTACAGGAGTATAGTCAAGTGTATCAGGTGGTGGTGACTCCACTTTCAGCTGCTTTGTGTATGTGGTTTTCTTATTGGAAAAATTCACTCCCCCTCCTGGTGGTTTAGGATGTAGCTTTTGTCGTGATATTTTGATTCTCTGTGCCTGTCAGTAAAGAGCACGAGGGGCAGATTGCTTTCAGATAGCAGGGCCAACAATATACCTTCACGGTCCTTACCTCAGGGATAAGCCAACTTCCAGCTCTGCGTCCACAAGAATCTTTGTTGACTTTCCCTTACAGAAGTTTTCATGTTAGTTTCTAAAAGTAATGCTATGCAGGGTAGACCTGCCGAGTAGGAAGTAGCAACCATTCTTAGAAAATTGGTAAGGCAGGTGTGCAATAGCGGAGGATGTTAAGACATAAAATACAAACCCATCTGGCCCATTCTGCCGAAGTCGATGGTCTTTTGGAAGCATAATGTGTCTCATTAGGTTGCTACTTCAAAAAAAACTGCAAATTTTGAGCGACAACAAGACCATTAGAAGGTTCTGTAATAGATCCAGGCTACTGTGTAAGGCACTCCACATCTTAGGCCATATGCTCTGCAAATAGGATAGTGTAAAGTCAGTAACAAATAGAAATTCGGTTTGGAACCTTTGGCAAAGCCGTATAGGTGAATCACACAGCAGCTATTTAGGATTTGTGAGCAAAGTTCTATTATCCACTACAGAAAACCACTCTCACTCTGAGAAATAGTTTATGGATACCATTAGGCATTAATAGCATTTAACCATGGTGCACCAAGCTACCATGCAGTCTGAGCTGTCCATGATGAATTAGGCATTGTCTGACTCACCAAACCACCAAAAAAAAAAAAAAAAAAAAAAAAAAAAGCCCTCCATTATTGAGTGAAAGTAATATGCATCAGACCAGGTTTGAGTATATCCTAAAAGTTCAGGTACTCTGTGAACCACCATGTGGTGCTGAGAATCCAACCAGAGTCCTTGGGAAGAGCAGCTAGTGTTCTTAACCACTGAGCCATGTCTCAGTATACCAGCCCCAAGGTTTGGGTGTCTTGTAAGATGAAGTCTAAATGCCCATGGTTCCAACTCCATCTGTATTACCCTCTTCTTTCTAACGTGCTTGTATGGCTTCATGGGTATGTGCCTGAAAATAGTGGACTGAAGAAGAGAAAAAAAACTTAGGCCTTGTTTACATATAGTTCTACACATTATGCCGCACTATAGCCCCTTTCTGGGGACTCACTGCAGGACAGGAGTGAAAAGGATTTTGAACAGTGTACCTGGATGTTTTACCTAAATGTGAGAATGGCTGGAGGGAAGCATCTGGACACATTCATGAGCTCTGGCCAGTGATCTGTATGAATGAAATGGGACTTGGAAGGAATACAGTTTGGAAATTTGTAGCAATGAGGTCTAGAGAAGAGGGAAGTGGACAGACCTCGTTGAGTAGATGAAGAATTGAAGAACTCTGTGTCTCCTGGGAATGCTCACTGAGAGATAACAAGAGCAGAGGCACTTGATGATTAAATGGTTAGAGTGACATGTTCCATGAACACCAGTCACCTTCTTCAGATACTCCTGTCATGCCCATTGAGTGGGCTCATTAATAGAGTGGCCATGGTAGCGAGGACCAAGGTTAGGAATGGGCTCAGCAATGCGAATTTATTCACCAAGGCCAACCTGGTTATGGCTATAGCCATGTCCAATTGCCAACAACAAAGACCACACTGGACCGTGCACCATGGGTGATTTGGCAACTCCCTGGTGCCAAGTTGATTACATTGGATCATTTTTCATCATAGAACAGCCAAATTTTTTATTATTGTTGCTTGCTTGTTTGTTTAAGATGGGGTTGTGTCACATAGCCCAGGCTGACCTTGAACTCATTGTGTAGCCTGTGATGGACTGGAACTCAAGATCAACCTTCTGTGTACTGAGATTACAGATGTGAAGCCCATGCCTAGATGAGAGCAGTGTTCTGATCTTACTGTAATAGACATGTGCTCTGGGCACAGATTTGTTTGCTTGACATGCAATGCTTCTTTTTACTGTAGACTAAGAAGTCTCAGTCAGGGACTTGCAGAATGCCTCACCCCTTATCACAGCATTCCCCATGACATTGCTTTCCAATCAAGGAATTCACCTCACAAAACCATGTGTGGTAATGGGTATTATGGTAGAACTTAGTGCTCATGACAGTTCCCTCTTATTCTGAAGCCACTGGCTTGGCAGAATAGTGGGATGCCATTTTGTTTGAAGACTGCAGGCTAGAGAGTCAGCTAGTCTACAGTGTTCTGTGGGGCTGAGCAACAGCCTCTTGGACTCTGTCTCTTCTCTAGTTATCATCTCCCACTGAGTGCTGTTTATCCCATGGCCAGAGCACACGGGTGAGATGGGAATGGCTCCACTATTGTACTATTCCTAGTAAACCACTGCGAAAACGTTTACTTCCCATTCCCTTAGACACGTTTAAAATGACTGTAGCTTGGAACTGGAGACATGGCTCAGTGGTTAAGAGCACTGGCCACTTTCACAGAGGACCTGGCTTCGATTTCTAAAGCCCACATGGTGACTCACAACTCTCTGTAACTCCAATTCCAGGGGAATCCAGCACCCTCTTCTGGGCTCCATAGGAACCAGGCATGCTCATGGTGCGCAGACATACATGCAGGCAAAACAGCCACACACCGTGGGTTTTTTAAAATTAAAATGGCCATATCTTCTTGAAAAAAGTGACATTTTATCATTGTGGAATGTCTGGTGGTATCCCTGAGAATGTGTAGATATTTGGATTGTTTCTACATCTTAGCTATTGTACATGGTCCTGAGGTGAATGTTAGCACACAAGTTGTTAATTCTTTCATGTATGTACTAAGCATAGAATTGCTAGATCATATGACAACTCTGTGTTTAACTCTTGCTGTGTAGCCAAGATTGCTCTTACACATCTGGGCTTAAAGGATTCTCCTGCCTCAGTAGCTAAGGCAACAGGTACATGTCACTGCATCCAGCAATTGGTAGGAGTATCTTTTTTTGGTAGCTGTGGGTGCTAGGGATTGAAACAAAGGTCTTGTATACACTAGGCAAGCATTTTAGGAAGGTTTTTGTTTTTTGCTTGCTCGTCAAAGTGACACAGGCTAGAGTCATTTGGAAAGTGGAATCTCATTGAGAAAATGCCTCCATTGGATTGCCTAGAGGCAAGTCTGTAGAGTGGTTTCTTGATTATGATTGACGTGGGAGGGCCCAGCCCACTGGTAGTGGTTCTACCCCTGAGCCTGTTTTGTCCTGGACAGTATAAGCAAGCCAGTTAGCTCTGCTCCTCCATGGTCTCTACCTTAGTTTATACCTCCAGGTTCCTCCCTTGAGTTTCTCTCCAGACTTTTCTTTAGCTGTAAGCCGAAATAAACTCTTTCCTCCTCAAATTGCTTTTGGTCATGTTGTTGTTGTTGTGTTTTATTTCATTTTATGTATATGGGTGTTTTGCCTGCATGTATGTTTGTGTACCAACATGCATGCAATACCTGATGGGTCCCCTGGGACTGGAGTTACAGACAGTTGTAAACAACCACAGAATAGGTGCTGGGAATCGAAACCCAGGTCCCTCTACAAGAGCAGCAAGTGATCTTAACCATGGGACCATCTCTTCATCCTCCTTGGTCATCAAGCAAAACCAAGATAGCGAATGTTCCACCACTGATCTATGCTTCCAACTCCTATATTGAACCTTTTAATGCATTACTGAACTGTTTCCCACAGCAACTATATTATCCTACATTCTGTTTTAGTCTGTTTTCTGCCATTGTAACAAAATACTTGAAGTTGGGTTCTTGTAAAAGAAGAAGGAGAAGAAGAAAAAGTAAAGAAAAGAAAGTCTGGCAGTGGTGGTGCACACCTTTAATTCCAGCACTCAGGAGGCAGAGCCAGGTGGACCTCTGTGAGTTCATGGCCAGCCTGGTCTACAGAGCGAGTTCCAGGACAGGCTCCAAAGCTATACAGAAAAACCCTGCCTCGAAAAAACAAAAAACAAAAGAAAAGAAAAGAAAAGAAGTTTGTTTGGCTTACAGTTCTGGAGACTGAAAGTTTAAGAAAGAACAGCTTCATCTGTTTGGCCTCTGGCAAGGGCCCCTTCGATGGCCTCATACATAGTGAGAGCACATGGAAGAGGCAGGCGTCATACAGCAAAAAGAGGCAACCAGAGGGATATAAGGGCAAGGATTCCTCTTCATGGAACAGTCCATCCTTTTGGGAACTAACTGCCCAAGAGAATCATTCATTCTTTCTGAAGGCAGTGTCCGCAATAACCCAGCCCCTTCTGCTAGGCCCACCTCTCAGAAGTTCTGCCACACTGAGAAGGAACCTTCCAGTACACGAACACCCTGAGGCTATTCCTAAGCCCTGTCTAAACCATAGCAAGTAAGCACATTGCTACCATCACAGAAAGCAGTCGTGGTCAGCACTAATACAGAGCAGTAACCTTTTCCCTCAGCTTTATTGAGGTATGATGGACAAATAAAAATTGAATAAAGATGTACATGGTGTCGTTTTGATATACTGAACACAGACATTGAAATGACAAAATGATTGCCACGCATATCCATCCGCTAAAACAGTTGTCACCTGTGTGTGCTAAAAGCTTTGAAAACCTACTCTGTTTGCAGATTTCGAGTATACAGTACATCATTATTGATTACATTGCATTGATTATGTCGTAGTGGCGTTAGGTCCCCAGAACGCATCTAGGTTAGTTACTTTTCTCACCACTGTAATGAAATACCTGACAGAAACATCCTAAAGGAAGAACACTTTCTTTTAGCTCATGGTTTGAGAAGGTACAGACCGTCAGTGACAGGGTAGGGAGGTGGGACAGTGGCAGTATGAGACTGGAACTCCTGTCAGCGGACCTGGAAACAGACAGATCGGGCTGGAAGGAGAGCTAGCCTAGAACTCTCGAGCCCTGTCTCTGCGATCCTGCCTTATGGCTGCTCCCAAACAGAGCCACCAGCTTGGGATCTAGTGTTCAAAGGCAAATGAGGACATTTTTTATTCAAATCAGAAGATCCTCCATCTTGGGTAACTGCACCTTTGAACATTTGCCTCAAGTTTTCCAAACTCCAGCCCCCGGCTGAGTTTGACTGGTTAGAGTCTCATGTGAGTGATATCGTGGAGTATCTGTCCTCCTATCTGTGGCTTTTCACTCGATATAATGTCCTCCAGGTTTGACCATGTGCTCGTACATCACAGGATCTTCTCCTTTTGAAAGGATAGATATTCCACTGCACGTATATGTACATCACACACTTTAGTTATCCACTCATCTGTCACGTGGTTGGTCCCATATCTTGACTATTATAAATAAGGCTGCAAGGAACATAGGAGTACAGATATCTCTTTGAGACAGTAATTTGAATAGGTATCCAGAAACAGCATTGCTGCGCTCATCTGGTACACCTGTCTTTATTTATTAAGGTATTTCTGTAGTACTTTCCATAAAGACTGTATACTAATCTTTTGTTAGTGTTTTTTAACTTTCTTTTTATTTATTCTGTGTCTTTCACATCATGCATCTTGATCCCATTGATCCCATTCATTTCCCCATCCCTTCACATCTGCCCTCTGCCAATGCAACTCTCCCCCCCCCACACACACACACAAATAAAACAAAATTTAAGAGAAAAAAAAAAGAAAAAAACGAAAGGGAAAAAATTAAAAATCATGGAAACTGCAGTGTGACACAGTGAGTCACGTAATAAATCCCTTTGTCCATATATCTTTACTTGCAAGTGTTCATTACAAAGAACCATTGATCTAATTCAAGGCCTCTGGTTTCTACGACACTTTTGATGCTGGGCCCTCCTTGCCAGGGCAGCACAATAGAGCCAACCCTGTTAGCAGAGGTGTAGGTGAGCCAGCCCCGAGGTAGTGAACAAGAGACAGCTGTCCCCATTGCTCATCTGTCTTGAAGTGGCATGGGCAGGGAGAATTGCTCCCCTCCTACCCACCCATCAATGCCTGAGGCAGATGAGAGAACTGGCCTGTGGTCATAAGAGCAGGAGAGCTGGCCCTGCCTCCCACAAGCTCTATCCCTTAGGAGAATAGGCCCTGCACCTCATCAGGGCAGGGTGTGGATGAGCCAGCCCCAAAGTAGTGAGCATAGGAGACCTAACCCCACCCTTCAACTGCCATGTGGCTGCATGGGCTGGGGAGAGCTGCCCTCTCTTACCCTATCTGTCAATGCCGGAGGCAGGTGACAAAGCTGTCCCTGCCCCCAAGCAGCTGCAACACTTGGGAGAACAGGCCTTGCACCTCATCTGGGCGTCCCAATAGAGCCAACCCTGTTGGCAGAGGAGTGAGTGAGCCAGCCCTGAAGCTGTGAGCATGGGAGAGCTGTCCCCACTATTTGTCTGCCAGGAGGTGGTATGGGTGGGGGAGAGATACTCCCCTCTTCCACTTGCAACAGATGAGAGAGCTGACCCGCCCCCCCCTTACCAGCTGCAGCACTCAGGAAAATGGGCCCTGCTTCTCACCTAGGCAGCACAAAAGAGCTGGCCCTGTTGGCAGAGAGGTGGATGACACAGGCCCAATGTTGGGGGTGGAGGGCTGTCCCCATTACTCATCTGACATATGGTGGCATGGATGGAGGAGAGATGCTCTCCCCCTCACCATCCAGCACCCATCCACACCTGGGACAGGTGCAGGAGCTGGCTCTGGGGTCATGGGAGAGGGAGGGCTGTTCCTGCCCCTCACCAGCTGCAGCACTCCGGAGAGTGGCCCCTGTACTGTGCCTGGGCAGCACCGTGGAGCTGGCCCTGATGGTGTAGGTGTTCGAGAGCCGACCCTGAAGGCATGAAAGCAGGAGAACTGGCCCCACCCCTCGATCATTGCAGCAAGAGGTCAACTAGCTGGGGCAGTGCTGGAGAGCTCCCCCTGGTGGTGAGGACAGGGGAGAACTGGTGGGCGGATCAACCCTGCAGCTGCCCGGGCCCAGAACTTGGGTTAGCAATTGGCCCACCCTAACATCCACCCCATCTATTTTTTAAATTTATTTATTTATTATTAATACACATGCCAGAAAGGGACACCAGATCTCATTATAGATGGCTGTGAGCCACCATGTGGGTGTTGGGAGTTGAACTCAGGACCTCTGGAAGAGTGGCTAGTGCTCTTAACCTCTGAGCTAGCTCTCCAGCCCCACCCCAATCTATATATGATCTGCTGGAACACATGAAGGGACCTGCCCGGCAGACCCAAAGCTACAGAATCTCCACAACACAGGGCAACAACAGGATATCCAAGAAGAGTCCCAGTGATACTGTTATTTTTATGAGACATAGTTGCATATAGCCAAGGCTAGCCTCAAACTCGCCCTGAAGCTGAGGCCGTCCTTAACTCCTGATCCTCCTGACTCCACTTCCCTGGGTGTTTGCCACCATGCCAAGCTCAGTAGTCTTTTCATACAAAGAAGCTGATAGTAATACTTTAGACTTTGTTTAGGGCAGACAGGCTGTTGTAGCTACTCTGTCATTGTGGCATGAGTGATTCCATTAACGATACATTAAGGAATGAGTAAATTATGTTCCAATGAATTTGTATCTGTGTACACTAAAATCTGTGTTTCAGAAAGTATTTTTCTTATTGTGATTTTTTTTCTAAATGCTTAATAATGCAGGTATGGTGGCGCACGCCTGTAATCCCAGCACTCAGGAGCAGAGGCAGGAGGATCTCTGTGAGTTCGAGGCCAACCTGGTCTACAGAGCAAGATCCAGGACAGCCATAGATACACAGAGAAACCCTGTCTTGAAAAATTTTTTTAAAATGCAAAACCATTTTCATCCCATAAGCCATAGAAAAACCAATACCAGAACAGACTACTTTGCATGTAAGAACTCTGAAAGCAAAATGCAACCAAGAAAAAAAGAGTAGGTTCTAGTCCCCACTACAGTGCTGACAAAAAACAATGACATCATGAAATTTGCAGGCAAATGGATGGAACTAGAAAATATCATCCTGAGTGAGGTAACCCAGATCTAGAAAGACAAATATGATCAGTGCCTTGCTCAGCCATCATCTGAGAAGATTCCTCCTGTAGCAAATGAGAACAAATATAGAGACCCACAGCCAGACATTATGCAGAAAGTGAGAGACCTTGGAACACTCAACTCTAAATGAGATGTTTCCATCAAATCCCTCCCCTTAGAGTTCAGAGAACCCCTCAGAAGAGGAGGTAGAAAGAGTGGAAGAGCCAGAAGGGATGGAGATCACCAAACACTCAAGCCCCTCTAAATCAACACGATCAATGAACATATGATCTCACAGAGACTGAGGTAGCATGCACAGGGCCCGCATGGGTCTTCTGAGTATACATTATGGCTTCTAGTTTAGTGTTTTCATGGGACTCTTGGGTGTATGAATGAATGGGTCTCTAATTCTTGTGCCTTCTCTTGGGCTCTTTTCCTTCTGTTGCTTTGTCTTGTCCAACTTTGATGTGATAGTTTTTGTTTTACCTTATTATATTTTCTTTTATTGTATTTTAAAAGTTGTTGAATTAATTATGCAAATACAGTAATTCAAAGGTGGAAATGTGAATACATAAAGGAGCCATCACTCTGCCTATCACACAACCATATCATGCTGTAAGATTCCAAGCTTAGAGCTACTATACTGTTTCAGAGTGCACCTCATTCATGTTAAGACTCTAATGAGAAACAAAGAAGTGATTGTCATAAAAGGATAATCAGGACATGCACTAAAGGTGAAAATGAGCAATTTGAGAAGCACCTGAAAGCTGGTTGTGTTCAGTTTATATGGAATGTTCGTCTGTATCTACAGAACTTTTCAAAACCAAAAGTTTAAAAATCAAGGAGGGGAGAGAGAGGGAGGAAAGAGAGAGGGGAGAGAGGAGAGAGAGAGAGAGAGAGAGAGAGAGAGAGAGAGAGAGAGAGAGAGAATCCAGAATTAAACAATACATGTGTGATAGTTTGAATGAGAATGGTCCCTATAGGCTCATGTGTTTGAATGCTTGGTATCCAGTTGGTAGAACTATTTGGAAAAGATTAGGAGGTGTGGCCTTGTTGGAGGAGGTGTGTCACGGGGGGTGGGCTTTGAAGTTTCAAAAGCCAACACCTAGCTGGTCTGGACCTCACAGAGCTCTGTCTGCCTCTGGTGGGATTACAGGTGTGCACCACCACACCCAAATTTATTGCACTTTGACCCCCAGAACATTTTTAAAAATTTTAATTAATTTTATATTTTTATTGTTTTTCTTTGTTGATTCTCATATTTTATCTTTTTATTGATTCTTCTTTTCATAATACTTCTAATTCTTTGAACATGTTTCCTTTAGTTCCTTGAAAATACTTTCAATAGATCATTTGAAGCCTCTACTATACCCACTATTTACTGCCCTAATAGGTATTAATTTCTCCTGACTGCTTTTTAAAAATAATTTATTTAAATTCACTTTATGTGCATTGGTGTGAAGGTGTCAGACGGATCCCCTGGAACTGGAGTTACAGGCAGTTGTGAGCTGCCATGTGGGTGCTGGGAATTGAACCCAGGTCCTCTAGAAGAGCAGCCAGTGCTCTTAACCACTGAGCCATTTCTCCAACCCCTCTCCTGACTGCTTTAAAAAAAATCTTTTCCATTTTATACTTCCCTGATTCTTTGCTTGTCTTGTAATTCTAGTTGAGAATTGGATGTTGAGAATTGGGTTTTTATACAACGTTGTAATCTGCTCTGGATTCTTACCCTTGATATAAAGTAGTGAGTACCTGGGCCTCTCCTTCCTTCTGAGCATGCACAAAACCCTGTGTATTGCTTTGCAGATCCCTGGAGCATGCAGACTGTCCGAGGTCCCTGTGTGTTCACCCCACAGACTTCCTTTTAAATCTTTGGCTGTTTTTGAGCTGTTCCAGTTAGTGTTCCAGCCCCACAAAGGGCAATGACGGTATTCTCTGGGTTTTGTTTGTTTTGCCAAAATATCATCATTGTTTTCTTCGGCAGCCTAGGGTTAGGACATGTCGGCAATCCTCCAGGCCTATCTGGAAACAGCACTGTCTGTTTGGCTACTGTAGCACATAGTTAGAAGCTCGGATCAAATCATCCTGACTTAATAGGTTATGGGCCTCACTACTCTACTAACAGTATTGGCCTGAAAACTATTCTCGATTTGTTGCACATTTTTTGCTAATTCACAGTTCTAAAATTGGTTACTCTTTGATAATTTCCCACTTTTATTAGAGCTTTTCTTTGTGGTTAGTTTTCTGTGGCCCTGTGTATGAGCCAATGGCCTCACCCCCACTGAAAGCATGCTCTACCACTGACCGATACCTGCACTGATGCTTTTTTCAAAGGGAGACTTTGTATCATGATTTTCCAATCTGGAAGTATCGTCTCCACCTTCATATTCTTAGTAACAACTTTTTTTCAAAAACAGATGATTCTCATTGTGTTGAAATGCTTTTTCTTTTCCCTTTTGGAAATGTGTTTTGGTAGTCTACTTGGAAATAGTTGCCTAACAAACTCACTAAGATTTTCCAGTGGTTTATTACCTCTTGTAAGTGCTATGGTTTTAGGTTTTACATTTGGGATATAAAAGGCCTAATACAGATGTGTTGGGATATCCCCAGTCCCCATTCTTCCCTGTTAGTTCCCACCCATCCTTCTTTCCTTCTTCCCTCCATTTCTTTCTCTTTCCTCCCTCCCTCTCTCTTTCCCTCCATCTTTCTGTTATCCCAGCTTCTATCCTCCCTCCTCCTCCCCTCCCCCTCCTCTCTTCTCCTCCCTAGTCTATCTGTCTGTCTGTCTGTCTGTCTGTCTGTCTGTCTTCCTCCCTTCCTCCCTCCCTTTCTTTCTATGTATCATCTCTCAGTCTTCTTTGTGAACCTGGGATAGAAGTCAGTGACTGTTGAGGTTATTGGGATTGTATTGTTCTCCCAAACAGGAGCATAAATGCAGAACAGTCCCAATGCTGAGTTGTACTTAAAGGCAAAACATCCTAAATGAAGAGAACAATTTAAAAATTCAAAATACTGCACACACTCAAGCAGCAGATATGGGCACTGGGTGTTTCTCTGGCCTGTACACACTCTGCCACTTCTCTAACTGGGAGGTCTCTCGGTTTGGGGGATGCTACTAGATAAGCATCAAGTGAACCTCTACTTAATTATATTACTCATTCTTCTTTTGAGAAGATCTACTGTGCATTTTAAATGAATTTCTGTGTCATATTCAGGATATTGTTACACTTTGGATCTTTAGTATCTCAAGAAGTCTATTCTTCTTGTTCAAGGCTTGGTCTCCAGCTTGGTGCTTTTGGGAAGTGTTATGTTTGAATGTGAAATGTCCTCCAGAGGCTCACATGTTCAAACGCTTGGTCTCCAGGTAGTGGCGATGTTTCAGGAGGCTGTGGGTATTTTGAGAGGTTAAGCCTAGCTAGAGGAAGTGGGTCCCAACTCACTACCCAAGCTCTCTGCTTTCTGACTGCTGACCACGTCATACTTCTTCTGCCACAGCTGCGAGCCTCTCCTGTGGCCATGCCTTCCCCAACATGTTGGACTGTATCCTCTCAAACCAAGAAGCAAGGGCAATTCCTCTTGTCAGGTATTTGCTCACAGCAGTGGAAAAATAACTAATATAGGACATCACTGAAACTTTAAAAGGAGGGGCTTCGTGCAGCCATGCTATCAGATGGGATTGTGGGACACCCCCTCCAACACGTCCTTTTCTATTTCACATCTCAACCGAGGGTTTGCTCAGTCATGTGTTCATACCATCCTGTACCACTACAGATCCAAGGCAACAAGGCCAACAGTCATGGAGGAAATGTCAAAAACTGTAAACCAAAATAAAGCTTTTCCATTTCTAAGCCGACTGTCACAGGTATTCGTTATGTAACAGAAAGCTGACTAATGCAGGCATAAGTCATCATTTTGTTCTAGCTGAGTGTCTAATTATACCAACACCATTCATTGAAAGGATGCTGTTTCTCCACTGAGTTGCAGGGAATTTTTTGGCCTCTGTGAAAATTCAATGATAAGTATGAAGAGAGTTCTCAGTTTTCCAATTCTTTTCCAGTAATCTGTATATCTATCTTTCGGCCAAGTCCAAACTATCTTGGTTACAGTTGTATTATAGGCCTGAAAATCAGATAGCAACATTCCTCCAGTTCTTTTTTTCAAACTATTCTGGCTTTTCAACTTTCACTGATTTTTTTCCATGTAAATTTGAAATCAGCTCATCAATTATTGCTGAAATTATATTGGAATTTTTAAATATATTTAAATTAATTTATTTTATTCATGAGTGTGTCTTTATGTATGTATGCTACATGTGTGTGGGTGCCCAAAAGGCCAGAAGGTGTCAGATCCCATGGAGTTAGAATCCCAGGCAGCTAGCTGGTTGTGGGTATGGGGAACTGAGCTCAGGTCCACTGACAGAGCAACACTTGCTCTTAACTGCTGAACCATCTCTCCAGCCCCATTTCATTGGAATTTTTTCCACCTTTTGAGTGTGGCAGAATTTTACAGCATACAGTTTGCACTCTAACCATTTCAAGTGTACAATTTAGTAACATACGTTATTTTATAAACCAATTCAAAAAAAACTAACTTTAATAACAGTATCGAGGCTTCTAATATATGTATTCTATCTCTCCATTCATTTTGATGTGTATTGATTTTTTTGTTTGTTTGCTTGTTTTTGTTTTTTGAGACAGGGTTTCTCTGTGTAGCTTTGCGCCTTTCCTAGAACTCACTCTGTAGCCCAGGATGGCCTCGAACTCACAGAGATCCACCTGCCTCTGCCTCCCAAGTGCTGGGATTAAAGGCATGCGCCACCACGCCCAGCTGTATTGATTTTTCTTATTAGCATTTTGCAGTTTTGACCATATGGATCTTGTACATATTTTATTAATTAAATTATTTTATATTATTTTGGCTATTGGACGCTGTTAACTTTTATTTCTGTGTCCATTTGTTCCCTGCTAGAATATAGCTGTCTTTTGCATCTTGAGGACTTACTAAGCTGACTCACTGGACCTAGGCTGTTTTGTAGAATCTTTGAAATTTTCTGTTCTTTCTTTTGACAGGCTGGTCTGTAACTCACTATGTAGGCCAGGGTGGCTTCAAACTTTCAGTAATCCTCCTGCCTCAGCCTCTCAAGTATGGGGGTTACAGTCATGAGCCACCACACTTCTGAGATTTTCTACACACTATTATATGATCTGCAAGGAGAGACAGTGTAACTTCTTTTTGTGTGTACATTTGATTGTTTGTTTTCTTCAAGATAGGATTTCTCCGTGTAGCCCTGGCTGACCTGGAACTCGCTCTGTAGACCAGGTTGGCCTTGAACTCACTGAGATCAGCCTGCCTCTGCCTCCTGAGTGCTGGGATTAAAAGTGTGTGCCACCACTACCACCCAGTCAATTTTGCTGCTTATCTGGGAGAATTTTCTATTTTTTCATGCCTCGTGGTACAGCTAAGACATATGATACTGTACTGAATAGGACTAGTCATAATGGCTGTATCATCTTGTCCACTATTATAGAAGAAAAGTTAGGATGTGCATGTAAGTGCAGGTGCCCACAAAGGCAAGTGGAGGTATTTTGTGTGATATTTTGATTGCATGCTGATGCTCCCAAGACTGGCAATAGCTTTGAATCAGAGGGTGTTGGTTACAAGTTGTTATGGGTAATGGTCAGGGAAAAAGGTTAACAAAGGAAATTAGATTCAGGGATCTCATTCTGAAAAGAAAAAGGGGGGATATAGAATGGTAGGATAAAAGAGTAGATTATTGAATCTACTTTTAAACTAAAAAATATTAAATATTGGTATGGATTTTTGTATACTGATACAAATTTAAGGTTATATTTGTTATATTGTATATATGTTTCTACTCTTGTTTCAGGTATTTTTGAATATTGATACAAATTTAAGGTTTGTTTTTGTTAGAACATACTTTACATACATTTCTACTCTTATTTAAAGTATTATACCTATGCAGATCATTTAACAATGTAATGCAAATTTTTGGTCTTTGAAAGTTATTATTACAAACTATTTAGAATAATAAAGAAATGCATATTAGTAGTTAGTCACCTATAACATTCAAACTTATACTCATGTTAGCTATGTTTTCAGGGTCAAACAGATGTGTTTTAGATAGACAGGTGGTTTTCAAACACTTCAGAGATCTACAGAATATGGCATTTAAGATATTTTAATAATATAAGCCTTTTCACAGCAGTGAGACATGTCTCTTCCTGGCAGCACCAATCTACTTCAGAGAAGATTATGGACATTGAAAAAACTCTATATGGAGTTTACTTTCTTTGTGGCAAAAGTTAGCCACTGGGCAAGAAAGTGTCCTTGCCTCAACTGCTGACAGTATGCTGTCCAAATTGGACAAGCAGGACAGAAAAGAAAGTAACTGCCGAACTCTACCAAGACAGGATGGGACAATCCTTCAAAATTCCTGCTTCACAGAAAATATTCCTGGCCTGTAGGCCAAAGATGGATGCCCCAATGTTACAGAGGAACCTTGGATGACTGTCCAGGAAGCTAGCTATTTCTGTCATTTCTATAGTTTTGGAAGTTGTTTGCTCTGCACTTCCTATTTACTCAGGTTATATTATATCTTCCTCAGGTCTCTGATGGAGTTAAAGACTACATAGTTACAGTTACAATTTTCCTTGTTACCAAATTCAGAAAAGAAACTCATAAAAGAGGTGTAAAGTGTATAAGGTTGAGAGACATAAAAGCTTAAATTGTTTATCTAAGAAAATGTTTTGAGGTCTAAAAAAATTAGTTTGGGTTGGTAATACAAGTTAGGATAGAAAGTGAATTAGGTACAAAACTTTGGACTCACCAGGATAAGATAGATAATGGAGTGTTTACTCCGAATTTGCCAAGTGCAAATGGACTGCACATTGTGAATGTAATTCTTACCTGATAATTTTCTTTTTTTTTCTCTTTTTTATTTTATTTTATTTTATTTTACAATACCATTCAGTTCTACATATCAGCCACGGGTTCCCCTATTCTCCCCCCTCCCACACCCTCCCCTTACTGCCAGCCTACCCCCCATTCCCACCTCCTCCAGGGCAAATCCTCCCCCAAGGACTGCAATCAACCTGGTAGACTCAGTCCAGGCAGGTCCAGTCCCTTCCTCCCAGACTGAGGCAAGTGTCCCTGCATAAGCTCCAGGTTTCAAACAGTCAACTCATGCAATGAGCACAGGACCTGGTCCCACTGCCTAGTTGCCTCCCAAACTGATCAAGCCAATCAACTCTCTCACCTATTCAGAGGGCCGGATCCAGCTGGGGGCCCCTCAGCCTTTGGTTCATAGTTCATGTGTTTCCATTCATTTGGCTATTTTCTTTTCAATAATTGAGTAGAACCGAAATTTATTATAAGCTACAGTCGTCCTAGGGACCTCCATACTATATATATAGCCTCTATGGTTCTATGGGCTGTGGTCTGATTGTTCTTTATTTTATATCTAGAATCCACTTATGAGTGATTACATACATGACTGTATTTCTGGGTTTGGGTTACCTCACTCAGGATGATTTTTTCTAGTTCCATCCATTTGCCTGCAAATTTCATGCTTTCATTGTTTTTCTCTGCTGAGTAGTACTCCATTGTGTATATGTACCACATTTTTTCCATCCATTCTTCCGTTGATGGGCATCTAGGTTGTTTCCAGGTCCTGGCTATTACAAATAGTGCTGCTATGAACATAGCTGAGCATGTATCTTCATGGTGTGAATCAGCATTCCTTGGGTATATGCCCAAGAGTGGGATGGCTGGGTCTTGAGGTAGTTCGATTCCTAATTTTCTGAGAAACCGCCATACTGATTTCCACAGTGGTTGTACAAGTTTACATTCCCACCAACAGTGGAGGAGTGTTCCCTTGCTCCACATCCTCTCCAACATTGGCTGTCATTGGTGTTTTTGATCGTAGCCATTCTGACAGGTGTAAGGTGGTATCTCAGAGTCGTTTTGATTTGCATTTCTCTGATGATTAAGGATGTTGAGCATTTCTTTAAATGTCTTTCAGCCATTTGTAGTTCTTGTTTTGTGAATTCTCTGTTTAGCTCTTTAGCCCATTTTTTAATTGGACTGTTCAGTATCTTGGTGTCTAGTTTCTTGAGTTCTTTATATACTGTGGAGATCAATCCTCTGTCAGATGTGGGGTTAGTGAAGATCTTTTCCCATTCTGTTGGCTGTCTTTTTGTCTTATTGACTGTGTCTTTTGCCCTGCAGAAGCTTCTCAGTTTTGAGAGGTCCCATTTATTAATTGTTGTGCTCAGGGTCTGTGCTGTTGGTGTTTTATTTAGGAAATGGTCTCCGGTGCCAATGCGTTCAAGAGTGCTTCCTACTTGCTTTTCTATTAAGTTTAGTGTAACTGGATTTATGTTCAGGTCTTTGATCCACTTGGACTTGAGTTTTGTGCATGGTGACAGATATGGATCTATTTGTAATCTTTTACATATTGACATCCAGTTATGCCAGCACCATTTGTTGAAGATACTTTCTTTTTTCCATTGTATAGTTTTGGCTCCTTTGTCAAAAACCAGGTGTTCTTATGTGCATGGATTAATGTCAGGGTCTTCAATTCGATTCCATTGGTCCGTATGTCGGTTTTTATACCAGTACCAAGCTGTTTTTATTACTATAGCTCTATAGTAGAGTTTGAGGTCAGGGATGGTGATGCCTCCAAAGGTTGCTTTATCATATAGGATTCATTTGGCTATCCTGGGTCTTTTGATTTTCCATATAAAGTTGAGTATTTTTCTTTCCAAGTCTGTGATTTTGATGGGGATTGCATTGAATCTGTAGATTGCTTTTGGTAAGATTGCCATTTTTACTATGTTAATCCTACCTATCCATGAGCATCCTTCCATTTTCTGATATCTTCTTCAATTTCTTTCTTTAGAGATTTAAAGTTCTTATCAAAAAGGTTCTTCACTTGTTTAGTTAGTGTTATCCCAAGGTATTTTATATTATTTGTGGCTATTGTAAAGGGTGATGTTTCTCTGACTTCTTTCTCAGTGCTTTTATCATTTGTGTATAGGAGGGCTACTGATTTTTTTGAGTTGATCTTGTATCCTGCCACTTTACTGAAGGAGTTTATCAGCTGTAGGAGTTCCCTGGTAGAGTTTTTGGGGTCACTTATGTATACTATCATATCATCTGCAAATAGTGAAAGTTTGACTTCTTCCTTGCCAATTTGTATCCCTTTGATCTCCTTTTGTTGTCTTATTGCTCTAGCTAGAACTTCTAGTACTATATTGAATAAATATGGGGAGAGTGGACAGCCTTGTCTTGTTCCTGAATTTAGTGGTATCGCTTTGAGTTTCTCTCCATTTAATTTGATGTTTGCTGTTGGCTTGCTATAAATTGCTTTTATTATGTTTAGAAATGTTCCTTGTATTCCTGATATTTCTAAGACCTTTATCATGAAGGGGTGTTGGATTTTGTCAAAGGCTTTTTCAGCATCTAAGGAGATGATCATGTGGTTTTTTTTCTTTCAGTTTGTTTATATGGTGTATTACATTGACTGATTTTCGTATGTTGAACCATCCTTGCATCCCTGGGATGAATCCTACTTGATCGTGATGGATGATTGTTTTGATGTATTCTTGGATTCAGTTTGCCAATATTTTGTTGAGTATTTTTGCATCAATGTTCATGAGGGAGATTGGTCTGTAGTTCTCTTTCTTTGTTGCATCTTTGTGTGGTTTGGGTATCAGGGTAATTGTAGCCTCAGAAAAAGAGTTTGGCAGTGTTCCTTCTGTTTCTATTGTGTGGAACACTTTGAAGAGTATTGGTATTAGTTCTTTGAAAGTCTGGTAGAATTCTACACTGAAACCATCTGGTCCTGGGCTTTTTTTGGTTGGGAGACTTTTGATGACTGTTTCTATTTCTTTAGGGGTTATTGGTCTATTTAAATGGTTTATCTGGTCTTGATTTAATTTTGGTATGTGGTATTTATCCAGAAAATTGTCCATTTCTTCCTGGTTTTCCATTTTTGTGGAGTACAGGTTTTTGAAGTATGATCTGATGATTCTCTGGATTTCCTCGTTGTCTGTTGTATGTCTCCCTTTTCATTTCTGATTTTGTGAATTTGGGTGCTCTCTCTTTGCCTTTTGGTTAATTTGGCTAGGGGTTTGTCTATCTTGTTGATTTTTTCAAAGAACCAACTCTTTGTTTCATTGATTTTTTGTATTGTTCTCTTGTTTTCTATTTCGTTGATTTCAGCCCTCAATTTGATTATTTCCTGGCGTCTCTTTCTCCTGGGTGAGTTTGTTTCTTTTTGTTCTAGAGCTTTCAGTTGTGCTGTTAATTCATTGGTATGGGATTGCTCCATCTTCTTTATGTGTGCATTTAGAGCTATGAATTTTCCTCTTAGCACTGCTTTCATAGTGTCCCATAAATTTGGGTATGTTGTACTTTCATTTTCATTGAATTCTAGGAACTCTTTAATTTCTGTTTTTATTTCTTCCTTGACCCATTGATGTTTCAGGTGGGCATTATTCAGTTTCCATGAGTTTGTGGGTTTTCTATAATTTTTGTTGTTGTTGAGGTCTAACTTTAAGGCATGGTGGTCTGATAAGATACAGGAGGTTATTCCAATTTTTTTTGTATCTGTTGAGATTTGTTTTGTGTCCAAGCATGTGGTCAATTTTTGAGAAGGTTCCATGGGGTGCTGAGAAGAAGGTATATTCTTTTGTGTTAGGATGGAATGTTCTGTAGATATCTATTAGGTCCATTTGAGTCATAACATCTGTTAGGTCCTTTATTTCTTTGTTAAGTTTCAGTCTGGTAGATCTGTCTTTTGGTGAGAGTGGTGTGTTAAAATCTCCCACTACTAATGTGTGGGGTTTGATGTGCATTTTAAACTTTAGTAGTGTTTCTTTTATGAATGTGGGTGCTTTTGTATTTGGGGCATAAATGTTTAGAATCGAGACTTCATCTTGGTGGATTTTTCCCTTGATAAATATGTAATGTCCATCCTGATCTCTTTTGATTGATTTTAGTTTGAAGTCTATTTTATTAGATATTAGGATAGCTACACCAGTTTGTTTCTTAGGTCCATTTGCTTGGAAAGCTTTTTCCTAGCCCTTTACTCAGAGGTAGTGTCTGTCTTTGAAGTAAAAGTGTGTTTCTTGTATGCAGAAGATGGATGGGTCCTCTTTTCTTATCCATTCTGTTAGCCTGTGTCTTTTTATAGGTGAGTTGAGACCATTGATATTGATGGATATTAATGACCAGTGATTGTTAATTCCTGTTATTTTTTGTGGTTGTGTTGTGTTGTCCTTCTGTGGTGTATGTTGGTGTGGGATTATCTATTGCTTGATTTTTCATGGATGTGTTTAGCTTCTTTGGGTTGAATTTTCCCTTCTAGTGCTTTCTGTAGGTCTGGGTTTGTGGACAGGTATTGATTAAATCTGGTTTTATCCTGGAATAGTTTGTTTACTCCGCCTATGGTGATTGAGAGTTTTGCTGGGTATAATAGTCTGGGTTGGCATCCGTGGTCTCTTAGTGTCTGCATGAGATTTGTCCATGATCTTCTAGCTTTCATAGTCTCTATTGAGTAGCCTGGTGTTATTCTGATGGGTTTGCCTTTATATGTTACTTGGTCTTTTTCCTTTGTGGCTCTTAATATTTTTTTCTTTGTTCTGTGTGTTTAGTGTTTTGATTATTATGTGGTGAGGGGACTTTTTTTTTTTTTTTTTTTTTTGGATCCAGCCTATTCGGTGTTCTGTAAGCTTCTTGTATCTTCATAGGTATTTTTTTCTTTAGGATAGGAAAGTTTTCTTCAATGATTTTGTTGAATATATTTTCTGTGCCTTTGAGTTGGTATTCTTCTTCTATCCCTATTATTCTTAGGTTTGGTCTTTTCATGGTGTCCCAAATTTCCTGGACGTTTTGTGTTACGACTTTTTTGTCTTTAGTGTTTTCTTTGACTGACGAATCTATTTTCTCTATTGTGTCTTCAGTGTCAGAGATTCTCTGTTCCATCTCTTGCAATCGGTTGGTTATGCTTGTTTCTGTAGTTCCTGTTCGTTTAGTCAGGATTTCTATTTCCAGCATTCCCTCATCATGTGCTTTCTTTATTGTCTCAAATTCATTTTTCAGATCTTGGAATGTTTCTTTCATCTGCTTAATTGCTTTTTCTTGGCTTGATTTGATTTCTTCCCATTTTTTGTTTGTTTTTTCTTCCATTTCTTTAAGGGAGTTTTTTATTTCCTCTTTAATGGATTTTTTCATTTCCTCTTTAAGGGAAGTTTTTATTTCCTCTTTAAGGGAGTTTTTCATTTCCTCTTTAAGGAAAGCTTTTATTTCCTCTTTGAGGAAATGTTTTATTTCCTCTTTAAGGGCCTCTATCATCTTCTTAAAGTCATTTTTAGGGTTGATTTCTTCTGTTTCTTCTGTCTTGGTATGTTCAGGTCTTGCAGGTGTAGAATCACAAAGTTCTGATGTTGCCATATAGGTCTTTATATTGTTGCCTGTATTTTTGCACTGGCGTCTTCTACTCATCTCTTCCTCTGTGCGGTGCAGGTGGTGTCTGTGACTGAGAGTGCCTCTCGTTCTAATTTTTAGCCTTGGTTTAGTAGGAGTTCTTGGTTAAATTGGTGCTATTGGGCTATTTCTTCAGGGGCAGCTGATCTCAGTTGGTGAAGTATATACTTATGATTCTGGTGATCTTGTTTGGTGGCTGGGTAGCACCTTCTTCTGTGTTCCCAGGTCACGATTTGTTCATTCGTCAACTCCTCAGCTGATCTTGTTTCTTCAGACTTCCAACTGTAGGCATCTGAATCCTCTCCCAGATGGGTTTCAGCTGAGCGGGGTAGTCTCACCAATACCTCCAAGTTGTTGGGTTTCACAGGATCAGCAGCTGGGCCCTGGGTTGTCCTCAGATGGAGTGTTCAGATTCATTCTGGTTCCGTCCCACGGAGATAGCTTCTTCCCCGGGTGTTAGGGTTAGGCGCGTCCCTGTTCCATGCTGCGTCTGCTTGTCTCTGTTGCTGGGCCTGTCTACCTCTGCGGTCCACCGCTGGGCCTGTATGTCCCTGTCAGCTGCCGCTGGGTCTGTCTGCCTCTGCAGGCCGCCACCGGGCCTATATGTCTCTGCCAGCTGCCGCTGGGCCTGTATGCCTCTGCTGGCTGCCGCCGTGGGCCTACCTACCTCTGCTTGTCACTGCTGCCGGGCCTGTCTACCTCTGCGGGCCGCCACCGGGCCTGTATGTCTCTGCCCGCTGCCGCCCGGGCCTGAATGTCCCTGTCGGCCGCCGCCGCCGCCTAGCCCGTCTACTCTGTGGGCAGCTGCTGCGGGCCTACCTGCGTCTGCTTGTCTCCAGCGCTGGGCCCATCTACCGATAATTTTCTCATTGTTTATATTTTTTCTGTGTCAGAGTTAAAACATTCCCTTTTTATGCAGACAAAAAGGGGGAAATGTTGTGTGATATTTTGATTGCATTCTGATGCTCCTGAGACTGGCAATAAAATTTGAATCAGAGGGCAGAGCTAACTACTAGCTGACCAGATTTAACCATAGAGGTTTCAGAGGATGAAGACACACACACACACACACACACAGAGAGAGAGAGAGAGAGAGAGAGAGAGAGAGAGAGAGAGAAAGAGAGAGAGAGAGAGAGAGGAAATATTAGGGCAGGGCTTAGAGAGAGTCTTGGCCTTTTTGGATTGAGGAATGAAAGAGAGGGGGGAGGTCGCTGGTTTCTTCTCTGTTGCTTCTCTGATCATTTAGGTTCTTACCCCGATATCTGACTCCCAAGTTTTTACTGATAAAGAATAATTAGACAAATGCTTCACAGATACCCACAAAGGCCAGAAGAGGGTGTCAGACCCACCCTGCAGCTGGAGTTTCGGGTGGTGATTAGCTGCCTGATATGGGTTCTGGGAACCTGTCCTCTGCAAGAACAGCACTCAATGACTCCTTCTCAATAACCATATTAAATGAAAAATATATCAATTAAAAGACAGAATTTGTTAACTGATAAAAATCAAGCCAAACTCTAATCTGTCTATAGGAAACATACTTTAAGTATAATGTGAGTGGATTAAATCTAGAAGCAAAGAAAAGCTTTACCATGACAGCACTAACCCAAAGCAAACCAATAAAGCTATGGTAATTATTTGAAAAAGGAGATTCCAGGAATATTCCCTGGGTTGTTACATTATATTCAAGGAGTTGGATCACCAACAAAACATTCAAATTCAAATTTAATGTGAACCTAGTAGCAGAGTTTCAAATGCTTGAACAAGTCAAGCTAATATACTTGAAAGGAATTGACTGTCAATTCCGCAATAATACTTGGAAATGTCAGCATTTTTCTCTCAGTGACCAATAAAATAAGTAGACAGAAAAATCAGTAAGGGATAGGGGATCAGAACAGCACTGTCAACCAACTTTATGTCTTTTGACATTGATAGAACTCCCTGACTGTCAATAGCAGGATAAGAATTCTTTGCAAAGATAAGTCATTTAGGATGTCTATGTCTGGACCACAAAACTAACCTCAAATTTTTAAAATAATTTAAGTCATACAAAGTATGTTTTTGGACCACACTGGAATTAAAGTACAAATCAGTAACAGAATAACATCTGGTATAATCCTGAAATAGTTATAAGTTATACAATAAACTCCTTAACAAACAATGAGTAAAAGCAGACATGGTGAGGAAAAGAGAAATTATTTTTCATGAATGAAAACAAAAACATTTGTTAGATCATAGTTAGAGGCATACTCAGGAATTTATAGGATTAAATGCTTACATTGCTTATGTATTTTTAATTTGTATGGGTGTTTACTGGCATGTATGTCTGTGTACCACACAAGTGCCTGGTGCTCACTGAAGCCAGAAGAGAAGGTCAGATCCGTTGAGACTGGAGTTACAGATGTTTGTGAGCTGTGGTTGCTGGGAACCAAACTCAGGTCCTCTGGAAGAGCAGCCAGTGCTCTTAAACACTTAGACATCTCTTCAGCCCGTAAATGCTTCTATTTTAAAAGAAGACCTCCAGGGTGGAATAGACCCGTCCTTCCCTGACTGACTGACTCTATACAAATGAGAAGAATCGTGGAAACAGTAAGGGAAAGCAAAGAAGAGCTTTATGAATCAAGAACAAGGTGACTGAAGAGCAAAGGGGCCACTCAGAAGCAGTACAAAGAATCCACAATCCAGACTCAGGGGTTCAACAAGCAAAACTCAACCCCATACAACAAGAGAAGACCAGGAAGTACAGGCAGCCCCAATAACAATAACTTACAGTTTTATCCACAAGAGAAACCCATGGTTTTTATAAGTACTAAATCTTGTATGGAAATTTTATCAAAGGCATGGCTTTAAGCATTTTGAAGCTCTATTGTTAAGTTCACACTAATTTTGAATTTTAATGTTTTCTTGGTGAACTCTCTTTAAGCCTTTGTAATATTCTTTTTGTTTCAATCCCATGCAATATTTTTAAAGTCTACTGCCTTAGTTACAGTTTCTATTGCTGTAAAGAGATAACATGACTATGGCAACTCTTACTAAGGAAAACATTTAATTGTGGTGGCTCTCTTACAGTTCAGAGGTTCAGTCTATTATCGTCATGGTGGGAACATGGCAGCATGCAGGCAGACATGGTGCTGGAGCTGAGAGTCCTACATCTTACAAAGGAACAAGAAGTGGTGTGAGTCACTGAGTGTGGCTTGAGTATAGATGAGACCACAAAGCCCACCTCCACAGTGACACACTTCCCCCAACAAGACTACACCTACTCCAACAAGCCACACCTCCTAATGGTGCCACTCCCTTTCGGGGACATTTTCTTTCAAACCACCCCATCTATCTTCTCAAATATTGCTATGGCTGCCTTTGGTTATGGCTGCTTTGACTTAATGTTTCATCATTAATTCCACATTTAATGTATCCTCTTGCATAATAAGCTAGCTTTGGAGTAGAAATCTATTGTATTGCCCTCCATCTCTGAGTGCTATAACCAAGAGCTATCTTGAGAAGTGTTCTCTTGTTAAGAACTAAACTACTTTAGGGCTCAGACAACAGATCAATCACAATCAACAGAAACTCTGTTGTAAGTGCTGAACAGGAGAATGATCGGAGGAGAAGCAGTCATGGGGAAGGGAAGTCTATCACAAACTGAGAACTTTAAGCGGTGGAGGTGGCAGGCTGTGAAGTACATCTCAGTCAGGAAGTAGAGCTGGGCCGTGAAACCCCAAGGCCCACCCCTAGTGACACACTTCCTCTAGCAAGGCTCCGCCTCCTAAAGGTTCTACGACTTTCCCAAGCAGTGCTACCACCTGGGGACCAAGTGTTCAAACACATGAGCCTATGAGGGACATTTCACATTTAAACCACAACATCACTGCTTAGACATTTGCTCTGGGCACACAGAGTGGGGGCCTTATTGGGGATCCAAACTTTGTTGACCCTTTACAGTGTTTTTTGGAACTTTGGAGTGTCCATGCCATCTACACCACACTAACTGATTTTGTGGAGGCTACTGGTGGCTCTAGGTGCGTATATAAAAGTTTCTGAAGAGAGAGTTCCATTGGTAAAGCACTTCTCTTCCAAGCAGGACAAGCTGAGTCCATGTCAGAAAACAAACAAACAAAAGCCAGGTATGGTGCATGCCTATATAATCCTAGCACTTGGAAGGCAAAGGCAGGTGGATTTCTGTGAGTTCAAGACTGTCCTGGTCTACATAGTTAGTTCCAGGACAGTCAGGGTTGCACATTGAGACTCTGTCTCAACAGAAAAAAAAAGCTAAAGACAAAAAGGCCTGTATAGAATTCCATGCATGTAATTCCAGCACAGAGGAGGTGGAAAGAAAAGGATCCCTGGAACTCACTGGTCGGCTGGCTTAGTTGACAGTCACAGACCAGTGGCAGACTCTATCTCAAAACATAGATATGGCAATAGCATCTGAGGGATGAAACTTGAGATTATCCAGTGATCCCCAGATTTGTACACGCACGCGTACCTACTAGAACAAATCTACTCCTGCCACAGACAAGTCACACTTAACAGAACTAGTGGGTAAAGTGAGGCAAGGCTCAGACTAGAGCAGCACCAACCTCTTTAATGGGAGTAGCGACTAATTACAATATGTCTCAGCTGTGCTCCCTGACCCCAGCCAGCCCTGAGCCAGCCTTCTGCAGATTTCCAACAGAAGACCTGGAGAGAGACTGCCAGTCTGAGTGTCTCAGCAAGGACAAATTTTAGAATCAGTATTCTTTTTTTTTTCATTTTTTTCTTTCTCCCTATTTTCTCTAGGTATCTAATTTTATTTACTTATTTTATTCTTTAATTGGATTCTTTTACTTCTTTCTTCCACGTTTTTCCATTTTTTTTAAAACCTAGCTTCTTTTTTTCCTTTTCCCTGCTCCCTTTTCTATTCTTTATTATTCACTTACTCTCATCAGTTTTAGCCTTTAAGTTTGATCTGTGTGATTTCCCCTTCCTTTTCTATTGCTATTGGTGGTGCAGTTGTCTTTAACTAAGTTTGGGGGGGGCGTATTTTATTTTATCGGTTTTGTTTTGTAATACTGAAGATCAACCCAAGGCTTGTGACTGCTAAGCAAATTGTTTCTCCACTGAACTACATCCTTAGCCCTTTTATAATTATTGTTTTAGTTTTTGAAATAGGGTCTTGCTACGTAACGCACAGGAGCCTGAACCCTGTCATCTCCTGCCTCAGTCTCCCAAGCAGTAGGGGTGCAGCCGTGCAGCACCGTGACTGGACAGCTGGTTTGTTCGGGTGCTGTCCTTGTGGGTGCTGTCGTTTCATTTCTCCTCTTCGAGCAGTCTTCATGGTCAAGCCCCTAAGAGGAAGCTGCTCATTAGGAAGATGCATGAACGTGGAGGAGACTTGCATTCCATCACACACAGAGAGCTCAACGCAGAAACAAAGCCAATATGACTCCTTCAAGGGTTTCTGATTCCAGTAATTGAATCCAAAGATACTGAAGTGGATGAAATGCTAGACAAAGATTCAAAGATCGACTTAAAAGCATCAGTGAATTCAAAAAGAGACAAATAAATCGCTGAATGAATTAAGGCAAACAATATGGGATATAAAGGAGCAATTAGAAATAGATTCTGAAAAAGACTCCAACCCCAAACTGTCAGCCCCAAACACATGCATATGAGCAATGTATCCAGTATTATGTAACAGTAACAATTCAAAAAGAAGTCATGAGTTTCAAAGGGAATGAAGGAACACAGAAGGAACTGGAAAAGAGAGGAAGGGGTGGAAATGATGTAAATTCAGTACTCCAGCATAAAATTCTCATAAAAACCAGGTATGGTGGTGCACACCATTAATCCCAGCACTTGAGAAGCAGAGACAGGTGGATAGCTGTGAGTTCGAAGCCAACCCGGTTTACATAGTGCCAGGACAGCCAGAGCTACATAGAGAGACCCTATTGTATTCTGGCCTGCCCCTTGAAATCCCACCCCCTTGGCACTGCCAGCCCTTCCTCCTGATGCAAAAGCCTCACTCTAAGGATATACTCCTCCCCTTCCTCTCTCTCTCTCTCTCTCTCTCTCTGTCTCTCTCTCTGTCTCTCTCTCTCTTTCACTTTTTCCTCTCACAAGGTCCACACCCTCTCTCTCTCTCCCTCTCTTCTTCTCTTTCTCTCTGTCTCTCTCTTTCCTATCATCTCTTTCCTTCATCTCTCTGTTAGAATAAACTCTGCACATGGATGCAGCATCTAGGTTGTGAATTACTGGCTGCTGCCACCACCACCACTGCCATGCCCGCATGGCATGCTTCTGCCCAGCCCACCACTGCATCTGCCCAACATGTTTCCCTGCACGCACCTTGGGAGTCCCCACCACCACCACCTCCATAAGTGCCTAACTTATCCACCTTTGCAGTCAGACTTGGTCCCATATAGCAATCAAAATGGCTGCTCACCAGCACTCCATAGCCTGGCGTTTTACAGGCCCTTGCAACTTCTGCCAGCGGCCTGATAGATGGAAGGGGGTACCCTACTTTCAACCTTTCTTAGGTCCCTCTCTCCTTCCCAGCTGCATTGCTACTCCATTTCCCAGTCTTCTCCTCAGCACCATCTCTGAGTTCCAATTCATTAACTGTAAAAGTTTCCCAGAAAACCCTTTCTCCCTCTTTCTTTAACAAGTCTATGGCCTATGTGCAAATGGAAATGTATGATTGACACTCCCATCTATATTTCTTCCTGACTGACTTTCAAATGCCTCACTTTATATGTGCCTTATCTTTTCAGTTTATTTTATAAAGAAAAAAAAACCCACATGAACATGTGGTCAGGTGTGATATTTGATAAGGGTGATCAGGTGATTAGGCGGTTCGATCTTAAATAAGGGCAATCATATGATCAAGGCAGCATCTTAAATAAGGGCAACCACATGGTCTAGCTGCCATCTTGGCTAAGGTCAAAATAGGCAGGTCATATGACCTCACTGCCATCTTTAAAGGGCAGCATGGGCAGGGCATCCAGCACTCAGGCCGTCAGTATGGAGGGAGGTTAGGGAATCACCTCCCACTGCCCATTGTTTCGCCATTGTTTTATAGGCTGAGGAAAAGTCCTCCAGCATTGGCCTGGCATTCCCCAGATGCCTTTCTCAGGCTCTACGTTGGGTAGAAGACCAGTCTCAGCCTGCTCTTTCCTCCGAAGCCGCTCATGTGGGTGGGGCCCAGAGATGTATGTGCTCCCTTCCCAGACATCAGTGGAACCATATGCAGGTGGTATCACTATGATTTTAAATTTCATATCTTAACATTAATACAATTCTGATACACTTTGGGTCACAAACTCAGTATTTTAAATTTTTCTTGGTTACTCATTATCTGCTTTTCCATGATTTGGATTTCAGTACTGATTGATAATACTAATTTATTTAAAACTTTTATTTTTTCCTCACTTGTCTATACCTAAGGATGGTATTTTTTCTCTCTCTCTCCTGGTCTTGGGACTCCTGTTCTTCCCAATTATTAAGACCACGGGCCAAAAGATTCCAAATAAGTTCATGAATTTTAACTCCCGTCTCTAGTCTATATCTCAGCAGGATGGCAGACACATCGGAGCAGCAGCTGAACCACAACCTGCAGCGCTTTCCCTGCTGTGGATGCCAACAGAGATTCTTATCTATGTGATGCGGACCAGCCCAGCCAATCGTAATTGTTCCCTGCCTCTACAGCCAGGTCAGATGACCACATGCCTGGGTTCCCTCCTTACCTTTAACTAGCCAGAGTCCTCCTAACCATCTACACCCTGTTTCAGCTTGAAGCAGCTATGGAGAATACATCATCCTATGCTCCCTGTTCCCAGGACAGGCTGGAGGGCTACGTTAGGGATGGAAACCCTGGCATAGAGTCCACCAAGAGGGTCCTTTTCCTTTTCTCAGAGGGTCTTTGTCTCAGAGTTGGGCTGCACCCTGACTCACAAGCCCCTTTTCTTCTGTTCCCATTCAGCCTTGGGATCTTTCCCCTGTCACTCTTCTTTGCCTTCTCAGAAGACAGCTTAAGAAATTGTTATTTCTATATAAGTCATTCAGGTTTATAACCTGGCGGTACTCAAAGATCAGAACTACAGCTACAGGACCTTGAAAATGGTAATAGATTCAGATATCACTGCCAACAGCTTAAAGAATGTCTCTCCTTACTCAAGGTCTATTCAGGCTTAAGAATGTGAATGTCCCTGTCCTTGCTAACTTCATTAAGCTGTGACTAACTGGGAAACCTGTATATTCAGATTTAAGTCATATATATGCTCTCAAAGTTATAAATTCATCTAACAGATTTTGTTCCCCCAGTCCTCAAACACCTGTAGAGGTCTGAGAATATGGCATTTAATATAAAAGCCTTTTTATGATAGAGAGACATGTCAGCTCCTGGCAGCATCCTGAATCCCCTCCAAGAAGACGGGTGGCCACAGAAGAACTTCCACCCGGAAGCTTATGGCAAGGCTGACCACACAGCGAAAAACTGATCCTGTCCAGACTGTGAATAAGTGGAACAATGGAGGACCGATTGCCCCATACCGCAAAGTCAAAGTGGGTCAGTGCCCCCAAATTTCTGTTCCACAGATAAAATCTGTCAGGCTGGGCAGTGGTGGCGCACGCCTTTAATCCCAGCACTCAGGAGGGAGAGGCAAGCGTATTTTTGTGAGTTCGAGGCCAGCCTGGTCTACGGAGTGAGTTCCAGAGCAGGCTCCAAAACTACACAGAGAAACCCTCTCTCAAAAAAAAGAAAAAGAGAGAGAGAGAGAGAGAGAGAGAGAGAGAGAGAGAGAGAGAGAGAGATAAAGAAAGAAAGAAAGAAAGAAAGAAAGAAAGAAAGAAAGAAAGAAAGAAAGAAAGAAAGAAAGAAAGAAAGAAAGAAAGAAAGAAAGAAGAAAAAAGAAAAATCTTTCTGGGCCTATCACCTGAACACATGCTGCCTTTGGGGCTTCTGCCCCTCACCCCAAAGACCACAGACAGACTTGGGATTGTTGCCTAGGTAGCTGGAAAGCTGTCTCACTTCTTCTTAAATTTATCCTTCTTAGATCTGACAATGTTTAATGACTAGGGTATCAGTTTAACAGCCCCAATCCCAAGATTTTATATATATATATATATTCTCTCCAATTACAGATAGGTATGTCTCATTCATTCATTCATAGACTTCATGGTACAGGATAGACCAGTTTCAAATATAACTCCAGAGGTTCAAAATTTTAATACTGATAAATGCATGTTAATAAACTGATAGAACATTGACTACAAAGAGTTCTTAAGAGTCCTTAAATGGATTTTTAGCCCTTTTGCCATGATGTAAATCCATTCCAGCTGTCTTACAGACACCTACAGGCTCCTGGGGAAAGTTCTGCTACTGCATCAAGAAATTTGGTCTGATGAAAACTAACACTCTCCAGAGCCCATTTCTGACCCCCCTCTATTTTTTCAAGCATATTTTGCAGATTCATTGTTCCCACCTGACCTCCAGAGAAACAGCAGATGTCATGGCTTCTATACTCCTGATTTGGTGTGCCATTTCCCCCAGGCTCCTGAACACCACTGCCGCAACCTGCCTCCTCGGCTCCCTCAAGGAACGTTCCTGACATCTGCCATGCGTGACTCCCTGCTTCTTCCCTCCCCACTTCGCCCCATCAGCTTGAAGTAGCCTCAAGAACTCAATGCCCTTGTTCCCCCACTTGCTTCCATAACTCACCTCTTTTTATAATAATCAAAATAGAGGAATGTTAATATTTCGACCCTTGAAATCCCACCCCTTGGCGCCACCCTGTATCCTAATATAAAAGCCTCATTCTAAGGAGAAATTCCTCCGCTTCCTCTTTCTCTTCTGCTTTTCCTCCCACAAGGCAGGTACCCTTGACTTCTCTCTCTCTCTCTCTCTCTCTCTCTCTCTCTCTCTCTCTCTCTCCTGTCTTTCTCTTCATCTCTCTATTAAAATAAACTCTCCACATAGACGCAGTGTCTGGGTTGTGAATTCCTGGCCGCTGTTGCTGTCACCATGCCCGCACGGTATGCTCAGCTCGCCACTGCATCTATCTGCCCAGCATGTTTCCCTGCACTCACGGGATACCCTCGGGGGTCCTCCCATGCATAATTCATAAGTTGTCTCAATAAATAAATAAAATAAAAAATAAAGATTTTGAATTTAAAAAGAAAAACAAAAAGTTACTGCTTCTCTTTTCTTTTCTTTTTAAGTTAAAAATTCCTTAATTTTTTTATTCCTGGTACCACTACCATAATTTACAGGGCAATATACCTGATGTAATGTTAAGAAAAAGAAAAAGAAAAGGTCACAACAAATAAAAGACCTCAGGAATGTACATCAAATTGACACTACATTGCATAGATCAATAGCTGCACTTTTTGCAAACTGTGGCTATGACAGTCCTGAACAAGAAGGGTTTCCTGTTTAAGCTGCAGTAACTTTTCTGACTATGGACCATCGCTCCTTCTGTGGCAGATTTTTACAGTTCCTCTAATGCATTTAGGACGCCTGTCTCAAGGTAACCTGCAGCTTTCCTGACAACTCCTCGCTCTCTCTCCTGCTAAGAACTGGAGCTCCTTTCTGTTTTTTTTTTTTAAAAAACCTTCTGCTACCATATCCACCACTTCCACCACCAGATCCATAGCCACCACCATAGGGACTGCCTGAGCTTCTTCCACCAAAACTGCCCCCTTTCATGGGCCCATAAGTTTATTTCCAAAGTCATTATAGTTCCCACCACCACCATAGTTACCTCCACAAAAATTTCCTCCTTCATTGTAACCATCGTATACTCCTCCTCCACCACCATATCCACCACCTTGGTTTCCATCTCCTGGTCCACCATAGCCTCCTCTACTACTGTAACCAAGACCACCAGTAGAGTTGCCACCATCACCTCCAAATCCATTATATCCACTATCACCACCTCCATAACTACCTCTGCTGCCACCACCTCCACCACCATAGCCTCCTCTTCCACCAAAGTTTCCACCACGACCAAAATTACCTCCACCACCTCCAAAGTTTCCCCCACCACCCATAAATTTGCCAGATCCACCTCTACAACCTCTGTGATCCAGCAGACTGCATCTCTTGTTTAGAAAGGGCCTTTTTCACTTCACAATTATGCCCATTAATAGTGTGGTATTTCTGAATAACAATTTTATCAACTGTGTCATGATCATCAAAAGTTACAAAAGCAAATCCTCTTTTTTCCACTCTGCCTGTCTTCCATAACTTCTATGGTTTCGATTTTGCCATACTTTTCAAAGTAGTCTCTCAGATTATATTCTTCTGTATCTTCTTTAATACCACCAACAAAAATTTTCTTCACGGTTAAATGGGCACCAGGCTTTACAGAATCCTCTAGAAACAGCTCTCTTTGGTTCCACCACACGCCCATCAACCTTGTGTGGCCGAGCACACATTGCAGCATCCACCTCTTCAACACAAGAGTGGGTCACAAAACCAAAGCCCCTGGAACGTTTTGTTTGGGGATCTCTCATTACCACACAGTCTGTAAGTGTGCCCCATTTCTCAAAATGTTCTCTTAAGCGATCATCTGTGGTTTCAAAGCTCAGATCACCAATAAACAGCTTCCTCAACTGTTCTGGTTCCTTTGGATCATGGCCCTCCATTTTGAGACCAGACTCACCTCTTCCAACTGGAGTTTAATATCAGTTACTGCTTTTCATTAAAAGTCACACTAGGCCAAGTGTGGTGGTGCATGCCTTTAAGCCCAGAACTCAAGAGACACAGCAGGCAGATCTCTGTGAGTTTGAGGTCAGTCTGGTCTACAAAGCGAGATCCAGGACATCCAGGGCTGTTACACAGAGAAACCCTGTCTGGAAAAACAAAAAACAAAAACAAAAATGACACACTAAATAGAATAAGACAAATTACACACAAGGAGATATTTATATCATAGGAAATTATCAAAGAATTGAAGTCTAGAATACAGGAAGAATTCCCACACATAAACAGGGACACAACCAAGAGGGAAATGCACAGAGACCAGCAAAGAGGCACAAGACACATCACAGAGAAAGGACTCCCAAAGGCCAATGCATCTGTAAACTATCTCAACCTGCCTACTAATCAAGGAATTCTACGTTCAAATCCAGGCCAGGTGTGGTGGCACATGCCTTTAAAACCAGCACTTGGAGGGCAGCAAAAGGCAGATGACTGAGAGTTTGAGGCCAGTCTGGTCTCTATAGCAAGTTCCAGGCCAGCCAGGGCTACACGGTGAGACAGCAAAAAAACTAAAGCTAAAAAGAAAACCAAGACAGTACTGGGAGTAATGGCTCATGCCTGCAACCCCAACCCAACCCCAGCACTCAGGAGGCAAAGGCAGGATGGTCAAGAGTTCGAGGCTAGACTGCGTTTCTCAGTGACTCAATGTAAAAACAACAGCGAAATGAGATGCATAATTGACATTCACCAGAGGCCAAAATGCTGTGGTGGCATGGCAATACATATTGGTTAGGCTGCAGGAAAGCTGAGACAGCGGCCCACCCTTGCAGGAGTGTGGATAAGGACAGTCCCTTGGAGAAAACCTGAGAACTTTAGACACGGGCCTGTCTTCAAGTCAACAGTCACACTCCTAGACATCAACATGGCTTCCCAGCCATTTTACCCCACAAAACAGAATGCTTGTATGGCTCATAGGAGTAAGATGGCAAGGCTGTTCAGGGCCGGGTCCAACAAATCTAGGGGGTAAGGGTTTCAAACCCTTAGGGGTAAGGGTTTCAAACGATGGAAAGCTCTGCCAAGGATACCATGAAACACGCCCCAGAACACAGGTAGCACCTCCTAGGTGTCATAGCTCCTAACTGCAAACAACCAAAATGCCTTCGGCAGCAGAGTGGATGCTGGCAGGGTGGTGCTTACCTGTACTCCCAGCACATGGGACGACACGTAGGCGGAAGCAGGAGGACCATGAGCCCAACACCTCCCCTGGCTATGCAGCAACACGGATCCCATCTTTTAAAAAAAAAATGAGGGTGGGGAGGCTGGAGAGATGGCTCAGCAGCTAAGAGCACTTGTTGCTCTTACAGAGGGTTCAAGTATCCTTCTTTCTTTCTTTCTTTTTTTAGACAGGGTTTCTCTGTGAATCCCTGACTGGCCTGGATCTCGCTCTGTAGACCAGACTGGCCTCAAACTCACAGAGATCCGCCTGCCTCTGCTTCCCAAGTGCTGGAATTAAGGGCGTGTGCTGCCGCCGCCACCGCCGCCACCGTCCGTTCCTCCCCCCCCCCCCAGGCCTCAAGTTTCTTTACCACAGCAGTCATCTCCTGATCCAATTCCAGGGGATCCATCCCCTCTTCTGGTCTTCTTAGGTACCAGACACATGTAGTGTACAACATACATGCAAGCACACATACATACACACCAAATAAAAATAGATATTTAAGAAACAAACCAAAGGCATGGAATGGCATACAGATTGAGATTAAATCAGTATAACACACTGATTCCATGGTTGCTAATTCAACGATTTACTAAACTTTATTTCGACCTCAATGTCAATACAGGTGCACTTTTAAGGCCATTAGTGACCATGTGCAAATGGGATTAAAAATTAAAGTCACTCAGAGGCCAAGTGTATTTTCAATTGCAGACCCTTTTAAGCTGCAATCAAGCATCTTTTTCTTAGTGTCACGTATTTCCCACTTTTGTGCTTTACTGGTGACTTCCCCTTAAACATGGCCCCAAGTGCTGAAGTCTGGAGTTCTTCCACACAAGACAGACAGCCGGAGATGCCTTACACAGACACAGGCATGTGAGATAAGCTGTGTTCAGACAAGAGTTAGAAGCCTGTTTCCCTTAAAGCCAATGGTCATAAGCCAACAGTGTAGAATGAGCAAAGAATGCTTTTAACAAAATGCATATGAAACAAGCTCTGTGGATCGGTAGGTTGATAAACGCTTAAGACCAGAGAGAATTGTAGGAACTTGGCTCTATTTCCCATGGGAGCAGTTTGAAAACTGGAATAACTGAATGGAGAACAAAGGAAATGCTAGCACTCTAGAACCTTCTGGAAACTAAGGAAGGAACTACTCCCCAATTTCAGCTGGGGAAAACTGGCCACAGACAACCTCAGACAACCTCAGGAAAATTATGACAACATTGGTTCCTCATCACCCCTGCAAGGCCTTCCTTGTGTGTCCATTCTGGACCTTGAAAGCATGTTCCTCTATACGTTGATATGTAACCTCAAATAACACATATGCCTGCTTTCAATTCACAAATGTCTATCCAAATCCAGGAAATATTCTAGAACTGGGTGTTCCGCAGTCATGCTTGCTTTTGAAACATGTTAAACACAACCTTGGGGTGTGGACTGCCTCCATTTAATCTGCTGGGTACATGGGCCAAATCTACATTCATTCACTCCCTTACCCATGCACATTCAGAGAATTCCCCCAAAGGTTTCATTCATCAACACCCTTGCCAATGTCCTTGCCCTCATGGTAGTGGGTTCTTCACTCTAGAAGGGAAGCCGTAAGTAGTTACCCAAACCTAGATGTCTCAAAAGGGATGTAAAGATTTATCTGAGTGCTTAGAAAATTGCCAGGCACATAGTGATTGGGGCATGATTCCTGTTCTGCTGATTCTGCCAGCTTACCCACCCAAGGGGGTACCCTCCACTAGGTGCACTCTCCACCTCAGAATAGGGCAGACTACCAGTTTGAACCCCACTTACCCTCGATAGGGTTAAAGGTCATTTTGTGTCTGCAAACCCGCGATGTGAACATTAATTTCGGTTTGCGGCTTCAGGATCAGTGAGACTGAATGTCTTTGTCCTAATCCAAGGAGATTCCCTCCTGTTTGCTTTAACTTGGGCATGGGATGGGGTCTGAGAATGGGACGGGGTCTGGAAGAAGCGGGGAAAATTACAGCCTGTCCTGTTGACCAGTTGGTCTGGCTGTGTGTGGAACAGGGGCTCCTCGATCATTTCTATGCTGAGTACTTCCCAGCCATCAGGACCCTGGAGCCTCACCACAAGCCCCTGGCCTATGTGTGATTACTTTCTCCACTTTACATGGGGAAAAAGCCTCAGAGGGTACAGGCCTCCTTCCACGGTGGGTGTCTGGCCAGAGGAGGTGAGAAAAAGACAGACAAAGCAGACTGCACCATAACCTCAAGACTCCACCCACATACCTACACCTCCCACCCATCCCCACGCATCCACACTTCCCATCCCCAAAACCCTCCTCCCATCCCCACACCTCATCCATAGGCTGGGAGCAGCCGGGATAAGAATTCCAAACAACAAGCATCCTCATTCTTATTGGCTAGGACTGGACAATGATCTAACAAGGTTCCATCCGGTTGGCAGAAGGTAGGCCAATGAGAAGGCCACAATGAAGACATGATCTCACTAGAAGGTTACCCTTGTTTGTGTTTAGCACTAGTGTGTGTGGTGTCCATGGTGACAGTATCTCTGAGTGTCTAGCTGGTCTAGCCAAGACTAGGGATACCCTTGTCCTCACAAGCCAGGCCACATAGACTAACACTAGCGACATGAGCTCTAACAAAGAGGTGGCAATTGAAGAAGTAAGCTTGGACCCTGAGGGCAGGGAAGCCACTGACATCTGTCTGGATGGTTCATGCTCACTTCAGGATCTCAACCTGGCCCCTGACGTGGGATCTTCACAGTGTAGCCTAAGTGAGGATGAGGTTGAGACTGAGGACAACTCTGAGTTTGATTCAGGGTCTAAGTTACAGGTACTAGAGCCTGGAGTGATGGTTCTTCCGGATCACGGAGAGCAGTCTGTCTCCTCAGCCAGTGATAAAGGGGACTTTAAGGACTGCTTACCTCTGGTTAATGACAAGGTTGAGGAAACGGTGCAACAGCCGACCGATCAGATGAGCCAGGGTGCTAGAAGCCGCGCATCCTCAAAAAGCTGCACCACCCAACAGTCTACCCCTGGGGTGGATGCAGAAGCAGACCGCAGCAGAAAAGGCAAGATGGGCAAGAGACTGGTGGATGCAAAGCGGGCCTCTGGGGCCCCCTCCACCACAGGGGGCCCAAAGGAGGCAGGGCGTGCAGGACAAAAAAGAAAAAGAAAAGCACCAAGAATAAGACAACAGTCCCGGAGGAAATCCCAGACCAATTCCCTGACCCCGACTCAGCATCCGATGAAGATCACGAAATGCAAGTGATGAGGGTGACCATTTGCTTCAAGAATGGAGGGCGGATCATATCCAGCAACACTATGGATCCTGAAGACAGAAACAAAAAAAGGAATGTCCAAAGGGGAAATTTTCGTCATATGACTGGCTCTCTGCAGATGTCTGCTCCCAGGGGCCATATGTTGAGCATGGGAAAGCTAGGAGCCTCTTGTTCTAACAGAAAAGTAACTGTGTTCAGAGGCAAGGAACAAAGCAGGCCTCGTTACCCAGGAGCTGCTGCAGGTGGGCTATGGAAGGCCAGTTCTAAGAAGAAATCAGCCCAGGAGAAGAAATCCCTACTGGACGCCCCAAGAGTCACTGGGCGAAGACCTGTCCCACTGTGGGGGCAGAGACCAAAGGCAGCTCCTGTGGAAACAGCCACCTTGCCTCCAATAAGCTGCGTCACCACACTTGAGAGTTCTAAGAAGCACTCCATAACAGCCCTGGAAGCCATTGAGCCTGCAAATGGTCTATCCAGAAAGAGAGCAGTGGTAAGGAATACAAAGGAGGTCCTGCCAGCGGCCAAGCTCGGGGATCGAGGCCTCGTGTGTAAAGATACCATGAAGAATTTGACAGCAATGACCCCATCAGAGCCCTACAAGATCAAGGAAATTCCCCGTGCCCAAGTGAGTAGAGCACCCTCTGTCTCCTCTCACCCTGCCCTTTCCCTCCCCAGCACATAGCGTTGCCCTGCTCCCTCTGCCCCTGCCTTGGCTTGGGGCTTGTCGGTGGACACTCATCCTGCTTAGGATGTGCAGTGTGGGGTCCTTGTAGTAAGTGAGGGTGGATATGAAGGAGGCTCAGTTAGGAGTTGGTTACTATTCCCCTCCCTGTGCATTTCCTGTCTCTAGCCAGGCTGGGCTGGGAAGTGGGCCTGGCTGACAGTTGGGGTGATTTGAGTCCAGAGCCCTTACAGTGTGGGCTGCACAACTTGGACGTGTAGTCGGCCTCAAGGGCCTCCTGATTCCTCCCTCCTGGCTCTTCCCCAAGGAAGCCAGGCCAGATCGTGAGCCTTTCCAGTGCCTGTGGGCCCCTTCCTGGCTGAGCTCTGCCTCCTGACCTGAGGCTGACCCAGGAACAGAAAGTACAGATGGGATGGGCCTCACAGGCCTCCAGTTTGTTCCCCCACCGGCCCCTCAGCCCTCCACAACGTGTACTTAGTGAGGAATTTTTGTGTGAGCTTCCAACACACAGGGCAGAGCAGCCTTGCATGTGCCTGCATCATGGAGAAATGAGCAGTGGAGACCCCAATACCAGAGCACCCCAAGTTCCAGCAAATTCCCAGCTCATGGCCCTGAGCCAGAGAGGCATCAGCCCCAGAACACTTGCACCCGCTGGTGAGTCTTTGGGGTTTGAGAGAAGTGTGGCAGAGGAGGGAAACTTCAGGCTTTGTCAGGCTCTGTCACTGGGAGATTGCCTCCTTCTTTCTAGACTTTTCTGTCTAGGCAGACAGCCCACAGGAGACCGGGTGTAGGCAGGCCATGTTGTCAGATGAGTGGGACTGTGGTGTACACAGCTTTAGAGAGTAGGACAACTCCAACTCTCGATGCTGGCTTTCAGCACTCCAAAGCCTTTTCTGGTCAGCCCTATTTGCTGGGCTCTTCCCAGGTCCTGCCTGTGGCTGTAGCCCTACTAGCGCCAGCCCAGGGCTAAAGTCCTCATGGGGACTTTCTCTGGGCGGCAGAGAAGATGGGCCACAGAACTGGGTGAAGCTGAGGAACCGGGAGGTACAAGTTGCTGCCAGCAGAGGGGGATGTTGCACCATTTTAGACCTCACCAAGCCTTTCCCACCTGGATCCAAGCCTGGATGCTGCTTGCATCCTGTGTTCTCTTTCAGGTGACCAAGGTCCATCTGTGGTCCCCCCACTCCCTCTTGGGGAGAAGCATCATCAAGCACCAGGGACGCTGGGATGTCAGCAGGTAAATTTTTCTTAGCCGCGAGAAATGACAGCTGTGTTAGATGGTAGGTAGGTAGCCAAGTTAACCTGGCTCTTATGTCCACTCCCGCCGTCCCACACTCCCCAGAGAGGGCACCTCCTTTCTGCTCAGGACTGTGTGCCAGTCTTGTCACAGGACTGTGGGGGTGGGGTGTATAAGGACTGGGAGGGAGTGTGAATGAAGCAGAGCGGAGGCCAGGACATTGAATGATAATCTTTCTCCTTTGTCTGTTGGGCTAGTGTCCTTTGCTAGAGAAAGAAGCTCACAGGCTGAGAAAACAACTAGGTATGACTGACCCTGGGCAGGGAAGGGTGAGAGGAGGGGAAGAGGGAGCTAGGTATGTGGGTACAGGGACCTAGGAAAGGCTGTCCAGCTGCTACTCCTGTGGGGAGGTAACACCAAGCAGGGCAGACCATGAGTCCTCTGCACATTGAGTGCTGTGGCACGCAACGAGAGCCGTGCATGCCTGCTCTCCCACGTGCTCTGCCAAGTGCCCGCCCACGCTGTTCTCCTGTAGAGGACATTTCCACGTGGAGCGAAGTGATGGGTGGGGGAGTCAGTCCCAGGGCTTTCTGGAAAGGGGTGGGAGGCAGATTGCCAGTTGAGGATTCCCTGTGGATAGAAAGGGGAAGGAGGGGATTAGGGGAGCTGATTCCTGTGTGTCTGCGTCTGGAGTACCCGTTTGTACCTCTCTGTTTCAGCCATGATGCGGGCCCTCAACAAAAGGTTCCAGGCCCTTTGAAGTGAGCATTCTGCTGTCCACAGCCCTTCCCACACTCCTGACTGTGAAGGTGGCCAGAGTTGGCCTGGCTCTGCTCTGCCTGAGAGGTTGGACCCAGCATCCCTGCAGAAGAGACAAGACCCATGGAGCCCTGGGGCTGTGGCCCTGCTTCTTCCTTCTATTTATTCTCCAGCCAGAGCCACCTTTGTGCCCCTGGTTTTGCCCCCGTCTGCCCCCTGGAGACAGCTGTTGCAAATTAAAGTCGTTTTGTCCTGTGTTCTGCTTTTTGTGGGTTCAGAGAGAATGGGGAGCTGTTCTTTCTCCAGCCCTTTAAGAACAGGAGCCCTAGGGGTAACCTGGGCTAAGCACTTCTGCTTCTGAGCAGGTGCCTTGCACTCGTTTATCCCTGTGCACTGGGCTTAGGTTCTGCCCAGTCAGCATTCCTCCCTTCCATATTGCCATCCCTTCCCTGACTCCTGTCCTTTTCCGTGACAGTCATAGAACCCATTATTGCCTGCTGTCCCCTGCATTCACTCAGCAGGAACTGTGAACCCTTCCCTTGGGCTAAAGGGGTCCTCTCTTCTGGATCATTTCAGCAGACATTAGGGTAACATTTGGGCTCATCTAACTCCTTTCCTGGGCTCCATCTTTTTTTTTTGTTTTAAGTGCATTGGTGTTTTGCCTGCATGCATGTCGGTGAACCACGTGTGTGACTTGTGCCTGTGGAAGCCAAAAGAAGACATTGGATCCCCTGGAAGTGAGGCTGTGAGCTGCCATGTGGGTGCTGGGAACTGAACCCGGGTCCTTTGGAGGAGCAGCTGAGCCATCTCTCCAGCTTCTCTTGGGTTCCATCCTTTCTGGATCATTCTCTCCTTTTGGAGGCATCACCCTCAGGGATGACTTGCCCAAAACTTGCACGTTATCCTTGGGCTGCTGCACAGCCTTTACCTTGGGAACTCAGTTTCCATGTCCTCTGATTTACCCCTGATCCCCGGCAGTAGAGAGGTGGAAACCAAGAGCACACCCTGGTGGGCAGTGGAGCAGAGCAGAGCTGCAGGAACTCACTGTGGGGAGACTGGTTGGAGGGGAAAGAGAACATCACCTGCTCATCTCTAAAACTGAAGATGGTGGCGGGAGTCTATTTTTGGTTGTGAACCTAGCCTTTAACGGCTGAGCCATCTCTCCAGGCCTGTGGCGGGAGTCTAGAGCGGCCCCTCTGAGCCAGCCTGGAGGAACTGCACCCTAGCAGCTGAAGGGAGGGTCAGGGACCACAGCCAACACATCCTCTCATCCTGACCAGCCAACTGCCTTTCTCTGGCTCTCGTTGGCTGCTAAGATCATTCATCCACACATGCAAGGGTGGCAGCAACAGCAGCTTTTGACCTGCATGGCACAAGTTTTCTGGATATGATGCTCATATACCCCAGATCTGCCTTCCAGACTGCCCCCTGAGGCCACAGGACCTCTACCTGAGCCCTACCTATGCTCTGAAGTTAACGTCACAGACAGTTAGGAGGTTTCTGTGCCTTGAACCAGACCCCAGCACCGAGTTAGGCTTAGAACTCAGAGGCAGATCCATGGTTGAGTGAGGTCAGGCAGGTGCGGCTTCTGTCAGCTCCCATTCACAAGGGGCTGCTCATTTCATACAAATGAAGATAAATCTCAGGGCCACTGAGTCTATCTCCTGGTCTAGCTGTGTGTGCTTGTGAATCTGTGAATGGCATGTGATCGATCACCTTTGAGGAATAAAGATCTGACTCAAGGGGGTGGGAAGTGGGAGGGGGCGGGATCAAATGCACACAAAGCAAAGATGGTCTTCACTAGAGTGGTCCTTCAAGCCCTAAAACGTGGTGGGCATGGAGTAGGAAAAAGTGGAAATCAGCAGACCCACTGCTGGAAGGAGAGAGCTGTCAAAGGGTTGGAATTGTTGGAGTAAGCTCTCCATCCTTCTCCGAGATGACACTTCTCAAAAGTCTTGTTCGGGGGAGATTGTTGAGTTGGTAACGTTCTCACCTGACAAGCATTGGGGCCTGAATCTGGATCCTCTTAAAAGCTGAGTCTGGTAGCTCACATCTGTCACTCTAGAACTGAGGCAGGGAGGGGCAGGGAGAGAAAAGCCTAGCTCCAGAGCTTGCTCCCAGCCACTCTAGCCAATTGGTGAGCTCTGAGCTCAAGGAGAGACCCTGTCTCAAAAACTGAGGTGGAGAGCAATAGAGAAAAACACTGTACGTTGGCCTCTGGCCCCAAGTATGACCACACAGTAATATACACTTTTTTTTTTTTAAGCAAAAAGAAAGTCTTGTCTCAGGGAAAGAATAATGTGCAGACTGTCTTCCTACAAGCAAGAGTGCTCATGGGTACCATGCACATACTAAGCTAAAGGACAGCCAGGTAGGATTACTAGCATGAAAGTAGAAAGTGCGAGGATGCCTGTGGAAAGTGGAATGGGGTGTCCTCTCTAAACCACACAGGTTGAGCTTAGGGAGACCATGCATATCACCTGTGATAGGACAACCATTGACCTGATGTGGGAGCCCGTTCTCGGGTTCCTCGTGGCTTTACCAGCAGGTCCGAATAGAGGATGATCAGGACACGGCTGAGTGCAGGTGTCTGAGATGGTCTGCACTTGGCTGTGCTGGGGAGGAGTCTTTTGCTCACCCTTGGCGTCTCTATAAAACCTGGCAGAGACAGTCGGGGCCGTTGGAATAGGTTCCAGGACTCTCGAGCTATCTTTATTTTCTGTTTATCTCCACAAGATTCTCCGCTATAAATCCTTCTAATATTTCCTGCTGATCGCACTCAAGAAAACTCTGGGAAACTGTGGGGGTGGTGGGTAAACGCCCCACAACCTGAAAGCCTGAATGGACAGTGGGGACTTAAACCATCCACTCAGAGCCCCTCCCTGAGAAGATGGTCTCTGTTCCTCACCATGTGGCTCTCATCCTGAGTCACATGGCTACTTCTGGCAGGGGTAAGAGCTGAGTGACAGCTGGCAGACTCCACAGCTGGGCTTCTGGCAGCTTGCACAAGCAAGCCAGTCCTGGCTGTGGTGCATTCCAGCACCAGGCACTGTTCTTGCATGCCCCGGGCAGCTATCTCCAGAGCAGCTGCATGCTGAAGCCATGGCAGGACACCAACAGCCCTGTGACAGTGACTTGCCAGCCCTGCCTCTGTCCTCTGAGCACACAGCCTCTCTCCTCTGCATTCAGACCTACTGCTGTCCAATACTGTTGTGTGGTGGGCTGACCCTGCTGCCTCTAGGGAGGAAGTGCAGATTCCCAGGCTCAGGTCTGAAAAATACATAAGCGAGGGCCCCATTGGACAGGAGGAGGTGGGATGGTTCCCTTCGATCTTTTCCCCACCCTTTCTCAGCCAGAAGAGGGGTGCCCCAGAGAGCACCCAGGCTCCGTCCTGCCTCCTGCTGCTATTCAGCTCAGGGAGGGCCTTGCAGGGTGGCTGAGCTGTGTGCCTGCCCTTGATTCTCGGGTACTAGGGAACCCCTAGCAACATCCCACCAGGACTGGGAGCCAGGACTCCCATGAGTTCCTTTACAAACATGGTCTGGCATGTTGGTGACAGAATAGATGGCCCCCTTCTCAAGATCCAAGTAAACCCAGAGCAGCCAGACACTCCCTAGTCAGGAAGCCACAGTCAGCTGTGCAGAGGCCCAGTGCTCTGCATATGGGGCTGTGAGGGGAAAGCATGGTGTAAGAGTCACTGTGGTGAGTCCCTGCACAGATTCCAGTTTGCTGTCTTCAGCTCCTCGGTGACTCTTACCCTCTTTACATCCAGTTGTGCTCAATTTCTGATGGCTCTTTCCCTGTCCACATGTCCTCATCATCCACTTCCTCCAAAGGGGAAGCAAACACTCCTGTTGGCCACCTGTGGCCATGTGCCCTGGATGCTGTGGCCATCATGGGACCGTGGGAGTCATACCTGTAGTGTTCCTGTCACACTGGACTCGTGGGGACAGCGAGAAGGGCAGCCTGGTGTCTGGGCATGAGAGAGTCCCTGTGGCCATCGGTCACATCAAGCAGCACAGCACTGGCAGCCTTGGAAGCCCTGTTGGCCACTCTCCCCAACCACTGTCTCCTCCCTGGCTTTCCTGGGGTCACCTGACTTTGAAAGCTCCTCTGCCTTTGCCAAGAATCACTCACTTTCACTTGCAGATGAATGGCTGGTGTGACTTATGGGCTTCACCGCAATAGAAAGGTTAAACCAGGCCATGTTGAACATGCCATTTTCAAGTGCAGGAACCCTGAGCCTGCGATTGCTCAGGTGTGCCTACACTGAATGATCAGACTGGGGAATTATGTCACAGGTGCGGTGACAGTGCATTGCCCCCACAGAAGTCCCCTCTGTGTCCCTTGCCGAGGAGGAAGCCAAATATGAAAGGCTACCCTTTGTGACACAGGTACCTGGCGTGGGAAAGACTAGTTTAGCGACAGAAAAAGGAATTGGTTGTTATGTGGGTCTGTCTGAAGTTGGAGTGAGGTGGTCTACTACAAGAGGCATGAATTATTTGGAGTTAATTAAGTGCTGGATAGCTCATATTGATGGGTCCTTAATATCATTTTAAAGTAACCCATACACTTGTGTGTAAATGGTATCTCAAGACAGTTTAGGAAATATTGTGAACACTGCATCTCAAAAGATGGTGACATGTACTCCTCACTTTGAATATGAGCACATGTTTTCCTCTATTTTGTGCTTTCCTGTTTATTTCCTGCAGGGATCAGTTTGCTAGCCTTCTGCTTCCAATTTTTACTGTTTTAGTATGTATGTTTGAACATAGATCTTCCACTCTTTTTTGTTTTTCTTTTTGTTTTTCTTTTTTGAGACAGGATTTCTCTGTGTAACAGCCTTGGCTGTCCTGGAACTCACTCTAGATCAGACTGGCCTCAAACTCACAGTGATCCGCCTGCCTCTGCCTCTCAAGTGCTGGCATTAAAGGCGTGCGCCGCCCTCACTTGGACCTCTGCAGGTAAGCCGGCAGGAAAGCTGAGGATCACAACCCAGCCCGAAGCCCTCTCCAAGGCAGCCTGCTGAATAACGCTGTCCAGCAGAGCAGCAGAAACTGCTGGGTAAAGACTGCTCCTATATAGTCTGCAGCACGACAAGCCGCCCAGATGATGCAGGAGCCCAGGGGAAGCACTAAGAAACCACTTACAATGCCCGCCGCTCTTGCCAGCCTCGGAAGAACACTGAGGCTGCAGAGACAGGGCCCCCACTCACCTTCTCACACAGCACCAGGTGGAAGCCTGCTAGAATCACAGGGACCTTTCAGCTCGTCACTAGTGTACCGCAAGTCATTACAGAAGTATTGTTTATTGCTTACATTTTTTTTATTTTGGTTTTTCAAGATAGGGTTTCTCTGTGTAGGTCTGGCTATCCTGGAACTCACTCTGTAGACCAGGCTGGCCTCCAACTCAGAGATCCACCTGCCTCTGCCTCCCGGGTGCTGGGACCCGGCATTATTGTTTACTTTCTATTATTTAATTTCCACTCTTGCATATGTCTCATGATGGTTTTACATGTTGCTCAGTTCAGCTTTAGAACTGTTATTTGTTTCTCAGCCCAGCTTACTATAAGGTATTCTTGGCTATACTCTTCAGTTATGTCCTGCATAGGCTACCTCTTACTCCCACATCTTTCTTTCTCTCGTCTTTAGCCCCTCCTCATTTTACTTCTTAATTATAACCTTCTATAGCTTTAATAATCTCTAAAATCGATTGGCTATAACAGTATCCCAACTTTCCCCTCCACACTACTTTACCTACCACCGCTTTTTTCTTTTCAAAGTCACTATAACACCAGAAGCTTTATTTAAAGGTTACTTTTATGTGTGCAGTGGATTGAAAGAGAATGGTCCCCATAGGCTCATATATTTGAATATTTGGTCCCCAGTTGGTGAAACTGTTAGAGAGAATTAGGAAGTGTGGTCTTGTTAAAGGAGGTGTGTCACTGGGGGTGGGCTTTGAGGTTTCACAAACCAGGCCTACCTCTACCAACTCCTCCAACTTGCAGATCAGGACTCCTCCAACTTGCAGATCAGGGTGTAAGCTTTCAGCCACTGCTCCAGCGCCATGCCTGCCTGCCTGCTGCCGTGCTCCCCACAACGAGAGTCACAGACTCACCCTCTGAAACTGTGAGTCCCCCTAATGAAATGCTTTCTTTTACAAGTTGTCTTCATCATGGTGTCTCTTCACAGCAATAGAAAGGAAACTAAGACAATGTGTATGTGTGTGTATGCCATGTGTATGCTGGTACCCTCAGAGGTCAAAAGAGAGTATTGAATCCCACGGAACTGGTCTCACAGGTGGTTATGAGCTGCCTGAAAAGGGTGCTGGGAACCAAACTTAGATCATGTGGAAGAATAGTAAGCACTCTTTTTTTTGTTTTGTTTTGTTTTGTTTTGTTTTTTCGAGACAGGGTTTCCCTGTGTAGCTTTGTGCCTTTCCTGGAACTCACTTGTAGCCCAGCTGCCTCGAACTCACAGAGATCCGCTGGCTCTGCTCCGATGCTGGATAAAGCGTGCGCCACCACCGCCCGGCTTAGTAAGCACTCTTAACTGCTGATCCATCTCTCCAACCCCTAATGCTTAATCTTTATCCTTACCCACTTTACTTCTCTCCCACTCCTAATCTTATTAACTAAAATCTGATCCCTGTTTGTTTATTCTCAAGCAGTTATTGAAGTTAAAGAGGCCACTGCTATTAATTGGCTATTACAATATTTGCATAATGATAATATCAACAGCTGTGGTTGCTCTCACAGTTAATATCCTACTCAGGGAATAATACAGAGTTTATGCAGGGCACCTTGACCTCCTGGACTGAAGAACTATTTTCTGAACTGCACACACAGCTCATGTCCCATGTGAATGCTGCAAATACTTCAGTTGAAAGAATATAGCTGATTAAAAATAAACAAAGAGAAGAAATAACACAGATATGCAAATTTCAATGTAGTAACACAAGAAACATGAAAAACCAGGACAACAATAACTTATTAGGCTGGAAAAATGGCTCCTGTGTTAAGGACTTGCTGAGCTTGCCGAGGACCTAAATTCAGTTCCCAGCACTGACATGTCAGCTCACAATAATCTGTAACGCCCGTTCCAGGGGATCAGGTGCACTCTTCTGGCCTCTGAAGGCACCAGGCATGCAAGTGGTATACAGACATATATCCAGGCAAAGCACCCAAACACATAAATTATTTTTTTAAAAAATCGCTAATCCTACAGTAATGGCATCTAGTGAAAGTAAGTGGAATGAAATTCCAGACAGAGAACTCAGAACGATTGTAAGTATATTCAAAGAAGAAAATAAGCTCCTGACTGAGACACAAACAGCTGAATAAAATAAGGGAGGTGATACAAGATATGAAAGCAGAATCCAACCGAGAGAAATATTGAAGAAAAAGGTTCGAAATACTGGAAAAGAAAAAGCTCTGTGGATGTTGGGAGATGGTGGCACATGACTTTAATCCCAGTACTTGGGAGGCAGAAACAGGCTGATCTGAGTTTGAGGCCAGCCTGGTCTACATAGAAAGTCCCAGAACAGCCAGGGCTACACAGAGAAACCCTGTCTAGAAAAAGGAAAAAAAAAAAAGGCTCTGTGGAAAGCCTCAGCAAGAGAATGGAGCAATGAGAGGACAGAATGTCTGAGCTTGAAGATAAGGTGGAGGAACTGGAAATACAAGACCGAAGAGATAAAACACTGAGTAGATACCGGTGTGAATTCCAAGACAAATGTGATACTCTGAAAGGCCCAAACTTAGGGGTAATAGGTCTATTTGTTAACTGTTGTTTTTATCTGCAGTCACTGCCCCTTAGGCAACAGCTGTCCTAATCAGAGACTGCAGCTCTGCTGCTCCCAGCAGGTTAGGCCACACGGCCACAGCCTGAGGGGACTCTGTTACCTCATCCCCTCAGGCACTGGCTCTTTCACAGCTACTAAGGGAAACTTTCTCATCTAAAGAACTCATAATTCAACCACTTAGGTGGAGTTCTGCTGGCTCAGAGAGGTTGAATAGCAAGTAGCTAACCTTCTCCCTTTGAACTGGCTTCTTCCAAAAACCCCTGTGTCCTTCTCTCAGCCCTCACTGGTTCCTCCCCACCACTTCCTGTCAGCTACTTACTGACTCAGCCTCCTGCAGGTTAATTTTATTTAATCAAACACATCTTTTTTACTGTTTTTTGGGTTTTTGAGACAGGGTTTCTCTGTGTAGCTTTGCGCCTTTCCTGGAACTCACTCTATAGACCAGGCTGGCCTTGAACTCACAGAGATCTGCCTGCCTCTGCCTCCCGAGTGCTGGGATTAAAGGTGTGAGCCACCACCGCCCGCAAACACATCTTTAAATTGTTAACAAAAAAAAATACAACACACTTTAATATAATATTCCCCAACAGATATAGAAAAAGAATCTAGTCTAAAGGCGCAGAAAACATTTTTTCAAAGAATCATGAAAGAAAATTTCCCAGAGTTGGGAAAAGAGAAGCTAGTTCACCTACAGGAGGCATTTGGGATAAGAATAGAAAAGAACCTCCTCTCGTCGGATTATAAGTAAAACACTAAATGTACAGAACAAGGAGTGTATTGAAAACAGCAAGAGAAAACATACCCAGTCACATATAAATAGGGGCCCATCAGATTAACAATTGATTATGTAACTGAAAAATGAAAATCCAGAAGGGCTTAGACAAATGTATTTCAATTTCTGAAAGACAACTGCCAACCCAAATTACTACACCCAGCAAAGATATCTCCTCCCTTTTTGTTTTATTAAAGAAGAAGCATGTCAATGGAGATGGTCACTGATGAAGAACTGGATAAATTATGGTGTACCATAGGGCAGCATTACTTCATTCCAGGTGGTCCTTTTGAAAAATTGAACAAGGCATGATAGAGCTTTGAGGAAGAGGCAGATAAATAGAATAGCTATTCCTTCAAAAGACCATTTCTTCTTCTTCTTCTTCTTCTTCTTCTTCTTCTTCTTCTTCTTCTTCTTCTTCTTCTTCTTCTTCTTCTTCTTCTTCTTTTTCTTCTTCTTCTTCTTCTTCTTCTTCTTCTTCTTCTTCTTTTCCAAGACAAGGTGTTTCTGTGTAGCCCTGGCTGTCCTGGAACTCACTCTAGGATTTCACGCAGTCTGATTTCTAGACTGGCCTGGAAATCAGAGATCTGCCTGCATCTGCCTTCTGAGTGCTGAGACTAAAGGTATATATCACCACATCGGGCTAAAAGACCACGTCTTAAGATTTAATTGTGAAAACCAATTAGAAGAACTGAGTTAGTTAGCTATTTCTGGATAAAGACAATTTTGTGCTTGTTCTTTGAGTTTTTTTAGTTTAGAGGGAAAGGTGCTTATTTAATGTAGAACTGTCTTGTTCTAAAGGGGGACTAAACACCATTTGTGGTGGTTCGAATACGAATGGCCCCCATAGACTCATGTGTTTGAATGCTTGACCCATAGAGAGTGGCATTATTAGGAGGTGTGGCCTTGTTGGAGGAAGTGTGTCACTGTGGGGGTGGGCTTTGTGGTCTCAGATACTCACACTATGCCCAGTACAGTACACAGTTTCCTTCAGCTGCCTGTGGATCAAAATGTAGAACTCTCAGCTCCTTCTCCAACCCCATGCCTGCCTGCGCGCTGCCATGCTTTCTGCCATGATGACAATGGACTAAACCTCTGAAACTGTACGCCAGCCCCAATGAAATGTTTTCCTTTATAAGAGTTGCCATGGTCCTTGTGTCTCTTCACAGTGATAAAACCCTCAGTAAGACACCATTTCGAGGTGGTTTGTAGATGTTACTCCATTTCTGACTATAGTTAAAGGGAAGGAAGGGAGTGACGCATAGACTGTGAGAACGTGTGTCACAGTGAAGATGCTGATGGAGCCAAAGGACTGCCTGATGTTCTCTAAGCCACAAGAGAGCAGCTTCAAGGGCATCTAATCTTTGAAAGATTATTTTTGAGACAGGGTCTTACTATTTTCTCTGGTTGTTCTGGATCTCGCTCTGTAGACCAGGCTGGCCTCGAACTCACAAAGATCCACCAGCCTCTGCCTCCTGAGTGCTGGGATTAAAAGTGTGCATCATCACCACCTGGCCCTAACACTTCTTTACTAGGTAATGTTTCTTCTTCATCGTTAGGTGAGTCCAGATATCCAAATTAAGGATAGGGTCGGAGTGCCCTTTTGGAAGTGGGTGAAGGCACACAGAGAAGTGGCTTGGTTTTTTACAGGGTTTGTGTACTCAGGGAACCTAATTGCTTGACTAAATAATAGATGGATTATAATTGTCAACTGGTCTTGGGAGTCATGTGATATCGGCTATTCATATCCCATCGTGGTTGCACGGCAGCCACAAAATGGACTTGATGTGGTAGATAGACATATAGGGACGTCTGTAGAGGAAAGCGTCCATGCATTTTCTAAGGGAATCCATGGAACTTGTTTAGAGGAATCTGTAATCCTGTAAGTGGATAAATGGGTCATGTGGAGAAAGTATCTCAAGTGACCACCATGTCATTGGTGCTTAGCAGAGTTTCAGGTTCAGACCACAACACTGATCTAAGTTGAGAGAGTTGAAGAACATGAGCCTGTCATAGGTGACTGTCCTCTGAGGTGAACAACTGTCATTTGGGGACATTGAACTGTGCACCCTTGCAAAAGATCACCCCAGCTTGGTTTGTTGACAGTTTACCCATCCCCCAGTATCCAACTGTTCCCTCTCAACTGGCAACTCAGCACATGGCCTAGGGGAGGGGCTAGAGTGTACAGAGGCCAGAACTTCATCTTTGTGGCTATGAGAAAGCCCTCCTCCCTGCTGGATAAGGTTTTTCATTTACTTTTCTATTGCTGTAATACACTAAGACCAAGTCAACTGATAAAAGAAAGGGTTTATTTGGGGCTTACCATTTCAGAGGGTTACAGTCCACGATTGAGGAGCAAAGGCATGATGGCTGGAGCAGCTAAGAGTCTACATCTTGATGCACAAATAAGAGGCAAAGAGAGAACATGGCACACTGAAAATGGCCTGAATCTTTTGAAACCTCCAAGTCTGCCCCAGGGACATACTTCCTCTGACAAGGCCACACCTCCCAATCCTTCCCAAACAGTTCCAACAACTGAGGACCAAGTATTCAAATATATGAGTCTATGGGGGCCATTCTTGTTCAAACCACCACAGTTCCCCAGAGTGAACTTTAATGAAATCGAGCCTTGGTTTGTTGTTGGGACCTTGGAAGGAGTAGACTTTACTTATCTCTCCCCCTGTGAATGGATTTTAGCCACAGAGCACAGTATATATGTGGAGCTAAAGCAGGAGGAGACAGGAAGTAAAGAGAGTATCATGGAATTGGGAGAGAGTGTAGCAATCATAACAAGAAAGAACTTTTCAGGGTTTTTTCAGACACAGTGTTCTCAAGGACACATTCAGGTGCATTGATTAGGTTTTTGATGCCTCTCCATATCAGATGGTGGGTTGGAGACTGAAATTATTGGTAATATTCACATTATCTCTTGCGGAAGCACGTCCCAAGCAATGGAGTTTTCAACACGTGTTGAAGTTTCGAGAGAGGGTGTAAGTCCCTTTTCTGTTGCTCAGTTGTTGCCTTTTGGGGCCAACTCATGGTACAGTTTTATGAGTAATGCTGGGTTCCAAAGAGGGTCTGTAGGAGAAAGCACAGATGTGAAGCCTTGGCCCAATAATGAAGGGAACAGGACTCAGCCCTTGGTTGGGCTCTTGAGGAAGTTTATATAAAACCATGGGTTGGGGTAAACCTTTTTGCTTCTTGTCATGTTTTTCTTCAGGTGTTGGGAGTGGGGTGGGGTGGAATATAGAAGGACAGTTTAAAAACTTGGAAGTACAAATTACTTTGGCAGGTTGCTTCTGAGCAGTTAATCCCTTTTTCTTCCTTTTTTATTTTTGAACTTGATTCTTGAATAATGAGCTTGTTCAATTAAGGCTTGTACTTGGGGGTTATAGAGAACTCAACAAGTGATATGAATTTCCCAACGCTGACAAAAAGAGATAAATGTTTTCGACATGTAATCAGGACTACCGTCTGTTTTCATCTATTTTGGGACTCCCATTACAGAGAACACAGTCAGTATGTGTCTGCAAACAGCACAAGCAGGCTCATGTGTCTGAGAGCTAGTGTAGACAAAGCCTGAAAGGGAATCAACACAAACATGAGCAAATTTAAAATTACCAAAGGCATTTACGTGAGTTACATCCATTTGTCAAAGATCATTAGAATAAAGACCATGAGGATTGACTCCTCTTGGGGACAGTAGGACCCAGGGACTGGCAGTTGGGACAAGACTGGGTAATTTGTTGAACTTGTGCCCATGATTACTGGGGTTCTTTTGGTAAACCTTTAGCTCTTTGAAGAAAGAAGAAGAAGAAGCAGCCTATTTAAAAAGGACATGACAACACTCAGCATGACGATTTCTTTCCGTGGGGGGCCAGGTAATTCTGTGTGGAATCAAGTGTGTTGAATAAAGACAGGCTTTGAATGAAGGTAAACACTGATAACATGAAGGGGCCTGAGGCATGAGCCAGCGTTGGCTTGAAACAACATTGGGAAGGCTTGAACCACATAGTGAGAATGAGCTCGTAAACTGAAGGGTTGAATCTGGCAGAAAGGACAGCCAGAAGTTCTGCTTTCTGGGTAGTGGTTGCTGCGGGGGGGGGGGGGGGCCGGTAACAAGAGTGCCACATTCCAGAGCGTCACAGCCCCTTTGCCTGCTCTATCGGCTCCATCTGAAAACATAGTCCATTACAAGCAGGACATGTACTTACGGGGGAGATCTATACGGAAAGTAATAGAATTCTGCAGAGTCTTTACAGGAGTGAGGTGAAAGGAGATTTGAAAACAAACAAAAACAAACAAACAAAAAACAGCAATGCCAAAATAGTTTGTTAGAAGGGGTTGCTATAGATTTGTGGGGACCCTCTGTACCTCTCCTATTACATTTAATTATAGATGAGTTGAACCTTGACTTGCTCTTAGCAGTCGTAATCAAATCTCTTACTGTGTGGGGGTTAGGAATGGATCTGGGTGGCATGCTGCAGGGCAGAGTTGGAGTCTGGCAAACCAGGCTGTGTCCTGCTGAAGTACTGCAGAGGTCCAAACACTGAGACTCCAAGCCAGGAGTGTAAGAGGGCCTGCTGCGCTCATTCTCTCACTTCCCAAAACTGGATCAGATTTTTCCCTGGTCCCAGATTGACACTGACTGGCCCAATGAAAACACTTTTTACATTTGGAGGATATTTTAGAAGGGGTTGTATTATAGTGAGGTTGATTTATAGCACGTTTTTGTTTGCATTGTTTTGAGAAGTGGCCTCTCTTTCCACACTTTTTGCAGTAGACAATTAACCCAGACATACACACATTAGCCAACATGTAGAGGTTAAGAGATTGTGCAGTGCTCAGTCCTGAGTGGAATGTCTGTATCACACATCCCTCCTTCCAAGGCTTATAGATTATTGTAGAAAAGGGTGTGGGAAGATTAGAAGAGACAGGGCAGTAGAAGACTACTCAGAAACTGTTTTCTGGACACAAGACGGAAGGAAGCTGCATACAGGACCTCAGAGCCATTGTGATAGCATACACATAACCTACAAGTTCAGGCCAAACAAAACCCAGCATGGGGAGCGGAGGTGGACATGAAGTCCCACCCCTAGCTGAGGGGCTATTGGCAACTGACAGCTGATGGGAGAGGGAGAGGTGGTTTCTTTAAGGGTGTGGCTCCTAGGAGGTCAACCATGCTCCGGCGGAAGGCCGCACATCCAAGGGCACATAGGCAGCACAAACGGTACTGGACTTCTTTAAGAGGACACCAAGTTGGGTGCACAGAGAGGAGATAGACCTGAGAGGAGCAGGAGGGGTGGCTACAATCAAAATATACTGTATTAAATTCTCAAAGAATTAGTAAAAATGGAGTAACCCTTGGCCAAAGTAACCAGAAGAAAGAGAAGACTCAAATTAATAAAAATAGAAATGAAAAGTGAGCCATTATAACAGATACCAAAGGACACTCAGAAAATCATTTTACCTGGAAAACATAAATTCCATTAAACTGGAAAATCTAAAAGAAATGGAACAATTTCTAGATGTATATGACCTGCCAAAATTAGACCAAGATGAGATAAATATTTTTAAACAGATCTATAACAATCAGTGAAATTGAAACAGCAATTAAAAAACCCTCCAGCTAAAAAAAGGTCAGGTCCCAAGAGATTAATTGGTGACTTTTACCAGACCTTCCAGACAGAACTGCCACCAATGCTTCTGAAACTACTCCATAAAACAGAAAAGGAAGTGACATTACTAACCCCCTTTCCCGAAGCTGATGTTACCAATACCAAAAGCAGATAAAAATTACAGGACAAAATAAAATTACAGACCAATTTCCCTAATAAATTCAGATGCAAGAAATTCTCAATAAAATACTTACAAATGGAATTCAAGAACACATCAAAAGATTGTTCACTGTGATAAAGTTGTGATTATTCATGGAATAAATCTAACAAAGAATTAGAAAAACCACTATAATGAAAACTTCAAAACACTGAAAAATGAAATTTAGGACAACACTATCAGATTTCCAGAATAACCTTCCATGTTTGTGGATTGGAAGAATCAGTATTGTGACAATAACAATCTTAATAAAATCAGTGCAAATTCAGTGCAACCCCAATAAAAATTCCAGTGGCATTCTTCACAAAACAAACAAACAAATTTAAACTCCATATGGAAGAACAAGAGACCCTGGATAGCAGAAGCAATCCTGAGAAAAAGGAATAGTGCTGGAGAGGTCATCATACCTGATTTCAAATTATACTACAGAGCCATAGTAATAAAAACAGACCAGTACAAAAACAGATACAGAGGTTAATGGAGTAGAGTACAGAATTCAGATATAAGGAAGGCCACACAACTACAGCCACCTGATTTTTTAAAATTTTATTTATTTATATTACATGTATACTACATGTCAGAAGAGGGCATCAGATCCTATAATAGATGGCTGTGAGCCACTACATGGTTGCTGGGAATTGAACTCAGGACCCCTTGAAGAGCAGTCAGTGCTCTTAACCTCTGAGCCATCTCTCCAGCCTCACCACCTGATTTTTTAAAGCAATATTTGTATTAATCACTTAAGAAATTCATAGCATATATTTTGAACATATTCACAGACACCCCAATTCCTCATCTCACACCCTTCCCCCCAAGGCTCAGGGATCTAAGAGCTATACATGGTTGACAACATCAAAGAGCAGTTTTCTAGATATAACAGGGCAGATACATCTTTCCTAAAGGATAACTGGTGCTGGGAAAACTGAGTATCTACATGCACAATAATGAAACTAAATCCTTATTTCTTACCCTTAAAAAAAAACAACTCCAAATGGATCAAGGACCTCAACATAAGACTTGAAACTCTGAGACTAATAGAAAAAAAAGTATGCTTTCAAGGTAAGGACTTTCTGAATGAAGCTGAATGGGAAGGAATTTCTGACTAAGACTAATTGCTAGAAAATAGGGTCAATAATCAACCAATGGAATCTTGTGAAATTAAAAGGCAAGGGAAATTGTCAATCAAGTGGACGGGTAACCTAAAGAATGGGAGAAATTCTTTGCCAGCTATATACCTGACAGGATTAGTATCTAGAATATACAAAGAACTCAAGAAACTAAACATCAAGAAAAAAAACACAATAAAAAATTGGTCATGGAATTGAACAGAGTTCTCAAAAGAAGAAATATGAATGGCTAATAACATTTTTTAAATATTCAATGTCATTAACTATAAGAGAAATGTAAATTAAAGCGACTTTGAAATTCCATCTCATCCCAGTCAGAATGGCAACAAATGCTGGAAAGGATATGGGGAAAGTAAAAAACTTATCCCCTGTTGGTAGAAGTATAAATTAGTACAGTAGCTTTTGAAATCAGTGTGAAGATTTCTTAAAAAGCTAAAAATAGGAAGTCAGCCAGACTGCCCTGCCTCCCAGCGTGAGTGGTGGGCAGCACTATGACGAACAAATACGTGATGGGGGCACAGGGAAGAGAGAAAAACGGCGTGGTAATTGAGCTATGGAGAGAGGAAGAACTGGAGATGCGACAGCAGTGACAGGTGAGAGAGGGCTGAGGTCGACATGTTGGCATTGCCCAGCAGGGTTGGTGGGATGGTGTGCAGCAGCCTGGAGCTGACACAGATGGGACTCAGCACCTGAACACATCTGGGCTCTGGGCAACAATGGAGGCCTGAAATGAAGAATGGTTCACTTTCTGGATTGGACCTCCTCAAAGGACCACTATGGTTCTGGATGCCACCAGAGGCCATGTTGGTATCTATGGTCCATCCTGCTGCCCTAGGCTGTGATAAAGCCCGAGATCCATGTGGATGTACTTGATCTGTGCCACTGAGTGAAGCCTTGGTGATGTCCTCAGGCTTTGCTGCCTTGTGTGGGGGGGGGGCGGGTCATGTGGATGTAAGTGGTCTGTGTAGCCACTTGAGGCCCAAGGCCTGTGCTGCTGCTGAGGGCCATGGGTGGGTCGGTGGTCCTGATACAGCCGCTGGGGGCATGCTGATGTCTGTGGCCTGTGTTACCATGCAAAGTCATGCAGATATTCATGGTTGGTGCCATCGTCAGAAGCCATGTTGATGCCCAAGGGCCATACTGCATTCCAGGAAACATGTTGAAGTGAATGGCCCATGCAGCTGCCTGGGGCCACACTGATGTCCCTGATCCATGCTGCTGCTGAGGGCCATGAGTGAGTCAGTGGACCTGATACAACCAGGAGAAAAGGGAGGAGAAGGTTTGATGTCCATGGTCTGTGATACCACCTAAGGCCATTCAGGTGTTCATAGTCTGTGCTGCAGCCTGAATCCATATAAATGTCCATGGACAGTACTGCCACCACAGGCCATATTCATGAGAGTGGCCTGAATTGCCACCTGAGGCCATGGATGTCCATGTCCCTGCTGCTGTCAAAGGCTATGTCTGGGTCCAAGGTCCTGCTGCAACTGGGGGCTATATTGAGGTCTGTGAACATGTTATCACCAAAGGCCATGAGAATGTCCATGGTCTGTGCTACCACCTGAGGCCATAGTGACATTCAGGCCCCATGCTACCACCAAGGGCCCGTATCTGGGTCTGTAGACCTACTACAGCCAGGGTCTATGTTGATGTCCACGGCCCATGTTGCCACCAAGAGCCATGTGGATGTCCGTGGGATATGCTGCTGAGGACCATGCTGATCTGAGTGGCCTGTGCTGTCACCTGAGGCCATGGTGATGTCCAGAGCCATGAGCCATGTCTAGAACTGTGGTCCTACTGTAGCTGGGGTCTGTGTTGATATCCATGGCCCATGTTACCACCTCAAAGAGCAAGAAAGCTACTTTTGCAGTGATATAGATGACTTCAGAGCATAGTTAAGAAAGAGACATGAAAGGCTTTTGTGACAACCCCTATCCCCACCCCAGCTCCCCCACCTAAAAAAGTAACAGCCTAGGCAGTAAGCCATCAGATAGAACTCTTAAAAATGTGATGAGGATACTGAAACGTAGCTCTCCACAACTGATGGCTTCTGGCAGGAGTGTGGGAGGGGAAGGCCTTAGTTGTATTAAAGGGGTAGGCCACTAAGAGTTTGACCACACTTCAGTGAGCATATGGGCAATGCAAAGTGGACATTTTTTTCTATTTTTTTATTTTTTGGGGGGAGGTCACAAGGGTTGAGTACAGACATGGAAGGACTGGGAAATGAGTGTGATGGGGTACATGATATGAAATTCCAAAAAAAAATCAATAAAAATATTACGTTAGGAACAAAGCTAAAAATAGAATTACCATATGATCCAGCTATTCAACTTCTAGGCATGTACCCAAAGGATCTCATATCCTCCTACAGAGACACTTGCATGTCCATATCATTGTTGCCCTGTCCATTTTTTTTGTCTGTTTGTTTTGTTTTGTTTTACCTTTAGCTCTTTGGGGGCCTGTCACCCAGCTCCAAATAATCACATGGAGACTTATTCTTTCTTATGAATGCCCAGATTTAGCTTGGCTTGTTTCTAGCCAGCCTTTCTTAACTTAAATTATCCTGTCTACCTCTTGCCTCCAGGCTTTTACCTTTCTCTATTTCTGTATATCTTTTCTTTCCTTCTTATTCCATGTTTGGCTGTGTGGCTGGCTGGATGGCCCCTGGCATCCTCCTCACCTCCTTTTCTCCTTTTCTTGCTCCTCTCTCTTCTTGTCTTTCCTTGTATTTATTCTCTCTGCCTGCCAGCCCCACCTATTTCTCTCTCCTGCCTAGCTATTGACCGTTCAGCTCTTTATTAGACCAATTAGGTGTTTTAGACAGGCACAGTAACTCAGCTTCACAGAGTTAAACAAATACAACATAAAAGAATGCAACACATCTTTGCATCATTAAACAAATGTTCCACAACATAAATGAATGTAACACATCTTCAACTAATATTCTTCAACACTGCCCTATTCACAATAGCTAGGATATGGGATCAGCCTAGATATCCACCACTGATGGTGATGAAAATGTAGTACACACTAGAATTTCATTCATCTGTAAAGAAAAATGAAATTATGAGTTTTGAGGGGGAAATAGATGGAACTGGAAAATATTATACTGATGTAAGCTAGGCCCAGCAATACAAATATCTCATGTTCTCTCTTATATGTGAATCCTAGTTTCAAATGTTTGGATTTGCGTCTTTAATCTTGAATGTCTGTAGAAGTCAGAAGCCAGAAAGAGCCCATGAGATGGAAAGGGGAAGAGGCTTAAGGGATGAGGGAACAGTAGAACACATGTGATATGAAAGTGGGATACTAGGGGTTCAAAGTTTAAGTGGGGATGGAAGCAGAGGGACAGGGCAAAGCAGGGGGTGGCGTTGGGTAAACCAAAGCTAAGGATGTCTAAAAAATCATATGGAGACCCACTACTTTATAAGCTAATTAAAAATATAATTTAAGCTGGGAGTGATGGCACACACCTTTAATCCCAGCCCTTGAGAGTCAGAGGCAGTTGGAGGCCAGCCTGGTATACAGAGCATGTTTCAAGATAGCCAGGTTCTACACAGGGAAACCCTGTCTCAAAAAATGTGTGTGTGTGTGTGTGTGTGTGTGTGTGTGTGTGTGTGTACAATTTTAAACTAATAGTGTTATGGTTTGGGTATGATGTGCCTGTATTAGGAGAGTCCTTTAGAGTAACAGAACTGGTAGTATATATACATGGGATTTAATAGAGTGGCTTACAGGCTTTGGTCCAGCTATTTCAACAATGCCTTTCACCCAATGGAAAGGCCAAAAATGCAATATTTCTTCAGTCCAGGAGGTTGGATGTCTTAGCTGGTCTTCAGTATACATTGGAATCCCAAAGAAGTGGGATTCCAGCCAAGGAATGCCTCAGCAGCAGGGTAGATCAACTTGCCAACAAGATCGAGGGCAAGCAGGCAAAAAAAAAAAAAAAAAAAAAAAAAAAAGCAAAAGCTTCCTTTTTTCATATCCACAATCTTCTGACCTCAAATTATCCAATCCAAAATACACTTCCCAGGTGTGCCAGCTACTTGGGTTTTCGTCACTTCCAAATGTAGTTAGGTTGACAACCGAGATGTGCCATCACGGTGCCCATCTTCAAAGGTTCATATGTTAAAAGCGTGACACCCTGCTAGTCAGTTGAAGTGGACCCTGAGTGCTGTGACGTAATCAATGCATTAATCCACTGGTGAATTAATAGTTTGATGGCTTTATTGCAAGTGGTAGGATCCTTTGGAAGCGGTCCATAGTTAGAGAAGGGAGGTGGTTGGGGTCCTGTTCTTTGGGACTATACCTTGTCAACCTCTTTTTCCTTGTGCCTCCCCTCCCCAGCTTGCTGGCCGCTGTTAGGTAAGCAGTTCTGCTCCACTGCTTCCTTCCACTACAATGTTCTGGCTCACCACAGGCCCAGAAACAATAGAGCTAGTCACTGGTGGGGGGAACTTCGGAAATCATAAGCCAAAATAAGTCTTCCCTCCTGCAAATGATTGAAGGTATTTGTCCGAGAAAATAAAATCACTGACTAGCACAAGTGTGGGCTGAGCTACACTTAGAAGTGGAAAGTTCTAGTGTGTTGTACAGTAAGGTGACTACTACCATTATGTGAGGTCTATCTCAACAGCTAAAGGAGGACTTCTCTCCTGGTCCTGCAAAGAAGAAAGCCTGAGATGACAGGTGATAATATCAAGGGTCAGGTTGCCTAGCCTGGGTGACAACACAGTGTTTGGTTAAGTTCGTCTGCAATGAATGCCCAAGCAAAACCATTTTTGAGGATGAGAAGTGTCTTGCTTTCCACGACCTTTCCCCTCAAGTACCAGCACTTTTTCTGGTGATACCCAAGAAACACACACTGTGGACTCCTGCAATTGCAGGAGGTGCTGATGAAAGTCTTCTTGGACAGTTAATGATTGCCCATGAGAAATGTGCGCAGATCTAGCCCTGAAGGTGATTATCAAATGGCAGTGAATGAAAGTTCAGATGGAGGGCAGCCCAGCTCTCATGTTCGTGCCTGTGTGACTGGAGGTCTGTGATGAATCGGCCTCCTGGGGAAGTATATTTTCAAGACAATTTTCCCTTTTCTGGCCGGTGATCAACTTTTCAACTCCCAGTGTGTTAAATAACACATTTCTTTTTGCCTCTGTAGGGAGATGTTGAGGAAATAATCTCAAAAACCTATTCATAATAAGACATTGGCATGTGGGATTCAAAAAGCTAAAGGAAAGGATTCTGACTATTTTCATCATGAGAAAATGAAAAATGTTTTAGTAAATCAGCATTTTTAATCTGATTCACATATTACAAAATGTATATGTGTATTGAAATATCACATGGTATCTCATTAATATGTATAATTTTTATGTTTTGCGTATCAGTTTAAAATTTTAATAACAAAGGAAAATTATTAAGAGAGATTTTAAGTTATCCCACCATAAAATGATAAATCTACAAGTTAATTTATGTCAAATAGCTCGATTTAACAATTCCACAGGGTGTACATATTTCAGAACTTATATTACACATAATATTACAATATTTGCAATTAAAAAGTAAAATGTGGGGGCTAGAGAGATGACTCAGTGGTGGAGGCACTCTCTACCCTTTCAGAGGCCGGAGTTCAGTTCCCAGTACCACACCCATTTCCAAGGGATCTGATGCCCTCTTCTGGCCTCTGCAGGGTCCTAAATGTGTGTACAAAAACTCATACAAGTTCACACACAAACACATTAAAAACCAATTTTAGAAAATAGGGACTGGAGAGATGGCCCAGTGGTTAAGACGACTGACTGCTCTTCCAGGGGACCCAGGTTCAATTCCCAGCACCCTCATGGTGGCTCACAATTGTCTGTAACTCCAATTACAGGGGATCTGCTGCCCTCTTCTGGTCATTGCAAGCACCAAGCATACACATGGTGCACAGACATAATGCAGGTAAACCACCTATACACAAATTTTTTTTATTCAAAATAAATGAAATATGGTAGGCATGGTGGCACATGTCTTTAAGCTCAGCACTCTGGAGGCATAGGCCAGCCATCAGGCCTCTGTGGGTTCCAGGCCAGCCAGCCAGGCTACACAGTGAGACCCTGTCTCAAAAAAAAAGGTAAGTGGGCTGAATGTGGTGGTGCTAATCCAAGCACTCAGAAAGCTGAGTCAAGAGGATTCCCGTATGTTTGAGGCCAGCCTGGGCTACATAGTGAGATTCAGGTTAATATGAATGAGAGTGAGGCAGGTGTCTGAAAACCAAAACCATAAAATAACATAAACTTTGTTCAAAAATATTGGTGTGAAGGGCTGGAGAGCTGGTTCAGTGGTTAATAGCACTTGTTGCTCTTACAGAAGACCAGAGTTCAGTTCCCAGCACCCACATAATGGCTCACAACTGTCTGTAACCCCAGTCCCAGGGGATCCGAAGCCTTCTTCTGACCTCTGCAGGCACCAGGCATACATGTGCTCCACAGACATATGTGTAAAACGCTCATGCACATGAACTACTAAAATAAGTAAAATTTTTAAATATTGGTGTGAGGGGTTGGGAAGATGGCTCAGTTATTAAAAGTGCTTCCATGAGGACCTAGGTTTAATCCCCTGCACCACAGGGCAAGCCTGGCATGGTTTATACCTGTAATCCCAGAGTTGTGGCGCTGGACAGGGACAGCATTTGTGAGGCTTAATGGCCAGCCAGTCTAGGTAAGTGGTGAGGAAAGGGTTCAGTGAGTGGCCCTGTCTCAAAAAATAAGGCCCAAGGTGACTAAGGAAGATACCCAGTGTCAACCTCGGGCCTCTATTTGCATGTGCACATGCATGCACACACATTAACATGCATGTTAATGCACACAAATAAAAACAAATACAGCAAAGTAGATGGGGAGATGGCTTCATGGTTGAAGTGCCCGCCACACAAGCTTGAGGGAGGACTGGAGCTCGGATCACCTGAACCCACATAAATGCTGAGTGGGCGCAGTAGCGGTGGGCCCTCTAATCCTAACCTGACAAGGAAGAGATAGAGTAGAGGACCCCCGGAGGAAGCTGGCTAGCAAGACTGGCCACATCAGTGAGCTCTGGGTTCGACTGAGAGACTCTGCCTGAATTAGCCAAGCTACTCTAGAGAAACTAAACAGACAGAATGAACTTAAAAGAGGATTTATTAGATTGGCTCACAGGATGTGGTCTGAGTAGCCCAACAATGGCTGCCTCACACTGGGGAGGCTGAGAATATAGTACTTGCTCAGTTCACAAGGCTGGCTGTTTCAGCAGACCCAATCTGGTGCTGAAGCCCCGAAGCCCTGTGTTCAATCTATGATAGAAACCCAAAGAAGATTATTCTAGTAACAGTAAAAGAATGCAGCAGCAACAGGATAGAGAAACTTGCCAGCAAGAGTGAAGGCAATCAGGCACAAAGCCAAAGTCTCCCTCTTCCACGTCCTTTTTTCTGAGAAGCCACCAAAAGGTGCTGCCCACATTTAGGGTGAGTCTTCCCAATTCAGATAACCTGATCAAGGAACTCCCTCACAGGAGTACCCACTAGCTTGCGTTTTTCAGTTGATCCCAGATCCAGTCAAATTGATAACCAAAATTACCCACCATACTGCCTCCGTGAAGAAAGGGGAATCTCAATAAAGAATTATTCCTGCTGGGTGGTGGTGGCGGCCCATGCCTTTTATCCCAGCACTCGGGAGGCAAAGGTAGGCAGATCTGAGTTTGAGGCCAGCCTGGTCTACAGAGTGAGTTCCAGGACAACCAGGGGTGTTACACAGAGAAACCCTGTCTCAAAAAACAAAACAAAACAAAAGAATTATTCCTGACACCAACCTCCAGTCACCACATGTATATGCACATACATGCCTGAGCACCCACACACATGCAAAAAGCATGCATATTCACACCATACACATGCAAAATAGATAAATACAACAAAATAAAAAATATTGGTGTCATGTTGATGAGGAAAGTCAAAGCCGTGTACCATGTTGGTAGAAATAGATATACAACAGGGACCTGGTGACTTGAGTCAGATCCTCAGCATTCACATAGAGGTGAAGAGCAGGACTGACTCTACAAATTGTCCTCTGACCACCACACAAATGTCCTGGCATGCATATGAGCACACACACATACACACACAAACATATATGTCGTGTACAAACACAGAATAATGTGGGTTTTTTTTTTTTTAGAAAATTTAAGGGTTGAAAATGTCAGAAACCTGCTCTGGTGAGGTTCAGGTCCCAAAGAGGAAGTGTGGAGTCTGCAGGCGGAAGGAGGAAATGGACACAATCTGAGGGTGAATCAAGATGGCTGCCCACAGCATTTATTGAAAAAAGGCTACACCTTTTATACCAAATAGTTTGGCCACAGGCAAGATTGAAAGCAGACTCAATGATTCAGGGACAAAAGCGGACACTAACTTCATTACACCATTTTTCCTGAGACCAAAGTGGTAAGTTCAGCAGCTATCTAAATGCCTATTGTTCTCAAAGGTTCAGTAACTCCACCAGGTGCCCTCTTACATCAATGGAAGGGCCACAGTTCCTCCAGCCAAAGATAAGGAGACTGCTTTAGCAAGCAGAACTTTCCTCAAGCCCCTGATGGAATGGAGGCCCTTATCCAAATGCCTGGCCTTGGAAAAGGACTTCCTCTGGGGACCAGACACTCCACTACAATTTAAGAGCAATTTTCATTCTTCAAGGGACATGATGTATCATAAGTGCCATGGAGCATAATAAGGGTTGAGCTGTTTCCTAATTGTGTTCCTTTGTGTCTTAGTCTTACTGTATGGGCCTGTTCCCCTCATAAGGCTCCCGAAAGGGAAGGTCCTGATGTCTTACTCTTTTCCCATTATACTGTACCATTCTGATTTCTCTTATATTTTTGGTTGTGAGCCTAGCCTTTAATGGCTGAGTCATCTCTCCAGCCCCCATTCTGATTTCTCTACATTTGTTACCTGAACTCTTGCCCTTAATGGCCTCAGGCTCTGGATCTAGATTGCAGGTGTTTCCTCCTTGGGGTCAGGTATGTCCGGTTAGTAAGTTGCTAACTGTCCTGTTCTTGGAATAATCAGGAGGGCACAATGGGGATTCCTGTGTGCAATCATCATGATATATGTTTCCATGGTAATGGAGATTTTTTTCAAAGAATTATTTTGTTTAAAGTGACTGCCATTGTATACATTTTATCCTCCAAAGCCGAAACAAAATTTCCAAAAGGAAAAGGCATAAAGGAACTCCCACAACACATAGTGAGAATCATTAAAAATGAAAGTAAAAGGGTGCTAGAGAAATGTGTCCACAAAGTTGAAATGTTGGAAGTTTGTCAAGCATGTGCTCCACACCACTGAAAAATGAAATAAAGGGGATAGAGAGACTGCTCGGTGGCTAAGAGCACTTGTCCATCTTGCAGAGAATGTACATGGTGGATTACAACCATCTGTAACTCCAGTTACAGAGGACCAGGCATTGTGCTGGCTAATTTTATGTCAACTTGACACAAGTTAGTGTGGACGTATTATTCTGTCCTGCCAACCAACTCCCAAATAACTACACAGAGACTTCTTATTAATTATAAAAGTTTGGCTGATAGCTTAGACTTGTTACTAACTAGCTCTTACAACTAAAATTAACCCACTTTTTTTTAAATCAATCTGTATGTTGCCACATGACTAGTGGCATTTACCTGTCCCCTTACATGTCTTGCTCCCTCTCTGTCTGGCTGGTGACTCCATCCTTCTTCTCCCCAGAGTTCTTTCTCTCTGTCTAGCTCTCCTGCCTATACCTCCTCCTGCCTATCTATTAGCAATGAAAGCAACACATCTTCACAGTATACAAAAAGATTTTTCCACAACAAGTTAGAGTTATCTGAGAGGAGGGAACCTCAGTTGAGAAAATGCCTCCATACAATCAGGCTATAGGAAAGCATGTAGTGAATGTTCTTGGTTAGTGATTGAGGGGGGAGGGCCAGGCCATTGTGGGTGGTGTCATCCCTGGGCTGGTAGTCCTGGGTTCTATAAGAAAGCAGATTGAGCAAATCATAAGGAACAAGCCAGTAGCAGCACCCCTCCATGGCCTCTGCATCAACTCCTGCCTCCAGGATCCTGCCCTGTTTGAGTTCCTGTCCTGAATTCCTTCATTTATGAACAGTGATATGAAAGTGTAAGCCAAATAAACCATTTCATCCCAAGTTGCTTTGGTCATGGTGTTTCATCATAGCAATAGAAACCCTAACTAGGACAGACACCCTTTTCTGACCTTTGAAGGTATCAGGCACATACCTGGTACACAGATGTACATGCAAGCAAAACACTATACACATAAAATGAAAATAAATAAATCTAAAAAGTAAAAAATTTAAAAATGTATAAGGTTGACAAATCAGTGTAGAAATTCTGCTTTTAAGTGTCTACTTTTAAAAATCAGAGTATCTGAGCTGGAAAGATGACTCAGTGATTATGAGCACTTGCTAATCTTCCAGAGGACCAGAGTTTGGTTCCCAGCACCCACATGGAAGCTCACAAACACCTGTAATTACAATTCTAATGGAGTCACCATCCCCTTCTGGCCTCCAAGGGCACCTGAACACATGTGGCATACACATAGGGAGACATAACATGTACACATATGTTGCAGGATATTTGATCACACTGTGAACCGTGAGATTGCATTATTTACTGGAAAAACCTGTTTTTCATTGTGGTGTGGCTCAGCCCTAACACACACCATTAATCCAAGTGCTTTCTGCTTGAATATTGTAAACAGGGTAAAATATAGTCAACCACAGGTCAAGAGGTGGAGCAAACATCCAGTTGACAGGAAGTGAACATAGGGATATTAAGAAAAAACATAGAGAGTAAGAGGGAGTCAGGAGGACAGATAGAAAGACCCACAGGAAGTAGAAGGAAGGAACATTGAGTTTGAGACAAGTGTAGAAGAAGGAGGCTTCTGGGATGTTGGTTTAGGAGGAAGGCCAGCTGGGTGCTTTCTCTGCCTCCCTAAGCTAGCAGCATCTGGCTCCTGAGTCTTTATTGGTAAAATCAAACAATTGAGATTTTGTTAAAAGCGACACGAATAAATGAAAATAAAAATAGACCCTTTAAAAAACAGAGTTTCAGTCGGGCGGTGGTGGCGCACGCCTTTAATCCCAGCACTCGGGAGGCAGAGGCAGGCGGATCTTTGTGAGTTCGAGGCCAGCCTGGGCTACCAAGGGAGTTCCAGGAAAGGCGCAAAGCTACACAGAGAAACCCTGTCTCGAAAAACCAAAAAAAAAAAAAAAAAAAAAAAAAAAAAAAAACAGAGTTTCAATGTTATTAGTTATTTGTATGGCTATGTTTCTAATAGCATTTTTGAAAGGTCTGAGAGAGGAAAGTAAGCCAAGCATCCACGGATGAGCAAGGAAACAAAATGAGATCTATTCTTTTGTCTTAGAATAAAATCTTATTTGTGCTTAAGAAAGAAAATTTCTTACAACGCTATATACATGGATGAACCTTGTGGACATTATGCTAGGGACTTAGTCACTCAAAATGTCAACTCCTAATGCTGGAGAGATTGCTCAGTGGTTAAGGACACTTGCTGTGTGGTCATGAAGACTGGAGTTTGAATCCCAACACCTATGCTACAAGCCAGGCATCCCACAAAGGCATGTATCTCCAGCTCCAAGGGATACAATTCCCTCTGTGGCTCCCATGCACACATAAGCATGTGAATCTACACACATGTGCACAGATGCGCACACACATAAATCTTTTAAAACTTCAAATGCTGCATGATTTCACTTGCATGAAGGATCCCAAAGAGTCAAACTCAGAGAAACTGAAGATGGGATGATAGTTTCCAGAGCTAGAGGAGGAAGAGAATGGGAGTTGGTTTTTAATGGCTTGTACATTATTTTCCTCTTATTGAAAATAGATTTTCCCCCTCACATAATACTATCCTGATTATGGTTTTCCCTCCCTCTACTCCTCCCAGTTCCTCCCCACTTCCCCTCCCTTCTGACTCTACTCCCTTTCTGTCTCTCAGTAGAAAACAGACAGGATCCTAAGGTATAATTTTAAAAAATTAAGATAGAACAAAAACTAACATATCAGAATAGGACAAAATAAACAGAAGGAAAAGAGCCCAAGAAAAGGCATGAAAAACAGATGTTGACACAGAGACTCACTCATTCACACACTCAGGAATCTCATAAAAATACTAAACTGGAAGCCATGGTATATACACAAAGGACCAGTAGAGTAAAATATATGTGTGTGTCTGTGTCTGTATGTGTATGTATGTATGTATGTATATGTATAAAATAAGATAAAATGTTTAGCAAAGGAAAAGCCCTGACATGACATTGAGACAAGGAACCTCCAAAGATGCCACTGAATTTGTTGTCTGTTGGCGTCTACTGCTGGGCATGCAGCCTACCCTTAAGAGTAGTTAGTTTCCCCTTGGAGAAAATTAGTTTGTCATTTGCAGTGGTTTTCAATTGGAGATTGCTTCTGGGCTAGGGATGGGGCATGTGTCCATTTCTCCTTTCAGCTCTAGGACTCCATCTGGTGCAGACCCATGCAGGCCCTGTGCATGCGGCCTCAGTCTCTGTGAGCTCATATGCGCATCTACCATGTTGATTCAGAGGGCCTTGTTCTCTTGGTGTCCTCCATCCCCTCTGACTCTGACACTCTTTCTGTCTCCTCTTTCACAGGGTTCCCTGAGCCCTGAGGGGAGTGAGTTCATGGAGACATGCCATTTAGGATTCAGTGTTCCGAGATCTCTAACTCTCCGCATATTGTCTGACTGTGGGTCTCTGCATTTGTTCCCATCTGCTGCAGGAGGAAGCTTCTTTGATAGTGGCTGAGCAAGGCACTGATCTATGAATGTAGCAGGATGTCATTAGGAGTCCTTTTATTGCTATGTTCTTTTAGTAGAACAGTAGTATTTAGTCTAACCCTAGGTCCCTGGGCCATCTAGTCTCAGGTTCTTGGTCACCTAAGCCATGTTGGATATAGATTCCATCTCATGGAGTGGGCCTTAAATCAAATCAGATATTGATTGGTTACTCCCACAAGCTTGGTGCCACCATTGCATTAGCACATCTTGCAGGCAGCACAACACTGTAGATAAAGGGTTTGTGGCTGGGTTAGTGTTTATGTTCTTCCTTTGGTAGCATTCAGAGTACCTTCCTATACCAAAGGCTCTAGAAGATAGGGGTGGGGGTTCTGTGTGGGCACCAGCTTGACAGCTCCATGTTCAATGAGTTGTGTAGGTGTTGTCTTCAGCAATAGAGCTTTCCTGTCAGTTTGTGGAGAGCAACCTGTAGTCTTGGCAACAGCATGGGTTGGTTTTCTTGGGGGGTGGGGCCGGGTCCCATGAGACCCCTTTGGCTAACAACTCAATTAGAAGTAACCCAATCCCAGTACTGGAAACTTCATTTGGTGACAAGAGATGTCCAGCTGGGGCTCTGTCTCTCCCATTATTTGATGGTTTCATGTAGATAGCCATATACATATGGTCATACATACACACATATATTTTAGGAAGCTTCTACTCTATTAGTTTTCCATACTACCCCTCAAATGGCCCTTACTTTTAGCTGTCTTCACTATATTATTGATCCTCCCATTTCAGCCCCACCCCCACACCATCCAATCATAACTATTTTTCTATTTCCCTCTCCTAGGGAGATCTATCTGTCCCCCATAGTCCCTTACTCTATATCCACACTCTGTGGTTCTATGGACTGTAACTTGGTTATCATTGACTTAACATCTAATATCCACATATAAGCAAATACATACTATATTTGTCTTTCTAGGTCTGGGTTACCTCACTCAGGTTATTTTTTTTTCTAGTTCTGTCTTAGTTAAGGTTTTCACTGCTGTGAAGAGACACCATGACGATGGCAACTCTTAAAAAGAAAACATTTAAGTGGGGTGGCTTGCTTACAGTTTCAGAGGTTCAGTCCATGACAGGAGTATGGTGGCATACTGGTAGATGTGGTGCTGGAGCAGCAGAGAGTCGTACATCTTGCATGCAACAGAAAGTCTACTGAGTGTCACACTAAGGGAAGCTTGAGCAAAAGAGACCTCAAAGCCAACCCCCACAGTGACATTTCCTCCAACAAGGCCACATCTCCTAATAGTGCTCCTCCCTTTGGGGGTCATTTTCTTCCAAACCACCACAATTTCCATCCATTTACCTGCTAATTTCGTGATTTCTTTTTGTAACAGCTGAGTAATATTCAATTGTGCAAATGTACCACATTATCTTTATCCATTCATCTGTTGAGGGATATCTAGGTTCTTTCCAGTTTCTAGCTATTATGAATATAGCAATGATGAATATAGTTGAGCAAGTATCTCTGTAGATGCCCAAAAGTTGTATAGCTGGATCTTGAGGTAGATAGATTCCCAGCTTCCTGAGGAACTGCCACACTGATTTCCATAGTGACTGTACAAGTAGGCACTTGCACCAGCAATGGATGAGTGTTCCCCTTACTCCATATCCTCACCAGCATGAGCTATAATTTGTTTTATTGATCTTGGCCATTCTGACTGGTGTAAGATAAAATCTCAAAATAGTTTTGATTTGCATTTCCCTGATGCACATAGGTGTGTGGATTTATGTGTGGGTCTTCAGTTCTATTTATTTAGGTGTTTCTCAGCCATTTGAATTTCCTCTTTTGAGAATTCTGTGTTTAGATCTGTATCATATTTTTATTTGTATAATTTAATTTCTTGATATCTAGGTCTTTTTAGTTCTTTATATATTTTGGATATAAGCCCTCTATTGGATAAGCAGTTGGTAAAAAAAAAAAATCTTTTTCCATTCTGTAGGCTACTACTGTGTCTTGTCATACAGAGGCTTTTCAGTTTCATGAGGCCCCATCTATTAATTGTTGATCTTAGTGCCTGTGCTAACAGTGTTCTGTTCAGAAAGTCTTTTCCTGTGCCTATGAGTTCAAGGCTGTTCCCAATTTCTCTTCTAACAGGTTCAGTGTATCTGGCCTTATGTTGTGGTCTCTTATCAATTTGGAGTTGAGTTTTGTGCAAGGTGATAAGTATAAATCTATTTGGATTCTTCTACATGCAGCCACCCAGAATGACCAGCATCATTTGTTGAAGATGCTCTTTTTTTTCCAGTCTGTATTTCTGCCTTCTTTATCAAAGATCATGTGCCCATAGGTGTGTGGATTTGTGTCTGGGTCTTCAGTTCTCTTTCATTGATCAATATGTCTGTTTTTGTGCCATGTTGTTTTTATAACTATAGCTCTATAATACAATTTGAGGTTGGGGATTATGGGAGGTATGGAGATCCTGTGCTCACAGATAAGCACTAGGGAAACCAAGAATGTGAAACATATCGGGTTGTCCCTTCAAGTGGAGGGATACATAACCTGTTATCTGCCCATAAGGCTGGAAGCAGACATGGTTAATAGCCTGGTGACCCTTGCAGTGTATGACCAAGGGATCCTCTCCCAGACACTTATCATGAATTTGTCAGTCTTTATGGGAAGTGTCACATGTAGCCAATCTATGGAACCCATCTTTGTGGAAGAGGTCACTTGCACTTTACAAAGAGTTTCTGTGTAGTCATATCTTAAGTTTTATTGTGCACATGGGATTGAGTTAATTATCACCAGAAAAGTTTTCACCAAATTGTGCTGTGCTTAAATATGCCTAAAGTAAACTATTCTGGGTCAGACTCCTGAAGTTTGAAACAACAGTGGCTACTGAGTCATGTTGAGCCAAACTACCTTCTTGCCTCCTGTGGATCATTACTCTGCTGGCTGTGATGGTCACAGAGACCCCCACATATAACATCTATTAGCTCCAGCATTTCTCTGTGTAGTTTTTGTCTGGATGACCTGTCTATTGGTGAGAGTGGGATATTGAAGTCTTCCACTATCAGTGTGTGAGGGTCAATATGTGATTTAAGCTGTAGTAGTGTTTTGGGGTTTTTTAATAAATTTGTGTGGTGTCCTTTGTGTTTGGCACATAGATATTAAGAATTATGATGTCTTCTTGGATTTTTCCTTTGATGAGTATGTAGTATCCTTCCCTATCTCTTCTGATTGTTTTGTTTTGTTAGATGTTAAAATAGTGGCTACACCAGCTTGCTTCTAAGGTCCATTTCCTTTGAATATCTTTTTCCATCCTTTTACCCTGAGGTGATGTCTATCCTTGATATTAAGGTGTTTTTCTTAGATGCAGCAAAAGGATGGATCCTGTTTTCTTATCCATTCTGTTAGTCTGTGTCTTTTTACTAGGGAATTGAGTCCATTGATGTTAGGAGTTACCAGCTGTAGGAGATACAGCTCACAGAAAGCATTAGATAATCCAGAATTGTTAAACACATGGGTCTTTTGTCTTCAAAGGAAGAAAATGACTGACTCCTGGTCACCCAGAAGGCTAGAGTGGAAGTTGTTTAACAACCTGGTGATCTTTTTGCTATCCTATGAAGCTAGCCTTTCTGAGTCCTGCCAAATCCTGAGTATTGTTTAAGCCCTAATCCTGGTCTTTGTCACTCATTGAATAGAACCCATCCTTGCTGGACACTCTTAACAGGTCTAGGCAGGGCTGGCCAAATAGACTCCACAGCCACTTGGCTTCCAAGCCAGTCACATGAGTTTAGGGCTCACCCTCCCAAGAAATCTGACTGCAACTCAAAGACCTCTAGCCCAGAGTCCCCTCCCCAGTCAGGATGCAAAGAGCAACCTCCACAACACTTGAGTTCCAAGAAATGGAGGCAGGACTCCACTACTGCAGCCTGAGCTACCTCAGCTACCTCAGAACTGAGATTTTTGTTGTTGTTGTTTGATTGATTGGTTGATTGATTGATTTTGGTTTTTTCCCCTCATAGTAGTAATAACTCAATGTAGATGGATCAATGATCCCTTCATGGGGAAAATTAATACAAGCACAACTTCTAGTACAGGAACAATTGCAACCAGGACATAAAGCACCTGAGACAGTGCTGTTTAAATTTCCTGAGGTTGTGCATATCAGCCACGGATTCCCCTGTCCTTCCTCTTCCCGCCCTCATCCTTCCCCACTAATCCACCCCCATTCCAACCTCCTCCAAGGCAAGATCTACCCTGGGCATTCAGCCCAGCCTGGTAGATTTAGTTGAGGCAGGTCCAGTCCCCTCCTCCCTACACCAAGGCTGAGCAAAGTGTCCCAGCATAGGCCCTAGGCTCCAAAAAGCCAGGGACAGGGGAATCCGTGGCTGATATTTTAAATTAAATTAATTATAAAATTAAAAAATAAAAATAAATGGAAAAATAGCCCAGGTTAAAAAAAAGCTTAAAAAGAAACTTGTGTAAATAAATATATATTTAGATATATAACAAAATAAATATATCTAAAAATTTAAAAAAATGTCCTGAGGTTTTGGTCATTTACTACATGGATGGCATTTTCTTCTCCTGCTTGTCTACTCAATACTTAAATGAGTGCTTTCACGATTTAAAAAAAAAAAACTGAAAAAGCAAACTTTAAAATTTCGGGTTCTATCTGCCTACCACTACTAAGCATTTGGTTCTGCTATGTAAGTTGTTTTCTGGAGACTCTTGATTAAATTCTATAAGAAAATATAACACCTAAAGCAAGCCAGTTATTAGCTTATTAAATAATGCTGCTACTAAAATGTTAGCTCATAGAATTAATCCCTTACTGATAAAGACCTACAGAAATTACTGTGCCACTAAATAAAAGGTAGATTGACTGTTTATCCACACAGGCAATAATTGGCAGGATGCATTAGCATGTTCTGTGGGATCTACAGATAATCATCCAAAAGATCTCATTTTAAGATCTTTCTAAAGATACCCCATGGGTATTGCCTAAAATTACATCTAAAAATCCTATAAAGATTGCTTTTAATGCTTTTATAGACGGCTTTCAAAAGGGCAAGGAGCATATATTTTATATACAAACTCCAAGTGCTCCACAAAAAAGATTGTACCCATCTCTGCTTGTACAGCTCAACAAACTAAACTGGCTATAATCAATCAGCTTTTATTAGATATTTCTCAGCCATTGAATATTTTAACTGAGCTCCTGTATAAAATAATACATAGAGGATAAAGATATCCCTCTGTTCTATGTAAACTCTTTATCTCAAGATTTATAAATTCCTTGGGCATGATTAAAAAATCTGTAACAAAAATTTAACTTAAAACTTGTAACAATAGGCTATATATATTACAAAATATCTGTACATAGGTAATTTTAATTTGCTTTAGCATACTACATATATGATTCAACTCTCGTTTTAAAAAAATAAGTCTCCTACATCATACTGTAACACAGTCTGAGAGGCCAGCTCCCAGAACTGCTCCAGGGTAGTGAATAGAAGACCTCAGAGTAGCAAGAGTTTAGGAAACTTTTTTTATCCGAAGGTCTTTAGAAATAAGTTTCTATCTGAGGGGTAAATAAGGAAACACACACTTTCTGATGGTAACTTTCTCTTTACTTCATCTTTAAAAAATCCTCTCTGAATATCCCTCTTGCTCTCTCTCTCTCCTCCCTAGCAATCCTCTTTCCTCAGTCCGTCGCACACACACACACACACACACATACACACACACACACACACACACACACACACACACACACACACACGACACACAGTGACATCTACTGCACAGCTCTTTACAGTTCCTTCACATCCCTCCTCTCACAGCCAAACTCTGAACAAATATGAGTTACATTTTCAGGGTCACAAAGCATTTCTTGAGTAAAAGATCAGAGACAGAGCAAAACTGATACATGTAAGGAATCACAGTTTCTCTCAGGCTAGGAAGGTCACATTGACTGACCAGTGAGTAATGCTTGGCCATGCACATAGCTCTCTCCCAGACAGAAAATGGCATTGAAATTCAGGACTTAATAACAGTGAGTTGGCTGAACATTGAGTGGTAGGGGTATGTGCAGAAAGAGGATTACTGCAGGGGGTCATGTCTACCAAAGTTGCTTCACGTCTGACCTTGAATTATCAATAAACACCTGAGAATTTGTCTTTGTGAATTCTGTGCAGGAGCAGCTAGTCTGTTTTGAATTTATTCTGAAGTCTAAAATTAGCTGTCTTTGTGAGCAAGAATACTGTTACTTTCCTGTCAGTTATGAAAAATATTCTAGTATTATTTCTACTCATCAGAAATTTACAGCTAAGCAGAAATCATATTCCTGACCATCCACAGCTATATGTGTGTCCAAAGATGGAATATTTTCATGAAATAGACACACAAGCAGCGGGAAAACACCCATAACAGTTCTTAGGGAAGAAATGTAGTGGCACATGAGAGAAATTACAGACAGGAGCAACCAGTCATTTTACGGTCAGTAACTCCACGGCTTTGCCAAGTGGGGCTCCCCGTCTGGTGGATCAACCTAAATACTAGTCACCAGCTGTATACTCCCACGGTCCTCGGCAATACTGCATAAAATAAATGGTTTTGAATAACAACCACACACCTTGCCTCCATCTTGGCTAATGGCCTCATCAGGATAGAAATGACCATGCAGTGGCAGGCGTCTTTACCACGATTGAAGAGTACATGACTTGTAACTTCACCACCCTCTGGATTAAGATGGCCAAGGGGTAGAAACCAACTAAGGCAACACTCATAAAACTTAGTCTTACCAAAGCTCTGTTTATTATTGTATCTTCTTTTTAGAGTAAGGAGATAAAACAGGTCTCCAAGATATTTTGGATTTAGGGTGGGTTTTTGTACGATAAATTCCTAAGGTTATAAATATATACTCAGGTTAATAAAAACTGACTTAGAAATGTACATCTAACCACTTATGTCTTTGCTAACACCAGGCTTCTAAAATTTTTACATAAGTAAAAACATATATTTGATAAATAAGGTCTATAAATTTCTAATGTCTATTCAAGCTGGCAGAAACTGACAAAGATATATGTCAGTTTAAAAAGTCTCTTTGTCTTTGCAACTATATTTATGGTTTAAAGTTTTATTTTAATGCTAAGGAATCTTCAATTCAAACTTTTAAAGTTCAAACTTAACAGATTAAAAACTATAAAATTCTAATCTTATAAAAGCTACTAACTTGTTATAAGCTGTTTAAAATAATTAAACATACAAGTTAATCAGTCATCTTATAAATGATCAAATTCTTTAATATGCTCAACACTATGTTTATAGTTATGATAAGTACAAATGTAATATATACTGTATGTATATAATATATATTCATACACATATATATTTCTTCTGTATGGTGGCTGAGAAATTCAAACATAATTATGTTTCTCAAATTCCATTTGAGTCCAAAAAGGGTTAAACCAAAAGTACAGTCAATGAAAGTAAATTATTTAAAAGTTTTCACCTAAAATTATTTTTGATACAGCCTAAAAATCTGTTACACCAGACTGTCTGCAAAATGTAATACAAATTAGAGCCATCCTGTACAAGTTTTTCCTCTATGAAACCGTCCTGCTTTGATATTGCTCATGTTTTTGTTTCATATAGTATCAACTGAATAAAAAACTTTCATGCTTACATGGAAGAAAAGATACAGAGCTGCGCCATAAAATTTCTCCGCCTCAATCAAAAGAAACACAAGACTATAGCATAAAACTATGCCGTGATCTCTAACTTCTTATAGCTAAATAATCCATTCTATTTCCTGCCACTCTGGGAAGCGCTGGCAGTGGATGCTCTGTTTGCTCAGACCAACCTGCGTGATCCTGTTTAACTGAGTGCTACTGGTATGAGCCAGCCTTCCTGAATCCCCCCCCCCCAAAGCCTGAGCATAATTTAGGCCCTTTTCCTGAGCTTTGTCTCTCAGTGAATAGAGCCTATCTTATGAAAGAGGTCCCATGCATTTTGCATCTGCCATTAATACAATCCATCCTTATGCTTTTTACAAATCTTCCTCCTTAGGCCCCAGCCCTGAGCACTGTTTATCAGTCAATAGAATTGAAAAGATCATGGTTGCTTTGCTACTTTGCAAGAAGGTTTCAGTGTAGCCATCCCTGAAGCTTTGTTGTGATAATTGTCACATGGAGACTTTTTTCCAGAGTTTTACTCTGCTTAAATGTGTAAGAAAAATAAAACCCTGCTAAAGTGGTGTCAGCCTGAACTGCATTCTTCAACTCATGCTGATTGTTTTCCTGCCAACCATGATGCTTGCAAGGTCCCCAATAATCAGTGAGCAGTGTTGTTTGATTCCTATTATTTTGTTGTTGTTGTTGTTACTGTTGTTTTGGTGGTGGTGGTGGTGGTGGTGGTGGTGAAATGTGTGTGTGTGTGTGTGTGTGTGTGTGTGTGTGTGTGTGTGTGTTTCCCATGTTTTGATTTATTGGTTGGGGTTATTCATTCCTTATGTTTTCTTGGGTGTGGTTAACTTCTTTATGTTGGAGTTTTCCTTCTAGTGCTGGATTTATAGATAGATATTGTTTAAATTTGATTTTATCGTGGAATTGATAAGTTTCTATACCCCAATATTAAGTCTTTCTACCAATTCAATAAATCAGATCAGGCCAAACTAATAAGTCCAGGTTTAATCTGAACAAAGCATTCTCAAGTGATCCCAGGGGAAGAGAAACCATGAGGGAAAATTATGTGGCAGGTTGGGATACTTCATCTTAAACAGCCTGTAGGCGTGGTCCCAGGCATCTCTGTTATGGGAAGAGTGGAGAATGTCAGCAAGAATAGAATGGAGAGGTGTCCTGGTTGTACAAAAGAGACAAGGGTGAATGAGCAAAACACAAGAGCAGATGTGCCCTTCATTGGGACATCCTAGAGAAACAGGTCCCAGTTCTGGATAGGTGTTAGTATTCTGACCTGCCCCTTGGGACCTGTCCAGCATCCTGACGTCATCTTATGTTAAAGCCCCCTTAAGAGGAAAAAAAACCTTAACACACACTCTCTCTCTCTCTCTCTTCTCTCTCTCTCTCTCTCTCTCTCTCTCTCTCTCTCTCTCTCCCTCCCTCCCTCCCTCCCTCCCTCCCCACCCCTTTCTTCTCTCTCCCTTTATTAATAAAACTTGCCCTGTGGACATCGCTTCTGCCATGTGAATGACTTTCCACTGCATAGTGTGTCTCACCCACCGTGGAACACCTTGGTCCAAACCTGCCAAGTCGTCTCGGGCCATTTCACAACATTAACATTGGTGCTGTGTGACTCGGATAGGCGCTCCTGGCAGCCCCTCAAATGCCAGGATCCTGGACCCAGTCTACCCACAACAGGCTCCAGTTCACCCGATTGCTCACCTGTAGGAGTCTAGCTCTGACCCGTCGAAGGGTTCCTGGGGGGAGGAGCGAGGAATGAGGAAATATTATACAGAAATACAGATGGAGATGACGAGAAAGACAGAGACACGGGATAGCTTTAGGAGGGCCCTGGGTCAATACCCAGTCGCCCAGACTTTATTCGTGATGGGCCTTTTAATCATCAGCAAGGGGAGGGGCAAAAGACCTCCCTCTTGCAAGGTTGAAGTATAAAGTAGCAACAAGTGTAGACCCCTCCAAACACCTAGCACCCACGCCTTTGGCCCCGTCATCCTATCATGCAGCCCTGCTGGGTAAAGCAAGCTCAGACTTCCCGACCTTGAGTAAGGCCCCCACACTCACCATCCCATCCACCAGCAGCAATCGTGAAAGTCTCAATTGGGTTGTCAATTGGACCCCCTCCAGAGCTGTCCACAGCTCCTTTAGGCCCTTCTGGCTTTTACAACACCATTCCTGGCCTTTTCCTATGGATGAGATCCCTCTCAGGACTTAATTCTCCCTGGCCTCCTTGAAAGTCCTAGTACTAGGTGCTGAGATTCCTCTGGCTTAGTCGGGCTAAACCTGACCCCTGCTGAGCGTGGTGATGGCCTTTGACAGCTTGGTCCTCCATCTGCCTTCCTCTAGCCCTGGAAATGCCCACGGCTAAAGGCTGTAGGGATTCCTTTTCCCCCTCTCATCCATGGGAACCGTGATTTTTCAGGACATGTACGACTTCTGTGAGCAATCAGGGCCTGCCCCCACTCTAATGGGGTCTTTCACTTTTTTCCTTTCCTCCTCCCTCAAACCTCTTCCACTAACTGTTGCATGTGGCGTGTCTGCTTGGTGGTGTACTTTGGCAGTGCCCGCTAAAGGACCCACTTACTTGCCTCCAGACAGATCTGCTCCCTCTGCCTGTAACAAGCCTGCTTTCTCTTCCACTGGCAGCTTTGACTTCCATTCAATACTGCCTTTCAGGTTTCTGGCACAGCTACCCACCTCTGACCATCTTCCTGGATGTGAGACTGGCCTCAGTATTTCTTCAGCCAGACAGTCGGGGAACCAAGAAAAAAAGTGTCCACTTTCTTCCTTCTCTCTTCCTTATAACTTAGATTTACGTATTTGGGGGGGGAACATGTTTTGAGTAGCAACCACATGGCTCTCCTCCATCTTCGCTGGTTACCTCATCATGATGCAGATGGCCAAGTGGCTGGCAGCCATCTTTTACTAAGATTAAAATTACATTTTAATGACTGGTCCCTGTCATTTTTAATAGATTCGAAAGCTGTATAATTTATCCTTCTCAGCTCTCTGATTCCATTTGACGAGGAGGCTTTGCTGCAGCTGCCTTCTCAGTTCTCCATATAAAATTCACAGGTCTCCCTCTCCTAGGGTTTCTACTAGGTCTAGACACGATTTAGCTTGTTGCCACATCAGATAAACTCACAGAACAGATTTCAGTGTAACTTTTTACTATAGACTGTTCTCAGTAACTCCTGGAGAACTGGATAAAAGAAACAGCTTTAAGGTTTGTTTATATGAAGATAGGAAAGCTGTCTCACTTCTGTTCACATACATATCCTTCTCAGATCGGAGGATGTTTAGGGAAGCCTTCCTGCTTCACTCACCCAACCACTTCCATTCAGTAAACTTCCTCTGGTTGTAGATTTAAATCAGGCTGAAACCAGGAAATGTTCATACCTTTTAACCCAAAGTCATAGCCTTTTGCTATGACACCAAAATGTAAACCTGTTCCAACTGTCTTACAGATACCTGCAGATTCCTGGGAAAAGTTCTGCTACATATCCAGAAATCTGGTCTGATGAAAACTGACGTCTCCAGAGCCCGTTTTGACCCCACCCATTTTTGAGCATATTTTGTAGTTTCACTCCTCCTGCCAGACTCATACCAAGGCCAATCCACAGGGGGTCCTCCAGATATGCCAGCTCCTGCACCAGCTCCGAGGATGCAAACCACCAACAGACGATGCCAACCAGTCAAATACTGAGATTAACTTCACCCACATGCCCACTCATAAAATTTGTTAGCTCCTAATTCGTTGACACTTTCTACAGGATGAATGGAGGCATTTCCACCTCCAGAGACACAGCAGAGGCGATGGCTTCTACACTCCTGATTTGGCGTGCCGTTCCCCCAAGCTCCTGGAACATCACTGCTGCAACCTGCCTTCTCAGCTCCCTCAAGGAACAGACGCCTGAGAGCTCCATGCTTGAGCTCTCCATGATGACAGCTAACTGAATGCTTCTTCACTCACACCTCCCACCATGCCTGACTCACAACTTCTCCCCTCCTCACTTTGCCCCTCATCAGCAGGAAGCAGTCTTGAGAATTCAGAGCCCTCATCCTCCCCACTTGCTATCCATAACTCACCTTTTTATAATAATCAAGATGGGCTGCTGGGTGGTGGTGGCGCACGCCTTTAATCCCAGCACTCGGGAGGCAGAGGCAGGCGGATCTCTGTGAGTTCGAGGCCAGCCTGGGCTACCAAATGACTTCCAGGAAAAAGCGCAAAGCTACACAGAGAAACCCTGTCTTGAAAAACCAATAAATAAATAAATAAATAAATAAATAAATAAATAAATAAATAAATAAATAAAAATGGAGGACTGTTAGTATTCTGCCCCGCCCCTTGAGACCCACCCAGTATTCTGATGTCATCTTACATTAAAGGCCCCTTAAGAGGAAAAAAAAAAACCCTTTGAGCTCTGTCTCTCTCCCCCCCCCCTCCTCTCTCTCTCTCCCCCTCCCCCTCACTCCTCTCCCTTTAATAACAAAACTTGCCACACAGATGTTGCTTCTGCCATGTGAGTAACTTTGCACTGCATGGCATGTCTCACCTGCCCTGGGGCACCTTGGACCAAAGCCACCTTTTCACAACATTAACAATAGGTGCCTGCTCGAGCCTGAAAAGATGGCACCAGCACTGATGTCCCAGGAGCTTGGGGTGATGGCACACCAAATTGAGGAACGATGTGTTCTTCAGGAGTACCTGAGCCACCACATCTACTGTTTCTTTGGAGGTGGAGAACGCATCCATCCTGTAAAGTTGTCAATAAGAGTTAAGAAATAACAGAGCCTTTCTATTAGTGGGCATGTGGGTGAAATCAAGCTGCCAGTTGAGGTTGATGTCCTCAAAGCTGGGGCAGTGGCTGGCATATCTGGAGGGCCCCCTGTGGGTTGGCCTTGGCACATGTGTCTGGCAGGAGGACTGAACTGCAAAATACACTTGAAAATGGGCGGGATCAAATGAGGGCTCTGGAGACTGATAATAGTTTCCATCAGGCCGGATTTCTTGACACAGTAGCAGAGCTCTTTTTCCAGGAACCTGCAGGTATCTGTAAGACAGCTGGAATAGATTTACATCTTGTGTCATAGCAAAAGACTATGACTTTGGGTTAAAAGGCATGAACATTTTTAGAAGACAACCAGAGGAAATTTGAAACACTAAACCTCCGAAGTTACATATGAAACCCGTTTATCCTGGACTCTGAAGTCTATGAACAAGGTACACCTGTCTGTACTTTTTTAACAGGAAACTTAGTTAATGAGCCACCGAGGTGCTTGTAGCCTTGGGGGTCGGAGGAGAGCTGTTAAACTGGTAAATCCAACAGTACCCTAGTCATCAAATACCATCAGATCTGAGAAGGATGAGTTTTTACCTGAGTGAGCAGAAGTGAGACAGCTTTCCAGCTACCTAGGCTGTGATCCCAAGTCTCTCCATGATCTTTGGGGGACAGAAGTCCCAGAAGCAATGTTCTTCTGGAAGGTCCACCTCAAACCCCACCCCTACCCCCAGCATCCATATACCCAAAGAGTCTGGAATGTTCTGGTGGAAGCCCCACCTCAATTCCCCTCCCCCATCTCTCTCTCCCCAAACCCTGCCTCATCTCAGAGCCCACCAAACATGTGTCCTCCCCAAGGGATGCTCAAGATCACTCCCACAGGGTATTTAATCTGCCTCTCCCCACCCGGAAACAGACATGTGGTTTTTTGGTCTCTCTTCCCCGTCTCTTTTCAGTGTGGGGGGTGCAAAAAATCATCTAGGAGTGTTTTACCCATTAAACCTGGGTTTTTTCTTAATTTGGTTTGATTCAGTCTGATTTGGATTGCTGCATCAATGGAGAGGCTTTTCAGAGTGCAGAAACTTTTCAAGAATGTCTACTTTCTCCATCTGTTATGACTGAAAGTTTTTCTGGTTTTATTAGTCTGGGCTGGCATCTGTGGTCTCTTAGAGTTTGCAGAACATCTGTCCAGACCCTCTGGCTTTTGGAGTCACCATTGAGAAGTCAGTTGTTATTTTAATAGGCCTGCTTTTATATGTTACTTGGTGTGGTGGTTTGAATAAAAATGCCCCCCATAGGCCCATAGAAAGTGGCACTATTAGGAGGCATAACCTTGTTGGAATAGGTGTGGTTTTGTTGGAGTAGGTGTGTAACTAGGGAATAGGCTTTGAGGTCTCAGAAGCTCAAGCCTGGCCAGGGTATCATTGTCACTTCCTGCTGCGTGCAGATCCAGATGTAAAACTCTCAGCTCCTTCTCCAGCACCATGCCTGCCTGCGTGCTGCCATGTTTCCTGCCATGATGATAATGGACTAAACCTCTGAACTGTAAGCAAGCCCCAGTGAAATGTTTTCCTTTGGACTAGAGAGATGGCTTAGAGATTAAGAGCACTAGCTGCTCTTCCAAAGGACCTGAGTTCAATTGCCAGCAACCATGTGGTGGTTCACAACCTTCTGTAATGAGATCTGGTGCCCTCTTCTGGTATGCAGGCATACATGCAGGCAGAATACTGTATATACAATAAATAAATAAATCTTTTTTAAAAAGTGTTTTCCTTTATAAAAGTTGCCATGGTCATGATGTCTCTTCATGGTGACAGAAACCCTAAGACACTCAGTCTTTTTCCCTTGTAGATTTTGATATTCTTTCTTTGCCTTGTACATTTAGTGTTTCAATTATTATGTCTTGAGGGGAATTTCTTTTCTTTTTTTTAACAAATCTTTTTTTTTTTAATTTATCATATATACAGTGTAATATCTGCATGTATCCTTGCAGGCCGGAAGAGGGCACCAGATCTCATTACAGATGGTTGTGAGCCACCATGTGGTTGCTGGGAATTGAAGTCAGGACCTCTGGAAGAACAGCCAGTGTTCTTAACTGCTGAGCCATCTCTCCAGCCCAAAATTTCTTTTCTAGGCCAGTCTATTTGGTATTTCGCATGCTTCTTATACCTTGATAGGCATCTCCTTCTTTAAGATATTTTTATAGATTTAGCGTTTTTTTTGACTGAGATATCCATTTCTTCTATTGTGTCTTCAATGCCTGAGATTCTCTCTTCCATCTTTTGTATTCTGTTGGTGAGGCTTGTGTAGCCATAAGTTTCTCCAGTCCTATCTGGCCTCATGGTCCTGTGCTTCTCCAGTCCCAACCGGCCCCACGGTCCCTCAGCTGCTTATAAAATAATCATTCAATGACGGGCGGTGGTGGCGCATGCCTTTAATCCCAGCACTCGGGAGGCAGAGCCAGGCGGATCTCTGTGAGTTCGAGGCCAGCCTGGTCTACAGAGTGAGTTCCAGAAAAGGTGCAAAGCTACACAGAGAAACCCTGTCTCGAAAAAAAAAACAAAAAATAAAATAAAATAAATCATTCAAAAGCGTAATATTAATTGCAAATTGTATAGCCTATGGGTCACACTTCTTGCTAGCTGGTTCTTATAACTTAACCCCACCCATTTCTATTAATCTATATGTTGTCATATGGCCATGGCATTACCAATATGCTGGCATCTTGTTCCTTCGGCGGCAGGCTGGCATCTCCCTGACTCCACCCTTCTTCATCTTGTCTTTAGTTTGAATGTACCTCCTAACCTTATCCTGCCCTGCCATAGGCCAATGCAGCTTTATTTATCAACCAGTCAGAGCAACACATATTCACAGCATATAGAAAGACATCCCACAGCAGGCTTGCAACTGAGGTTCTGATGAACCAGCCTAACTCCATCTTAAAGATGAAAGCTATTTTCTTACAAGGTCAGAACAAGTTCATTTCTGTTTGCTTTAACCTGTTTCTGGAATTTAACATGCTCCCCATTAATGGAGTTTGACTCACACCTTGAATATACCTTGATAAGGTGTTTTGTCAAATAATTGTAAAGTGTTCACCCAAGTTCCTACATAATGAAAAATTCCTCTGGAGATCCCCAACCCTTGAAAAGCCCCTAGTCTTGCAGGGTTTTTTTTTTTTTGTTTGTTTGTTTGTTTGTTTAATAATATAAACCCTACCTTCTCCTGTGTTCGAGGCTATTTTTTTTTCCAAGCCCCACTTTAGGGAGATAGTCCTGTCTAACAGAATAAAGCTTGCTTAATTTGACTCGAGAATTTGGGTAACAGTTTATTCTCATTCAGTGGGATTAACAGTTCCTGTTCAAGTTCCTAAAGTTTTCATTTCCAGATTTCCCTCAGTTTGGGTCACCGTGATTGATTTTATTTCTACTTTCAGGTCTTGGACTGTTTTATTCATTGCCTTCTATTGTTTGTTTGTGTTTTCATAGATTTCTTGAAGGGATTTGTTCATATCCTCTTTAAGGACTTCTATTATATTCATAAAAGCTTTTTTAAGATCTTTAACCTGTACTTCAGCTGTGTTGCAATTCTCAGGGCCTGCCACAGTCAGGGTTGCTGGGCTCTAGTGGAGACACATTGTCCTACTGTCATTGATTGTATTTTTATGCTGCATCTAGGCATTTGGGTTTGGGAAGATTGTAATTGTAGGTGCTGATCTCTGGTCTTGACTTCATTGGATGGGTGTTTTGTTCCTTGATTTCTGTTGCTCTCTCTGGTTGTTAGTATGGTGTTTTGGCTGTGGGTTGCCTAGTATGGAATTCTTCTGGGATCCTGATAGGTGTGGCCACTGGGGGTTCCAGGTAGAATGTGTTCTAGGTATTGGGATCTGAAACTTAGGAATGGGATTTGATTGAGGGTACTGATGGGGTCCAGGAGGGAGGAAAGCAGGGTGTTCCACCAGGAAATGCCTGGTCCTCTGGGAATGGGGACAGAAAATGAGGAGAAGACAAAACAGTGTGCTACAGAGCTGGGGATGAGACTGGGGGATTGAATTGGAAGAGAGGAGGGAGAGTGAAAATCTAAAACTTGTCTACCTACTTCACCAGCCTACTTGCTTCTCTGGCAGCCTTGGCTGGTGGGTTCCCAGGGAATGCCTGCTGGAGTTGGGGGCTGGGATAAAGCGATGGGGTGGGCTAAGAAGGTTGGAAGGGAAGATCTGTGTAGTCCACTGGAGCTGGGGGTAAGGGCGAGAGGAGACCACAACAGGTAGTCTGCTACAGAGCTTAGGGTAAGATTGGAGATTGGGTTTGGATGAGAGGAGGGAGAGGTAAAGGTCTGCAGTTAGTCTACCTGCTTGCCTGGTTGGAGTGACCTAATGGTTATAAATTTTACTTTTTCAAATGAAGATACTCTAGAGATTAGATACAGAATCTGAATATACTTAACATTACTGAACATGGAAAAATGGTTAAGATGATAATTCTTTGGTTTTAACCAATTTTCATTTAGCCTACAAACAAATGGCTTTGGTTGTAACATTTTCATTCATATAGATCATTACACAGTGTTCTTACAACCACACTACTGCCTTCCCCCATTCCCCTTCTCCTCCTTTCGCTGGTCCCTTCTCCCAAAATATCCCTTCTGTTTTCAGTTTTCATTACAACATATATATGCCATTACCCTCTCTTGCCCACCCCAAGAACTTTTCCTTTTCTCTAGTAGTCCTCTCTGTACTTCTTGTCCTACATACACACGCACACACATTTAAATATAGGTTCTTCATATGGCCCTGACTTCCTTCAATCAATTTAAGAATCCTAAATTCTATCCATTTTCCTGCAAGTGACAGTATTTTATTCCCTTTTGTATGGCTGAATAAAATTTGATTGTGCGTGAAGCTGAGTCTATTGACACATGCCTAGGATTCATCACTTGGGAGGCAAAGACAGAAGCATTGGAAGTTCAACATCATTGCAAGGCCAAGGCTAGCCTGGGCTACAGGAGACCCTGTCTTAAAACAAAACAAAATCTATTTTGTGTGCTGGTGTAGTAAAACACACCTGTAATTTCAGCACTCAAGAGTCAGAAGCAGGAGGATTGCCCCAAGTTCTAGGCCAGCGTGGCCTACATAGTGAGACCCAGGCCAGCCAGGGATAGATAGGAAGGCCCTAGTCAAAAAGTAAAAACAACACCAACATAGATCCATTGTCTGTGGCGTATGTTCACTTAGAATCGTTGGGGTATGTATCAAGGAGTGTCGGCTAGCTCATGCGGTAGTTCTAGTTTTAGCAGAGCTGTTTGAGGGGAACTCTGTGCTGACTTCCACAGTGGCTGTACCAGCTGACTCCCACCAACAATGCATAAGTGATCTTCCATACATACCTGCCAGAATGTTTTCTTATATCACCCATTCATTCTGAGAGGAGTGAGATGAACTCTCAAATCAGCTTAGTTTACATTTGTCTCAGAGGTAAGGATGTTGAACATTTTTTCATATCAACCATTTACATCTCTTAAGAACTGTCCATTCAGGCAAGGAGACCCACACACATGTCCAGGACGCCCTGGACACCGAGGGAAATCCATGATCAGGAACTTTTATGGTGAGCAAATGTATGGTGTGGTGTGAGAGAGAGAAAGAGACAGAATGGTTCCCGTCCTGTGGACAGAGGCAGATCTGAAGAGGTGAAGGAGGTGAGGAGTGGGCTGAGGTGGGTGGCTTCTTGCCAGCCAGGGCCATGGAGATGTGCAGGCCCGGGCTGCTGCCAAGGCCTGTGTCTGGGTCCATGGCCCTGCAGCAGCAGTGGTCTGTGTTGATGTCCATGGCTCCTAATACAACTGAAGGCAAATAGGATAGGACTGCACGGAGTGGGCCCCACCCCTCAGTGGCCTCAACAGTAGGGAGAACTGGCCCTGTCCCTCACTGGCTGCAGCACTTGGAAGAGCAGGTCCTACACCTCACTTGGGCAGCTCAATAGAGCTGACTCTGTAGACAGAGGCACAGGTGAGTCGGCCCAGAGAATGTAAGCATGGGAGATCTAGTCCCACCCCTCATCTGCCTGCCATATGATGGCTTGGGCGAGGGAAAGATGCCCTCCCTCTGACACCTTGTCACCTGTGGCAGGTGGAAGAGCTGGCCCTGAGGTCATGAGAGTGGGAGAGTTGTCCCTGCCCCCACTAGCTGCAGCCCTCAGGAGAGCAGGCCCTGCAACTCGCCTGGGTAGTGCAGTAGAGCTGGCCCTGTTGGTGGTAGCATGAGTGAGCCAGCCCTAAGGGCGTGAAGTAGGGTAGCTGGTACCACCTGTTAGTATTCAGGCATTTGCACTGGCCTGCTCTTGTCAGGATACCTCATCAGCTACAGCTACACCCTGTGCACATGTACTACATCCCCTTATAAAAGGCAAGCCCCTCCTCTCTCTCTCCCTTTCCCTCCCTCTCTGTCTCCCTCCCTCTCTCTCCTCCACTCTCACCCCCAGAGGCTACTTCTGTGCCCCCTCTCCTCCCCCAGTAAACCTCTCACGTGAGTTCTGTTGTATGATGTGACTTCCCTTCCGCCACCTCCCTCATCTGCCATGTGGTGGTGAGGGCAAGGGAAAGATGCCCTCTTCCCCTCTTCCTGCCACCTGCAGCAGTCTGGGATCTGGCCCTCCCCCTCCCCAGCTGCAGCACTGGGAGAGCAGGCCCTGCACCTTACCTGGGCAGCACAGCAGAGCTGTGGGATGTCCTGTATGCTGTAAAGTATATGTTGCTATGATTGATTGATAAATAAAACACTGATTGGCCAGTCGCCAGGCAGGAAGGATAGGCAGGACTAGCAGAGAGGAGAATTAGGGGAACAGGAAGGTGGAGTCAGAGAGACTCGGCCAGCCACTGTGGAGGAGAAGCATGATGTAAGACACCGGTAAGCCACAAGCCATGTGTCAAGGTATAGATTTATGGAAATGGGTTAATTTAAGATATAAGAACAGATAGCAAGAAGCCTGCCATGGCCATTCAGTTTATAAGTAATGTAAGAGTCTGGGTGATTATTTTATAACTGGGCTGTGGGACTGCGGGGGCTTGGTGGGACCCGGAGAGAAACTCTCCAGCTACAGAGCTGACCCTGTTGGTAGGGGCATGGGTGAGCCAGCCCCAAGAATATGAGCATGGGAGATCTGGTCCTGACCTTCATCTGCCATATGGTGGCAAGGAAGAGATGTACCCCCACCCCACCCCTCAGTACCTGTAGCAGTTGGGAGAGCTGGCTCTAAGGTCATAAGAGCAGGAGAGCTGTCCCTGCCTCTCACAAACTGCTGCACTCAAGAGAGCAGGTCCTGCAATTCACCTGGGTGACACAGTAGAGCTGGCCCTGGTGGTGTGCACATGGGCGCCAGCCCTGAGGGCATGAAAGCAGGAGAACTGGCCCCTCCCCTTGCTCATTGCTGAATAGGGTGAACTAGCCAGGGCAACTCTGGAGAGCTCACCCTGTTGGTGAGGACAGGGAAGAGCTGGTGGGCTGACCAACCCTGCAACTACCCAGGTTATGAGCTGGCTCACCCCAGCATCCATCCCATCTATGATTTGCTGGAGCACATGAAGGGGCCGGTCCTGCAGATCTAAAGCTACAGAATTTCCATGACACAGGGCAACAACAGGATCTCCAAGAGGAGCTGTTATTTATTTGTCAGTTGTTTACCAGGAGTGAGAGAACACGAAGTACAACAGAACCCACTATAAGAGTTTTTATTAGGGAAGGGAAAGAATAGGCATAAGTAGGCCTACTGGAGGGGGACCATGCAGAGAGAAAGGGGGAGCAGGTGGAGTCTGCTTTTATAGGTCACCTCTCACACGTGCATATGGGCTTATGTAGCTACTCCATGCATGCACATAGGTTATATAACCATGCTGTGCACAGATTACATAGGATGTGAGGCCCTGGAGTGACTAAGCATTTTGCCTGACTGCATGCAGTCATGTGACTCCAGAAGTGACTAGGAATAATAACGTTCCACTCTTTTGTTATTATAAAAAGTAAGGGGTTAGGGATGGCGGGTGAATGGAATGGGTGCTGCGTCTCTCAGAACTGCTTCTAGCTGACTTGGTGGGCATCAGTTAATTGGGGGGAAGGGGGCTTTTCCTGAGGTAGACAGTCCTCTGAGGTAACTGGTTGTCTCTGCTGCTATTTTGAGCCCTGTGGAATCGTCCAGCGCTGTTTGGATCTGACAGCTTGGTCCCAACAAGGTGCTGGCAAGGCAGAAGATGAAATTTAGATCCTGGTACTTTTGGGAGGAAAGGGGAGATGAGATGGGGGCGGTCCCCCAGGGGTCCCAGGATGAAAGAGGGGCGACCCAGGACCAGGAGAGTTTGAATGATACTATCTGAAGTGGATCTGACCTATTCGGATAGGTCTAAGCTGACTCCCTGGAGCTCAGAAGAATTTTTAAGTTTACGAAGGAGACAAGTTTTAGACATATTAAGAAGCAACCAAAGGGAATTTAAAATCCTGAGCTGGTAGCTATGATATTATAGTGTTTAGTACTCTGCTATCAGAATTTTATTGGTTAGTGTTAAAGTTATGGAGTCATATAGCAAGAGAGGGAGAGTGAGAAATCTGGAACATGCCTTCTTTTTTTCTATTATTATCAGTTGTGCTTCCTATCTTCACCTGAGACAAACCTTAAGGTACCTATTTCCTTTCATTATCATGGTATCATTTTAGCATCCAGGAGACACAGGGAATTTATCAGTAATAAACTGCTATATTAAAATCTGTTTTTGCAGAGTCCAGACCCTTTTGAGTCTGGGGGTTTGAATACCTCTGGAGTCTTACTGTTTCTTACCGCCTGGGAATATTTGTTGGTCCTTGTGCCTCCAGCGGTGGTCCTGTGATAGTCAACTGAGTAGTTAACTGGAGATTTGAATATGTTAGTAGAGACACATAGAGAAACTGATGAAGCAGAATGTGATCAGTAGCGACAGGAGAACTTGGAGAAGGAATCAGGAAGAAAAATATATGGAACTGAGTAAGGTTGTGGGATGAAACCTCATTCCTCTGGAATTGGGGACAAGGCAGTTGATCTTGGTGTTCTCTGGAACTTAAGAGAGCAGGGCCCTGTTTGCATCACTGTGTATGAGGAGCAATTCCCCTGAGGTGGGGGTGGGGTAAAAGGCTTCAGGTGAGACAGATGAATCCAGTGGGGGAAGCCCTCCAGCTTAGCAGCTGTGGGGGTTACAAGAATTACCTTGAAGGGTCCCTGACATTTAGGAGAAAGGGGTGAGGGGTGCTAGCCTGGAGGGGAAAGAATGACCTGATACCCAGGGGTTGTCACATGGCTGGGCTAGGGAATGGTCAGCAAAATTCCATAGAAGATAACTGAGGTAATAGAGGGGGGGTGAGCAGGTGGTCAGGGAGAGGTGAAAGTTGGGATGGAAGGCTGGGGGTTAGAACTGGCCTCCCATACATGAGTTCAAACAGTGAAATTGAAAAGGGTTGCTTGGGAAGAGCCTGGAGCCTGAAAAGAGCCAGAGGCTATAGTTTTACCCAGTCAGGGTGAAGTTCCTGTGACATCTTAATAAGAATGTTTTTTTAAAGAGCATCAGTCCGATCTGCCTTCCCTAAGGACTGAAGATGGTAAGGGATATGGAAATGCCAAGGGATGTTAAGGGCTTTAGATAGGGTTTGGAAAACCTGGGAGGTAAACTCCGGGCCATTATCAGACTGGAGAGAGGCAGGGATTCCAAATCATGGGATGATCTCCTGGAGAAGGTCAGAGCCTGTCTGAGCCCATTTATAAGAAACCGGGAAAGTTTATAAGAAAGCTCGAGAAAAAATCCACAAGCACAAGAAGATATTTAACTCGTCTGCTGATGGGCACATGGGTAAAATTGAGTTGCCAGGCAGCCCCTGGAAGGGAGCCCTTAGCCTGATGGGTGGGAAAAGGTTGGCTCTGATATTTGGAATTAGGGTCTGACTTTTGACAAATTTTACAAGAGGCAGTAATAGTTTTTAAGAACTGTAAGTCCTCAGAGGTAGGCTATTGGTGGGCTTTGACAAACTGAGACAGAGCCTGACTATTAGGGTGAAAGAGCTGGTGTAGATAGGACAGAACTTACAGAGTGTTAGGGGGTGACTGTGAGGATGTGGGTTATACTGTATAGATTCCCTGTGGTGGGTGGGGTGAGTCTGGGCCCTGGAGGGACGCTGTCCTGACTGCCTGGTCGGCCTAGTTATTTCCCTTAGAGATGATGGAGCTGTTGGTCTGATTAGACTGGCAGTGCATGTTTGCTATAGCCTTGGAGATGTGGGAAGCTTTTAGCAGGGCCATTATTTGGCCTGAGTTAGATATGGATCCTCCCTTTGCTAAAGGAGCCCACACTCTCTCCAAATATCAGCGTGGGACAGGAGGATATGAAAAGCATATTTGGAGCCTGTGTAAACATTTAGAGATTGCCCCCATGCCAATTGGAAGGCACGGGTGAGAGCTATCCGCTCAGCCTGTTGGTTAGTGGTATGTGTGGGTAATGCCTGTGCCTCTATTATCTCAGTATCTGACACTATGGCATAACCCACTTTACGGGTCCCTTCATGTAAGCAGGAGCTGACATCTGTGTACCAGGTATGAGTGGTCTGAGGCGATGTGCCCTCCTGTATGTGTGAAGAATGGGGCAATAGTTCCTCTAAGGTTTCAGTGCAGGAAAGAGAAGGAGAATAGTCAGCGTTAGGTCAAGGAAGGAGGCTTGAAATATTAAGGGGTAGACAAGACTGGAAAGTACATGTGCCATATTCCAGGAATGTCACCTGGAGAGAAAGAACTCGGGAAGGAGGTAAAGTTTGTGAGCCTTCGTAAGTTAAGAGATGGGGCAGGTTGTGGTGGGAGAAGATAGTGGTGGGTGACCCCAAGGTTAGCTGCTTTGATTCATGAACAAGGAGCTCAGCAGCTGCTAAAGCATGTATGCAAGGTGCCCTCCCTGAGTGGTGAGGTCTAGTTTTGTTTGTTTGTTTGTTTGTTTGTTTGTTTGTTTGTTTTGGACAGGTATGCTACAGATGTAAAGGAGAGTCCCAGCTGGTGCCCTAGAGTTCCCAGGGCAAATCCCTCTCTTTCTGTTACATAGAGGGAGAAGGGGCGGGTTAGGTCTGGGAGGTGAAGTGCTGGGGCCTTATGAAGAGCCTGTTGTAGATTCTGGAAAGGTTTAATAATGGGGTGAATGAGGGGTTCATGTGGGGAGCCCAGAGCTGCCTCATATAAGGGGTGAGCAAGGAGAGAAAAAGATGGAACCCAGGACGGCAAGAAGCCAGCTATTCCTAGGAAGGACAGAATCTCTGTTTAGTAGAAGGGACTGTAAGAGACTGGATTAGACGCTTTCTGTCTACAGTAATAGCCTTGTGGGTTGGAGTAATGAATAGACCCAAATAGGTGACCTGGGGAGTGGACAGCTGAACTTCAGAAGGGGATACCCTGTAACCTCAGCTGGATAAGAAATTTAGGAGAGCAGAGGTGGTAGTTTGGCAGAGCAGAATGTCATCTACAAACTGTATTAGTTTAGAGTCAGGGAGGACAAAGAGAGCAAGTCAGAGGCCAGGGCCTGACCAAATAGGCATGGGCTGTCTCTGAATCCCTGTGGCAAGACAGCCCAGGTCAGCTGTGTAGACAGGTGAGTCAGGGTCAGTCCAGATGGAAGTGAAGATATTTTGAGACTGAGGGCTGAGAGGAATAGAGAAGAAGGTGTCTTTGAGATCTAGAACTGAGAAATGAGAGGTTCCTGAAGGGATAGTGGACAGGAGTGTGTAAGGATTGGGGAACCACAGGAGAGAGGGGGACCACTGCAAAATTACTGGCTTGGTAATTTTGGTAGGTTCCATTAGACTTCTTAACTGCAAGTATAGAAGTGTTAAAAGAAGAGGTTGGGTGAAATAGTTTTTCCTTAGAAGGTCAGAGATGATAGGTTTAAGTCTCCTAAGGCTCTGGAGTGAGAGAAAGTACTGAGCTTGGGTGATGTACCAGATAGGGTCCTGTAACTGAATAACAATGGGGGAATGGTGCCTAGCAACAGAAGGGTTTTGAGAGTCCCAGACTTGGGGGTCCACCTGAGATGCTGGCAAGGGAAATGACGTGTTAGAGCTAGTGGGGTGGGTAGCTAGGAGGAGGAGAGGAGCTTCTGGAAAGTCTAGGGTCAGGCAAATGGGGGGAGCAAATGAAATAGAAGCTCCTACCTTGGCTAAAGAAATCTCTTCCCTTTAGGGGCACAGGGCAGGTTGGCACGACCAAGAATGTGTGGGTAAGAGGAATACCCCTGAAAATACAATTAAATTGTGGGGTCTAACGAGATAGGTAAGGCTGTACCCCTGTCCCAACAATAGGAAGATGAATAGAGGTGTGTCCCCAAAACTGCCTCAGGACCGAGTAAGTGGCCCCATTGTCCATGAGGAAGGAAATGGATCGCCCAAATACTGTAATGGCTACCCAAGACTCCTGTGGGAGATGACTGTTGTCGGGTCAGAGCCTGGGCACCTTCAACCATCCATGGCCACGCCTACGAGATAGGATGGAGGGTGGTCTGTGTTTGGTGTCCCCGTACCACAAGGTGCATGCGGGCAGTCAACTGACCAATGTCCCTCTTGGTGGCACTTTGGACATGGTCCAGGCAGCCCACATGGGGCAGGGCAAGTATGAGCCTAATGGCCTTCTTGACCACATTTCAAACAGGGACCTGGGGGCCCTCCGGCAGCTGGTCAGATGGCCTTGGCCAGCATTTGGCATTTTTATTTATGGGCTTTCTCATCTCTCCCATGGTACACCGTAAGAGCCAGCACTAAGACCTCTGCCTGTGGGGTCAGGGTCCCTCTCTTCAGATGCCTAAGTTTGGCCCTAATGTCAGGGAAGCTGTGTGAAAAGAAATGAGTCATAAGGAGCTGTCTGCTCTCTGGACTCTCAGGATCTAGATTAGCATACTGTAAAAGGGCCTTTGTAAGTCGTTCTAGAAATTGAGACGATTTTCTTGTTTGTCCTGAACTATGTCTTGAAGCTTTTCATAGTTTACTGGTTTGAGGGCAGTCTTACAAAGACCTGCTAGGAGGCAGATCATAAACTGATTCCTAGCTAGAGAGCCACCTGGGGTGTTCTAATCCCATGGTGTGTCCCAATTGGGGACTGCCTCAGCTCTGGGAGGATGTGCTGCATTAGTCTGATAGCCCTCATCTGCATGTATTCTAGCCTGTGCTCCTCAGGAAGGAGGCTGTTAGTTAGGATCATACACACACACACACACACACACACACACGCACACGCACACACACACACACACACATCATGAAAGGTGAGACTACAGGATTGGGTGATACATTGGAATTGTTTAATAAAAAAAGGTGAGTTGGATGTATAAGAACCCAGTTTCTTTTCTGTCTGAGAGAGTTCTGCCAGTAGAAAGGGACATGTATCTTAACCAGTCCATCCACCCTGGCCACCTCTCACAAAAGGAGAATGACTGCTGGGTTGGTTCGACTGGGATGGGGTTCCTTAGCAGCTCTAGAATGCCTAACAGGAGGAGTTAAGGTCGAAGCCGGAGTCAGGTGGTGGGAGAGGCCCAGGAGCAGAGAGGAGGAAGGGGCTGGAGGAGCCAAAGGTAGAGTCGCTGGAGGAGAAGGAACGGGGGTTCGGAAAGGCAGGGGTTCTTAGCAGGGTCTAGAGTAGTGATGAGAGGTTCCTCTGATTCAGGTTGCACAGCTAGGAGCACGTGGGCAGGTGAGTAGGAGTCAAGGAGAGAGGATTTGGAGCTGAGACAGAAAAAGGCTTGGATATAAGGTAACTCTTTCCATTTGCCCACTTGCTGACAGAAGTTAGATAACTCCTGTAAAATATCAGGGTCCAAGGAGTCATTATGTGGCCATTTGTTATTGTTATCTAAGGGATATTTAGGCCATTTTTTAGTGCAGAGGTGGATAAGCTTAGAAGTCTGTAAGTAGGGCATTAAGCTGAAAGGTTTGAGGGTTTCTAAAAGGCATCTCAGAGGAGATGTGGGGCTTATGGGATTGGAGGTTTTATTTCCCATGGCTGCAGCAGAGAGGAAAAAGAAAAAATAAAAGAATAAATGAGATCTAATGGCCATAATATCTCAGGTGTCCCAGAGATTAAGTGAGGATCAATAATGGCACAAGGCGCTCAATGTTCCGTTCAGCAAAGAGCGAGGGCTGGGGTGGTAGCCCGGGGATGAGGGTCTGAGAGGGCCTTCAGACTGCAGTTTTGGGGAATGGCCAGGGGTGACAGTCAGTGATGGGGGCCGACTGTAGCTTATAAAGACCATGAACAGAGATACTCCCACTCCCAAGGACCCCAGAAGGATGTCAGATGATCAACAGTTGTGTCCATGGGTCCAGGGAAGTGTTTTAGCTGACTGGTAAAGGGAAAACTCACCAATCAAAGTCGCCAGTATTGTGTGACGTGATCTGGTGGCTGGGCAAATGGAAAGTGGGCAGTTGTAGATGAAGCAACCTCGGTTCAGGATCCTAGCTTGGGTGCGCTGGGAGAGCCTGTTTGGTCATGGAACCAATATTATGTATTTGTCAGCATTGTTTACTGGACGTGAAAGGACACAAGGTACAACAGAACCCACTACAAGAGTTTTATTAGGGAAGGGAAAGACTAGTGGTGAGTAGGCCTACTGGAGGGGGAACGTGCAGAGGGAGGGGGAGTGGGTGGGGTCTGCTTTTACAAGTCACCTCGTGCATGTGCATATGGGCTTATGTAGTTACACCACACATGCACACAGATTACATGACCACACTTCTCACAGATTACATGACCATGCTGCGCATGGATTATGTAGGACATAAGGCCCTGAAGTGACTAAGCGTTTTGCCTCACTACTGAGGCGAATGCATGGTCATTTGACTCCAGAAGAGGCTAGGAATAGTAACAGGAGCCCCATGAGGGTCTAGTATCTATGGTGTAGCAGAAATCAGAGGCCTCAAACCAGACTCTTTGCAATGGACACTTGCAAGTAAAGATATATAGACAAAAGGGTATATTGTATCACATTATAGCTTCCACGGTGAGATTTTTCTTTTTTTCTCTCTATTTTTTAAATTTTCTCCTAAGTTTCATTTCATTTTATTTTGAGGGTGAAGTTGAAGGGCAGAGGGCGGATACGAAGGGATAGGGAGATGAATGGGATCAGGATGCATGATGTAAAAGACACAAAGAATAAATAGAGAAGTTTAAAAAAAAAAAAAGAACTGTCTTGTGGGGCCCACATAGAGCCAAGCTTGTGGCTTGTTTTCAGCTTGGCTCAAGGTCAGAGTGTCCAAGCTTGTTTTCCCTGCAAGGCTGCATAATAGGATGTTTTGGCCAAAGGCATGGTTACCAGGTGTCTTATACTTCAAGGCCTAATTACAGGATGCTTTGCCATAAGGAGTGGCCACCAGATGTCTTGAGTACTAAGAGGTGTTTACACTTGACTGTACTTTATACCTTGAACTGTGATGTACTTGAAAGTCGGAGGTCTTTTTGCCCCCTGCCCCTTGCTTTGGGTATGTAAAGGCTGTGAGTAATAAACTCAGAGGTCTGTGGTATTGACCCAGAGCCCTCCCAAAGCTATCCTGTGTCTCTGTCCTTTTATTGATCTCTGTCTATATTTCATAGCTATCATTTCCCAATTCCACACTCCTCTCTTCAGAACCGTTCAACAGGTCAAGCGGGACTCGGCACTATTCAGTTAGTTCATTAGCTCCTTATTCACAAACTTCTTACAGTCTTCCTTAAATTCTTTACATTCCATTATGACCAACACAATACTTTATGGACACCTGTCTCTCAGCAGATGTCAAAATCTTGGATTAGACCAGCACATCTGAACCTGCGGGTCACAACCCCTTTGGCCTTTCACAGGGGTGTACTATGACCATCAGAAAACACAGATATTTACATTATGATTCCTAGCAGTAGCAGCATGCAATTATGAAGGAGCAAGAAAATAATTACATGGTTGGTAGTCACAACATAAGGAACTGTATTAAAGGGTTGCAGCATTGGGGAGCTCAGGACTCACTGGATTAGACCGTCAGAGGACACTGTGTCTTCAAGCAAGGTGCCAGGTGATATTTGTAAACGAGCTCAAAAATCCCTGACTTCCAGTCCCAGCAAGAGGGGACAAAGGTCCTAAGCTGAGTGGGGGAGAGTCTCACACCAGAGAAAGCCACTGGTCAACACAAGGAAACAAAACTGTCAGGGAGAGAGAGAGAGAGAGATGGGGGGGAGGAGAGAGAGGAGAGACAACCGGGGCAGCCACCACACAATCACACACCTGACCAGACAGAGAGATCCAGTGATCCTCACGTGGATCCAGACACTGGATCAGCAGCTATGTCCCACCTCTCCTACGGGTCCAAACAGAAGTCCCCTTAACCAGACTCGCCTCTGGAGGTGACAGACCAGGTGACTTTCTAATCTGTTTCCTTTTGGGGTGGAGGAGTCAGCTCCCTCTGAAACGTTAGGGAGCAACTGATCAAAGGGAACCCTGGGGACCTGGAACATCTCATGCTGCACACCCCCTAAGAGTCCCCTGACCATCACACTCTTCCTCACTCAAGGGGCTCGGAGAGTCTCCGTGTCTCGAGGTCTGATCTCTGGGGTCTGGGTGAGACCTCCAGAAATGTGGGGGTGTCCACCAGTGAAGACTACTTGGACCTGACTTAAGCCTATAGGGAGTCTTTATTAGCTGGCCGGCAATTACACTTGGTGTTTGGGATCCCAGTGTAGCCCTGAGCCTTTCTCAGGGTGAGCATTTAAGCAAAAAAAGCATGTTCTGGGTAGACATACTTCAGTTAACAAGAAGAAGTTAGCCAGAAACAGATCTACAGAAGCCAAAAGGCAAGGTTGGTACATTTAGAGACTTTATCAGAACTACGGGCTTTGGTGGATTAGGTCTTTGTTTTAGTTTTGGCAGGTGGTACTGTTCACGTGCTGACTTGCACAGCCTGAATGGCACTTCTTCCACCATGGAAGTGTGCTAAGTCACTTGAGCTAAGGACTCAGGGCCTTCTAAGGTCTGGGGACCTGTTACACTACCACACAGAGAGAAAAGAGAGAGCAGAGAACCAAAGCAGAAACTCATGTAGGGGAGCAGGCAGTGAGGAAGGTACTGTCGGTGACCCTGGAGACAAGGTCAAAACACAAAGGAACTCAAGCACGTGTTGGCTGGTGTTTAAGCCTGGAATGGTGGCTCCTGCCTGTAACCCCAGAACTGGGGAGGCTGAGGCAGGAGGATTGCTGTGAAACTCTGGGTCACCGAACACATACAAAGTAAGAAAGGAGAAGCTGGTTGCTTTGACAAAGAATGAAACTGGTGAAGGGTTGGATGAGACATGGGAAGAACACAGGCAAATGGGTGGACATCTTAGAGCACATCTGCATCTCCGAACAGGGGAGGGAGGGCAGGGGATCAAAAGGTCAAGGTTGGTCTGGGCTCCAGAGCAACTTTGAGGCCAGCTTAGGCTACATGAGACTCTGTCTTAAAAAACAACAAAACAAACACACAAACAAATACAATTTAAAAAGAAAAGAAAACCAGAGCTAAAGGCAGTTTAGGATATCATTGGCCACAAAAAATAATTAGCACAAATCCTGCAGATATTGAAATCAACAGGATATCATGAGAGAACTGGATGTTCACACAGTATCTGTGCAAATGCAGTTGATGCATTTCTAAATACAGAGGGAAACCAGTTCCTTCACAATGGAGTAAGCTGGCCATGCACCATGACCACATGGTAAAAGTTAAGAGTACCAGGCACAAGGCAAAATCCTGGTGTCAGGCAGACTGGAGGAGAGCATGTTCTGCACATAGGAAGCCTGGCAAGAACATAACCCTGCTCATGACAGAGCAGTCACACTAACCCCAGGAGAGGCTCCCTGCAAAACAATCACAATCCATCTGCACTGGGGTCCCTGTGCTGCAAGACAGAGAAGTTATGGGCAGCACTCCAGCTTAGAGGATGCTGAAGAGGCCGGTGGTCAGGCCAAACGCATGGCCTTGAATTGGAGAGGAGTTTTAGAAAGCTGCTATGAGGGGCATTATTGAGATGATGAGAAAATGTTTCCCGTGGCCATAGACGGGGCAACTGGACTGTCACAATGTTAAGTAATCCGTGTGATGCCTGCATCAGAAGTTCACGGGAAAGCATTCTTTTTCTTGGGAGATATATGCTGCCACATTTAGGAAGGATGTATCATAATGTCCTGGAGTAACAAAAATAACTCAGTAGAATGACTAAATGTGCACACCCACACAGAGGCAGAGAGAGAGAGACAGAGACAGAGACAGAGACAGAGACAGAGACAGAGAGAGGACACTAGGCACAACAGCATTTATCTGTAGTCAAAGTTACTTGAAAGGCATCAGTACAGCCCAGGAGTTTGAGGTAAGATCCTCAAATCTAAAACAAAAAGGATAAAATGAGATAAAATTAAAACAACAACAAAAAGTAGGGGCTGGAGTGTTGGCTCAGTGGTTAAGAGCACAAACTGCCCTTGTAGAGGACCAGAGGTCAATTCCCAGCACCCACATCAGGTGGCTCACAATTGCCTGTAACTCCAGCTCCATGGCCATCGATCCAACAATTCTGACCTCTGAGAAGGCATCGGCATTCATATCACACACACACACACACACACACACACACACACACACACACACACACACACACACCCTCTAGGAACTATTGAAATTTTCTCCATTGAATTCTGACATATGACCTAGGAATAAATATGTTCACTTTGTACAAACTGTTGGAGACACTTGGAGGGGAGAGTCACTCCCCAGCTCAAGTTATCGCATGGGAATTACCAGGATCCAGAATGCTGGTGAGGGCTGTTTAAAAGAAAAAAGCCCCGAGGCAATGTACACTAATGATACAGAAGGAAAACATCCAAAGACTGGAGGCAGCCTGAATCCTACCAGATCTGGCATGAGGGGACAATCCTACTGGATTCATTGCAGGAATATAAACCTCCTATGTTAGTTAGGGAAGAGACACCAGGACCATGGCAACTCTTACAAAGGAGAAACATTTCACTGGGGTTGGCTTACACTTCAGAGGTTCAGTCCATTATCTTCATGGCAGGGAGCACAGCAGCATGCAGACAGACATGGTGCTGGAGAAGGAGCGGAGAGTTCTCCATCTTGATCCACGGGCAGCAGAAGGAATCTGAGTACTGGGCGTAGCTTGAGCTTATATGAGACCTCACAGCCTGCCCCCACAGTGACTGACACACTTCCTCCAACTAGGCCACACTTCCTAATAGTGCCAGTCCCTATGGGCCAAACATTTAAACACATGAGTCTATGGGGATATAGCTATTCAAACCACCACACCTTCCTTCAGAAAACAAGTATTTGTGCACATTTACATGCTAGAAAAAACACACTCAGGGCTGGAGAGATGGCTCAGTGGTTAAGAGCACTGGCTGCTCTTACAGAGGTCCTGAGTTCAATTCCCAGCAATATGGTGGCTCACAACCATCTATAATTAAGTCTGGTTCCCTCTTCTGGTCTGTAAACAGAACACTGCATACATAATAAATGAATAAAATATTTAAAAGAAAAGAAAAACAAAAAACCCACACTGTTCATATTCAGAAAAGGTGAGTAGAACATTTCAATGTTCATTTAAGATTTATTGTTTACAGGTTTTTGCTAGGAAGTCGGAATGTGGAGGTAAAATTTGGTTACAGGTCGATGAGACTTTGACACTAAAAACTTTTATGTATATGTGTATGGGTGTTTTGTCTGCATGCATGTCTGTGTATACATGGGTGCTGTGTCCTCAGAGGCCAAAAGAAGGTGTTGAATGCCCTGGAACTAGAGTTACATACAATCCTGAGTTACCCTATGGGTGCCAGAAACTGAACCCAGGTTCTCTGAACGGTTGAGTCACGTCTTTACCTCCTGAAGGCTTTGGTTTTGTTTGTTACTTTTTAAAAGGACAGACCTTATGTGCACAGGCTGCCTTGAAGCCACCCAATAACTGAGGATGACTTTGAACTTCTGATTCTTCTCTTCCTGAGTGCTGAGATTAGAGCTGTGTATCACTAAACTTGGTTTATAAAGTTCTGGGAGACCAATCCAGGGCCTCCTTGTATGCAAGGCAAGCACACTAGTAACTGAGTACACCCTCAGGCCTGGAGTGCTTGTTTTGGAATGAGTATGTGTGTGTGTGTGTCTCTCTCTCTCTCTCTCTCTCTCTCTCTCTGTCTCTGTCTCTGTCTCTCTCTCTCTCAGTGTGTGTGTGTGTGTGTGTGTGTGTGTGTGTGTGTGTGTGTGTGTGTGTGTGTGTGTGTTGTATGTATTGTGTGTGAATACTCCTATGGAAGCTAGAATTAGATGTCAGGGTTTTCCATCAATCTTCTCCACTTTATTATTGTTTTAATAAAAAAGCTGAATCCTTTTTTTTTTTTTTTCTTTTGGTTTTTCAAGACAGGGTTTCTCTGTGTAGCTTTGCGCTTTTCCTGGAACTCACTTGGTAGCTCAGGCTGGCCTCAAACTCACAGAGATCCGCCTGGCTCTGCCTCCCAGTGCCGGGATTAAAGGCGTACGCCACCACCGCCCGGCGCTGAATCCTTTTAATGATTTTTTTCTACTCTTAACTCTCTCTCTCTGTGTGTGTGTGTGTGTGTGTGTGTGTGTGTGTGTGTGTGTGTGTGTGTGTGTGTGCTCGCAGAAGCCAGATGCCAAATATCCCTGGAGCTGGAGCTGCAGGCAGGTATGAGCTGCCTGATGTGGGTGCTGGAAACTGAACTGGGGTCCTATGCACCAGCAGTACTTGCTCTTAACCAATGAACCAGCTCTCCAGACCCTCCTCAGTGTTTTTCGGCACTGCGTCCCTCACTGAACCTATAGCTTGCTAACTAAGTTGGGCTAGTTGGCCAGAAAGCCCCGGAATCCATCTGTTTTCACCTACCTCCACCCCACACAGGGCTCCCAGATGTTTGTTGTCCACTCGTGGCTTTCACACCGGTCGGTGCTGGGATCCTAACTCAGCTCCTCATGCAGGCACAGTCCGCACTTTACCACCGAGCCTTCGGCCCAGTCCACTTTGCATGATTTTAACAGCAGCTCTTCTGCCTGGGATGCACTTCATTGGAGAGTGCTCACCAGCATTTGAGAAGCACTGGATTTGATTCCCAGCATTCAGTGGACTGGGCATGGGATCCTACCCATAAAAGTTCAGCACTCAGGTGGTCCAAAGTTCATTGTTGTCCTTAGGAAGTTCAACACCAGCCTGGGATCCGTGAGATACGGAATAAATAACTCAGAGTCTGGAGAGATGGTTTAGCAGTGAGGGGCACACACTACTCTTGGGGAGGATTTCAGTCCCAGTCCCAGTATCAGTGTATGGCAGTTCTCAACCTCTTATAACTCTAATGGCTCCTAGGGGATTAACCCCACCTCCACACCACGACCCTGGTCTCCAAAGGCCTTGCATTCACAAGCAAATACCCACATTCACATAACTTTAAATAATTAGATATAAATAAATAAATAAATCACGATTTCACTTTATAGCTCAGACTGACCATGAAATCATAATCCTCCTGCCTCAGCTTCCTAAGTGCTGAGATTATGGACCTGCACTACCAACTCCATACAAGTCTGCAAATTTTTAAAGCTCATACACTTAAGAAATACCATCACAGATGGGTGGGGGTGACACATGCCTTTAATTCCAGCACTCAGGGGCAGATGCAGGTGGATCTCTGCCAGTTCCAGGCCAACATGATCTACACAGTGAGTTCCAGAACAGCCAAGGCTACACAAAGAAACCCCCCCCAAAAAAAAGAAAAGAAATATTGTCATGTTATAATTATATAGCATTTGGGACTAGAGAGATGGTAAGGGGTTAATAGCACTTGCTGGTCTTGCAAAAGACAAAGGGTGAAACCCCAGCATCACATGGGAGCTCCTAACCACTCATGACTTCAGTTCCAAGGGATCCAACAGGCTCTGGAGCCCTCTGCAGGCATCAGGAATGTACATAGTACACAACAGGAAAACACTCATACACAGAACACAGAAATAAATGAAACATTCTTAAAAAAGAGGAATGAATGGCATTTAATTATTCACGCCTCCTGGAGTAGATCACCTCACTCCAACTTCAGACAGACCCACACAACAACCAATTCCTCTTTCTGCCGCTAAACTAGTCTTTCCCACGCCAGGCACCTGTGTCACAAAGGGTAGCCTTTCATACTTGGCTTCCTCCTCAGCAAGGGACGCAGAGGGGACTTCTGAGGGGGGCAATGCACTGTCACCGCACCTGTGACATAATTCCCCAGTCTGATCACTCAGTGTAAGCACACCTGAGCAATCGCAGGCTCGGGATTCCTGCACTGGAAAATGGCATGTTCAACGTGGCCTGGTTTAACCTTTCTATTGCGGTGAAGCCCATAAGTCACACCAGCCATTCATCTGCAGGTGGAAGTGAGTGATTCTTGGCAAAGGCAGAGGAGCTTTCAAAGTCAGGTGACCCCAGGAAAGCCAGGGAGGAGACAGTGGTTGAGGACAGCGGCAAACAGGGCTTCCAAGGCTGCCAGTGCTGTGCTGCTTGATGTGACTGATGGCCACAGGGACTCTCTCATGCCCAGACACCAGGCTGCCCTTCTCGCTGTCCCCACGAGACCAGTGTGACAGGAACACTACAAGTATGACTCCCACGGTCCCATGATGGCCACAGCATCCAGGGCACATGGCCACAGGTGGCCAACAGGAGTGTTTGCTTCCCCTTTGGAGGAAGTGGATGATGAGGACATGTGGACAGGGAAAGAGCCATCAGAAATTGAGCACAACTGGATGTAAAGAGGGTAAGAGTCACCGAGGAGCTGAAGACAACAAACTGGAATCTGTGCAGGGACTCACCACAGTGACTCTTACACCATGCTGTCCCCTCACAGCCCCATATGCAGAGCACTGGGCCTCTGCACAGCTGACTGTGGCTTCCTGACTAGGGAGTGTCTGGCTGCTCTGGGTTTACTTGGACTTGAGAAGGGGCCATCTATTCTGTCACCAACATGCCAGGTCATGTTTGTAAAGGAACTCATGTGAGTCCTGGCTCCCAGTTTTGGTGGGATGTTGCTAGGGGTTCCCTAGTGCCCGAGAATCAAGGACAGGCACACAGCTCAGCCACCCTGCAAGGCCATCCCTGAGCTGATATCAGCAGGAGGCAGGACGGAGCCAGGGTGCTCTCTGGGGCACCCTCTTCTGGCTGAGAAAGGGTGGGGAAAAGATCGAAGGGAACCATCCACCTCCTCCTGTCCAATGGGGCCCTCGCTTATGTATTTTTCAGACCTGAGCCTGGGAATCTGCACTTCCTCCCTAGAGGCAGCAGGGTCAGCCCACCACACAACAGTATTGGGCAGCAGTAGGTCTGAATGCAGAGGAGAGAGGCTGTGTGCTAAGAGGACAGAGGCAGGGCTGGCAAGTCACTGTCACAGGGCTGTTGGTGTCCTGCCATGGCTTCAGCATGCAGCTGCATGCGAGATAGCTGCCCGGGGCATGCAAGAACAGTGCCTGGTGCTGGAATGCACCACAGCCAGGACTGGCTTGCTTGTGCAAGCTGCCAGAAGCCCAGCTGTGGAGTCTGCCAGCTGTCACTCAGCTCTTACCCCTGCCAGAAATAGCCATGTGACTCAGGATGAGAGCCACATGGTGAGGAACAGAGACCATCTTCTCAGGGAGGGGCTCTGAGTGGATGGTTTAAGTCCCCACTGTCCATTCAGGCTCTCAGATCAATGGCTGTCCTATCACAAGTGATATGCACTGTCTCCCTAAGTCAATCCATGAGGCCCAGCGGTGACCCCTAAGTATCGGGGAATATGGGGGGCCAGCCCTTGGATAGTCCCCTCCCAGGGTCCAGTAAGAATCTACAGCCAGCTGATAATTAATCTTTGATGAAAAGAAATGAATCTATGTACACACAACTCCTTAGTCCATATACTTTATCATTCTGTGTCAGTTACAAGCTTATATATATTCTGCTCTCATAGATAGCTCCTTCTAGGTTCTCATCCATCTTGTTCTTTCTCAAAGAAGCTCCTCTCCCATCTCGTTCTCTCTCATCTTTTTCTTCCCCATCTGGCTCTTCCTCATCTTCCATCTCGTCCTCTAGTACTCTCTTTTAGCTCTTCAATCTAGTTCTTCCCCATCTCAGTTTGTTCCTCTCAAGTTCTTACCCATCTAGTTCTTCCATTCTCTTTTCTCTTCTCTGTCCTCTCGTGCCCTGGGAGTCCTGGCATATATACACATACAAGCAGTAATCCCTTGGCAGTGCAAAGCCAGGCTTCCAGGGTCAAATGGAGGGGTGATAAGAATCACATAGAGAGGCAATAACTATTAATTATCATTTGCAACCCCAAAGGGAAGTGACCAAAGGGGAATGAATTAACTAAAGGCTAAATTCAGGTAATATCTAAGAGGAGGGATCTTATGTGCTCAACTATAGTCTTAAACGTGATTGGTAGAAAATGTTAAGACTCTGTAAGTTGCTGTGTAAATCGAGAAATTAAAACTGCCTCTTTTTTCCTGTGGCTCCTATCTGTCCAACCTATCTGCTGTTTTTCTGCAGGGTGAAGGAAAGTGTGCTCGGTCTCTAGGCAACCTGTACAGCTAAATGCCTCTGGTGATAGTTAAAGGGAGATCTGGAACAAGAGGTAAGATTTGGGAAAGGAGGAAGTTAAGTTTAATTGGCACATCCGCCAGGCCTTCTCAAACAGGTAGTCTGGACACTTAAGTCTGTTTTTAGAGAGTACAGAGGTATCTCTGCTAAGGTGATTTCCTCTATCTGGGGATGGACCTGGCCGGATGCTGCCAATGATGATAATTACAGGGAGGCTTGAACTGGGGTTCTGGCTGTGCATAGCTGTCAGCACACAAGGTTATCTAAATATTCCTTTAGTAGAGAGGAAATGGTGCCCAATCAATGATGGAAAAGCTACAACAGCACACAAGAAACTCATAGCAGGAAACAACTGATAATCAAAAGCCAAATATCACCAAGGTCCCTTGAACCTCAGCTTGACCTCTGGAAGGCCCTTAGCTTCTTCCAGGTATTAGCTTTGTCATAATCCCCTGAAATCCCACTTTGTATATTTTTGTGGCTTGCAGCACCTGAGACAGTGGGAAAGGGTGCTGCCAGACCTGCCCCCTCTGCAAGGCAGTTGACCCTCCTAGTTTGCACGGTCACTGAACTCCTACTACCTGGCTCTCCTTAGCTTCGAGTATTCCAGGTCCCAGGAGAGCTCCTGCTTCACAGGCAGGAGTAAACTGGCTAATCTGAGGAACACAGCTTGCACATCCTTCCCTGCTCACATCAGAACTAAAAACACTTTTATTTTAGTTGTAATTGTGTATGAATGGGTTGTCTGCATGTGTGTCTATGGACCATGTTTGTGCCTAGTGCCCAGGGAGGCCAGAAGAGGGACTCTGATGCCCTGGAACTGGAGTTACAGATGGTTATGAGCTGGATATTGGTGCTAGGAATCAATCCCCGGTCCTCTGCAGGAGCAGCCATGATCTTAGCTGCTGAGCCATCTCTCCAGACCCTCAGGGCAGGACTTTTCAGAGTACAGTCCAGGGTAGGATCCAGAGCCTACTTTGGCAACTCCAACCTTTAGACAGCCCTAACACAGTGACTTTTGTGACTTACACTTCCTACCACACCATGCCCTCCTGTGGGTTAAGACTGGAAAACCACCTCTAATGAAAGGTCAGCACCAACCTCTCCTTGTGTGCTTGGCATCCCTCACAGGCTCAGGTGTCACCTCCTGCTGCCACTCGCTGAGACTGAACTTTCCACACCAAGGACAATAGCACTCCACTCTCAGATTCACAGGCACACCCGGCCATAGCAAGGGATGGAGTCCACGGGACCAGATGCTTTGTGGTCACCAGCACCCTACATCAAACGTGAAAATCCCCGCCTCTCAGCAATGCAAGCTGGCAGAAGCCACACCTGCCTCACCCACCCCACATCTCAGATCCTGTCTGGCACTTGGTCCCAGCTCAAAGCTGGAAGCCATCCTGTCTCTCTCCACACTAGAATGTGGAGCCCAGGAGCAGGTGGGAAGATGGACCTGGAACACACAAATATCATGTTTGGACTCATTTGTGCCATGTGGGAAGGTGAGCAGGGACCTGTGGAAGACCTTCCATGCATGTGTGGATGTATCATCTTGAACACCAAATGCACGGGTCAGCAAGATGGTTCAAGCCTGAAAATCTGAGCTCACTCTTTGAACTCATGTAAAATCTGGATGCCAGTGCTAGAGAGATGGCTGGGGGTTAAGAGCAGTGTGCTGCTCCTCTGGAGGATATCAGTTTACTTCCCAGCACCCATGTCAGGCAGCTCACATCACTTCTAAGTCTGGCTTCAGGGAGATCCAATGGACTGGTCTCAAACAGAAACTGCACTGATGTGGGAACACCCACACATTTCCATGCAAGCATACACAACCACATATACCTCCCCCCACATATACACACACACACACACACACACACTCACACACACACACAACACAACACACACACACACACATCATTAAAACTAAATCTTGAAAAAGTTCTAGACCTAATGATACCAGGTGTCCCACAGTAGGATGGGAGAAAAGAGACAGAAGAACCCCGAAGCTCCCGGGCCAGCTAGGCAGGTGTACAAAGCATAGGCAGAAACAAGACACATCCCCAACTAGTTTTTGCTCTGACCACCACACACACCATGGCTCAGGAGCCTCTTACTTCCCTCTCTTCCTCTTGCTCTCCCTTTCTCCCCCACCTCTCTCTCTTTCTCCATCCTCCTTCCATCTCCCCCACTCTCACACACAGATACCCCAACCTCTCTAAAACCGGAACTTTTCAAACGCAGGCTGGATGAGAGCACCTGTCAGACCAGGACCTGAAGATACAGAGCTTCGGGTCCTAGAACTTCTCTTCCACTGCCCTGGGACATCGGCCCTGCTGGCCCGCAGAACCACTGAAGACTCACTTCTCACCACCAACCCAGAGACAAACAGGTGATATTCCGTGCTCCTACACCCCGTGTGCAGAGTCTTTGGGGCTCACTCACTCTACCAACCACGGGCATGTGATCGTGCCCTCCACCCCTCTACTGAAATGGTCCAGGGGCAAATCAGAGGACTTGGCAACTCACTTCAAAGGGGAGGGCTATGCAGGAGCCCAAAAATGAAGTGCAAATTCTAGGCCACTACTCCCCGAGTGCCACACCTCCAGGGGAGAGAATGATCTGGAAGAAGGTCAGGGACTGGGATGGGAAAAGGAATCCAGGGGCCAGGAGGCAAAAATGGGTTTCCTGAAACTGTCCTGGCAATGGCAGGACTCAGGGCAGGGACGGGGCCTCCGGGAAAGGGAGGAAATGCTGGCTGTGTCAGTCCTGGCCCCAGAGCACCTGGAGAAGCTTGGCTGTGTGCAGCCTGCTCAGAAGCGGGACCACATCCCACTGAGGACTACTGTTCCCTTTTTCCCACAAAACACTTTATTTAGATTTTGGAAACCTCATGCATGGGAGCTCTGTGTGGGGGAGACAGAGTGTACAGGAGGGCTAGTGTTCTTTGAAGGGTGGGAAAGGAACAGTTTCCACCACCCAGTTGCTGTACCTCATCCCCCACCAAAAGAGAAAGGGCAGCCCATACACAGGACAAAACTACTTAGTGGGCAACAGCTGTCCCCAGGGGTAGGCGAGGGGCAAAGTCGGGACACAAAGTGGGCTCTGGCTGGAGAGCACAGGTTCTCAGCTTGTGGGAGAGTTACATTAAAATTCCTAACATTCGCTAATTTACAGGCAGGAAAGTAACAATGAGATAATCTTATGCTGGGGGTCACATCAACAAGAGGAATGGTATAAAAGGGGGCAGCATCAGGAAGGTTGAGAACCAGTGCTGTAGAGTGCGGGAAGGGAGCAGGATCCATGGGGAGTAGCCTGGCCTCTTCTGCAGGGATGCCGGTCCAACCTGTCAGGCAGAGCAGAGTCAGGCCAGCCCTGGCTTCCTGAGCACTCAGGAGCCTGGGAAGGGCTGTGGGAAGCAGAACACTCACTTCAAAGGGCCTGTGGACAGCAGAGCATCATTTCAAAGATCCTGGAACTTTTCGTTGAGGGCCTGCATGATGGCTGAAACACGAAGGTACAAATGGGTACTCCAGACACAGACATCCAGGACCCCACCGGCCGGAGCCCCATTCTCTGTGCCACAGAACTCCTGGCCAGCCGCCCACTGCCCTCCAGCCCCTGTGCAAGGAGCCTCGGGACAGACTCCTCCACCCATCCCCCAGCTCTATGTGGAAACGTTTCTACAGGAGAACAGCACAGACAGGCAGTCCTCAAACGCTGGACCACAGCAGTGCCAGCCCTACTTGTAAAACGAACAAACACGTGACAACAAACACCTCACAAGTCGCAACTGCCGGCCCTCCAAGGGAAACTAAAGGAGGACCGTGTCAATGCCCAGAGAGAAGGGAACCTGGGGGACTCATCTGCATAGCGCACGGGACAGCACTGCTTCTTGGTGTAAGTCCCCGCAGTCAATGCACAGAGGGCTCCCAGCCTGGCCTGCTTGAGGTCCCTTCCCACTGAGAACCGCTGCCCCTCAGCCCACCCCAGTCACCTGCACACAAACACTAGGCTCTCCCTCTGGCCCTGTTCCCATTGCTCCCCTGCCCTGGCTCGGTCATACCTAGTTGTTCCTTGAGTTCCTCTATTTCCTTCCGTAGCATCAGACACTGGCCCAGCAGACACGGGGCAAAAGGAAAGAAAGAAGATTATGATTCAATGTCCTGGCCTTCTCTCTGCTTCATTCACACTTCTTCCTAGTCCTCACACCTCCCACCCGCCACAGTCCTCTGACAGACTGCCAAAGAACCTCCAACAGGAAGGAGGTGCCCTCTCTCTGTGGATGTGGGATAGGAGGTTAGCTGTCAGCTCAGGAGCTGGCAGGGGCTGGCATCTGTGAGCTGAGAAAGCTGTACCTGTTGGCAACCCATTGTTACTGGTGTTTGAGACTGCCTCTCTCCAGCAGTGAATGGGAGACGTAGAGATGGTTCCTGGTCACCTGAAAACACACACACACATACATGCAAGACAGAGAGACAGAGACAGGATGGGACCTCTAGGCTTGTGATCCAAGTGGGAAGGGACTGGTGGGGTCTAAAACGAGACAGCAATACCCTCTGCTTGCAGCCACTTGTACTTAGTAGGTCCTGAGATTTGCCCAGCTCTCCTCCTCCTTAACCCCAGCCCAGAGACAGCATAAAAGCACTTAGAGCTCCTAAGACTTTGGCCCTGAGCCAATGCTCTCAGGACTATCAACCACGGCTAGATCCAGGAAGGAACCCAGTGCCTGAGCAAGGCTCACCAGCTTACAAACAGTTTCTGGAGTTGGAGTTGTCCAACCCATTCACAGTCATGCATTCCACAGTCCCACTCATTTCCCAATGTGGTCTGGGGCCAGCCCTGCCCACACCCAGTCTCCTGCGGACTCCGGCCTCCCTAGACAGGGAAGCCCAAGGAACAAGGCTGCAATCCACCAAAGGAACAGAGCCTGAGGCTTCCTGCCTTTCCCCATCTTCCCAAGCTGCTCTCAAACCCCAAAGACTCACCAGCCGGTGCAGGTGCTCTGGGTCTGGCACTTCTCTGGCTCAAGGACAAGACCTGAGAGTTCCCTGCAACTTGGGGTGCTCTGGTGTTGGGGTCTCCACTGCTCATCTCTCCACGATGCGTGCACGTGCAAGGCTGCTCTGCCCTGTGTGTTGGAAGCTCACACAAAAATGCCTCACTAAGTACACGTTGTGGAGGGCTGAGGGGCCGGTGGGGGAACAAACTGGAGGCCTGTGAGGCCCATCCCATCTGTACTTTCTGTTCCTGGGTCAGCCTCAGGTCAGGAGGCAGAGCTCAGCCAGGAAGGGGCCCACAGGCACTGGAAAGGCTCACGATCTGGCCTGGCTTCCTTGGGGGAAGAGCCAGGAGGGAGGAATCAGGAGGCCCTTGAGGCTGACTACACGTCCAAGTTGTGCAGCCCACACTGTAAGGGCTCTGGACTCAAATCACCCCAACTGTCAGCCAGGCCCACTTCCCAGCCCAGCCTGGCTAGAGACAGGAAATGCACAGGGAGGGGAATAGTAACCAACTCCTAACTGAGCCTCCTTCATATCCACCCTCACTTACTACAAGGACCCCACTCTGCACATCGTAAGCAGGATGAGTGTCCACTGACAAGCCCCAAGCCAAGGCAGGGGCAGAGGGAGCAGGGCAACGCTATGTGCTGGGGAGGGAAAGGGCAGGGTGAGAGGAGACAGAGGATGCTCTACTCACTTGGGCCTGCAGGCCAGGATCCCTGGTTGGGTCATTATCTTCTTTGGCCCCTGGCTGGGATTCCTTTGTCTTCCTTGCCATGGATCTCTTCCCAGTGCAGAAAGGCTTGCACTCTTTGGGTCCCGAAGGCAGTGAGCATTTACTGGCCTTCCCAAGCAGGGCAACCCCGGAGATTGGGGGGAAAGTAGCTGGTTCTACAGGAGCTGACTTAAGTCTCTGTCCCCATGGTGGGAAGGTTCTTCCCAGGGATCCTCTTGAGGCATCCCACTGAGTCGGCTTCTCCTTTGCTGCTCCCTTCTTTCTAGGACTGCGTCTTGGTCGGGGAGGCACCCGAAGCAATAGCAACAGGGGCAGGGGCAGCAGCAGAGCTGGCAATGGCAGCTCCTGGGTAGCTGGGTCTGCTCCCTTCTTTTCCCCAGCCCCCACTCTGCTTTTTCTTAGACAGAGAGCCCTCCAGCTCGCCCAAAGCCTGCTTCTCCCCGCCTGAGCTGAGTCCTCTCGGAGTAGTGACCAGCAGAGAGGGGGGCATATGGACGAAGCTTCCCCTGCCACGGACATTCGTGCGTCTGCCTGTGTCTTCCAGCTCAGTGAGGCCAGTGGACTTGGCCTGGCCTCCTTCTTTGAGGCAAATGGTCACCCTCATCAATTCCGTCTCACTGTATTCGTCAGCAGACTCGGGGTCGGAAGACAGATATTGAAAATCCTCACTGGCTATTATCCTACTTGTGGCTCCTCTTCTTGGGGTCACCCAGGCCCGGCCCCGCCCCAGACCCCTGGGGTGCTGTTGGCTGGCTGACAACTGCTTCCCTTCCACGGAGGTGGGGGGCCGCATGCCTCTCCGGCTCGTGCCTGCGTCCGAGTCTCCCCAAATGCCCAGGGGCTCAGCAGCGCCGCTTTTGGGGGACGGATGTCTGCGGACACCCCAGGCCTCCCGGTTGGCTACATGCTGCCCGAAGCTTGTACCCTCAATCGTCAGCTGGGGTACAAAGTCGAAACTGTCCCCCCTCTCATCCACGGGAGTGCCGGGGCGACCTTCGCAGCCCCAGACAACGGACCTTCCCTCCATCTCATCCCTGTCTAACCAGGAGTCGTACTGGAACGTCTTGGAGACGGGGAGGCACGTCTTGTCCTCACTGCTCCGCAACGGCCTCTCGTCAGGGCCCAGGCCGTGTCTCCTCGGGGACCCATGGCTAAAGCGGCGGCGTCCTTCCGAGTGCTCCCCGCTTTCGGGCCCAAACCCGCTCCCCCGAACCGACACCTCATCAGGAGAGCTCATGTTTCCACCCGCAGACGCCGCCCGAGGGGACGCTGTTTCCCCCTTCACTGCATTCTCAGCTAGGTCTTCGCCAAGGTAACCGCCCCCGCCACAGGCGCCACACACGCGTGCGTGCGCCTCAAACAACGCGAGACTTCGCGCACCCTCGAGGGCCGTTCTCATTGGTCCGCCGCTGGGCGGGCCACCAATCAGGGCGGCTGTTGTTTGGCCAATACTCAAGGCCCTAGCCAATAGAGACGAGGGTGCGTAGTTCGCCACCGTTAAAGGGCGGGGTTTGGGGCGTAAGTGCGAGGAACTTTCGAGACGTCGAGGTCTCGGGGAGTCACGTGTCCTCTGAGCTAACCGCTTGCAGCGCCTGAGGTGAAAGGCTCGGGGGTGACTTAGCGGGAATTGTCTTCCCTCAACCCGTGCCTCCCCTGCTGATGCCATGAGCTCCCCCGATGAGGTGGCAGCCCCTGGAGTCCGTGGTGACAAGGACGCCGCCTCTACCGGTGACATGAATTCCCGGGATCAGGGGTCTGCTCCTGAAGCTCACTCGGGCCAGGAGGGCAGGGAGCACTTAGGGGACCCCCTGATCAGCCCTAGTGTACCGAGGGGTTCAAGCCTCATCCAAGGTCCTCGGGAGATTGGAGAGGGTGAGGGCGGCCTCCCGGGTATGGAAGGCTGCGAGTCGGAATCGGGGCGGAAATTGGAAGCGACACAGGAAGGAGAAGGGGTGCTTAGGGACCCGGAAGGCCGGCCCAGTTCTCCCGTGGACCAAGAAGAGGTCGGCCTGGACTTTCTGCCCCAGCTCAGTATTGAGGCTAAGGCAATGATGCGCGAGCTGACCAACCTGCAGACCCGAAAAGTCTGCAGGTACCAGTCCCCACAAACCTGTGCCGCTGAACTGGCTGCCCTTTGGGGACGCATGGATGAAGGCTCCAACAGAGGGGCCCTGTCCCTGAGCTCTGTAGAAGGGAAGCAGACCTCTGCAGGCTCCCTGTACCCCCGGGGTCAGGGACGAAGCAGAGCCTGGGTGACCCCGCGGAGAGGAACCACAAGTAGGATAGTGAGCAGTGAAGCTGTCCAGTGTCCCTCCTACAACCCTACGTCTTCTGATGAGTCCAATGAGACAAGGGTGATGAGGGTGACCATTTGCCTCAAAGAAGGAGGCCAGGCCAAGTCCACTGGCATCACCGAGCGGGAAGACACAGGCAAACACGCGAGTGTCCATGGCAGGGGAAGTTTCGTCCATGTGCCCCCCTCTGTACTGTCCAGTGCGAACCGGACCCTCAGCTCAGGCGGGGAGAAGCAGGCTTTGGGCGAGCCGGAGGGCTCTCTGTCTAAGAAAAAGCCAAGTGTTGTCTGGGGCACAGAAGGGAGCAGACCCAGCTTCTCAGGAGCGACTTCTGCTGCCACAGCTGCTGGAGCGGCAGCCTCTGCTGCTGTCCCCGCACCTACTCCTGCTGCTTCAGGGGCCTTGCCCAAGACCAGTCCTAGAAAGAAGGCACCCCAGGAGAAGAAGCCCTTGACAGATGTCTCGAAAGGATCCCTGGGAGGAACCTTCCCACCATGGGGACAGAGACTAAAGTCAGCTCCTGTAAGGTCAGCCACCCTTCCCCCAATCTCCGGGGTTGCCCTGCTTGGGAAGGCCACTAAACGCTCAATGATTTCCGGGCCAAAAGAGTGCAAGCCTTTCTGCACTGGGAAGAGATCCATGGCAAGGAAGACAAAGGAATCCCAGCCAGGGGCCAAAGAAGATAATGAGCCAACCAGGGATCCTGGCCTACAGGCCCAAGTGAGTAGAGAGAGCACCCTCTGTCTCCTCTCACCCTGCCCTTTCCCTCCCCAGCACATAACGTTGCCCTGCTCCCTCTGCCCCTGCTTGGCTTGGGGCTTGTCGGTGGACACTCATCCTGCTTAGGATGTGCAGTGTGGGGTCCTTGTAGTAAGTGAGGGTGGATATGAAGGAGGCTCAGTTAGGAGTTGGTTACTATTCCCCTCCCTGTGCATTTCCTGTCTCTAGCCAGGCTGGACTGGGAAGTGGGCCTGGCTGACAGTTGGGGTGATTTGAGTCCAGAGCCCTTACAGTGTGGGCTGCACAACTTGGACGTGTAGTCGGCCTCAAGGGCCTCCTGATTCCTCCCTCCTGGCTCTTCCCCAAGGAAGCCAGGCCAGATCGTGAGCCTTTCCAGTGCCTGTGGGCCCCTTCCTGGCTGAGCTCTGCCTCCTGACCTGAGGCTGACCCAGGAACAGAAAGTACAGATGGGATGGGCCTCACAGGCCTCCAGTTTGTTCCCCCACCGGCCCCTCAGCCCTCCACAACGTGTACTTAGTGAGGAATTTTTGTGTGAGCTTCCAACACACAGGGCAGAGCAGCCTTGCACGTGCACGCATCGTGGAGAGATGAGCAGTGGAGACCCCAACACCAGAGCACCCCAAGTTGCAGGGAACTCTCAGGTCTTGTCCTTGAGCCAGAGAAGTGCCAGACCCAGAGCACCTGCACCGGCTGGTGAGTCTTTGGGGTTTGAGAGCAGCTTGGGAAGATGGGGAAAGGCAGGAAGTCTCAGGCTCTGTTCCTTTGGTGGATTGCAGCCTTGTTCCTTGGGCTTCCCTGTCTAGGGAGGCCGGAGTCCACAGGAGACTGGGTGTGGGCAGGGCTGGCCCCAGACCACATTGGGAAATGAGTGGGACTGTGGAATGCATGACGGTGAATGGGTGGGACAACTCCAACTCCAGAAACGGGCTTTTAGCACACCAGAGTTTATACTGGAGAGCTCTGCTCAGGCACTGAGTTCATCGCGGGTTCTGGATTTGGCAAGCAATCATGCTAGGGGTACAAAGAGCCTCCAGGCTGCCTGGGAGCAACAGGGAAGCAAGGCTCAGAGCTTATTGGAACAGATGTACCAATATATACAAGTTGCTGCCAGCAGAGGGGGAAATTGCACCATTTTGGATTTCACAGGACCCTTACCATCTGAATCCAAAGACTGGAAGCTGCATAATACATTTAATCAATCATTCATTCATCATTGCTTTATTTGTTTGTTTGTTTGTTATTTGTATTTATTGTTTTCAGGTGACCAGGATATACTTGTGTGTCCTTTATTACCTGTTGAAGAGGGTGAACCAATATTACAAGGCACACCAGGCTGTCCTCAGGTACAGCTTTCTCAGCTCACAGATGCCAGCCCCCACCAGCTCCTGAGCTGACAGCTAACCTCCTATCCCACATCCACAGAGAGAGGGCACCTCCTTCCTGTTGGAGGTTCTTTGGCAGTCTGTCAGAGGACTGTGGTGGGTGGGAGGTGTGAGGACTAGGAAGAAGTGTGAATGAAGCAGAGAGAAGGCCAGGACATTGAATGATAATCTTTCTTTCTTTCCTTTTCTCCCGTGTCTGCTGGGCCAGTGTCTGATGCTACGGAAGGAAATAGAGGAACTCAAGGAACAACTAGGTATGACCGAGCCAGGGCAGGGGAGCAATGGGAACAGGGCCAGAGGGAGAGCCTAGTGTTTGTGTGCAGGTGACTGGGGTGGGCTGAGGGGCGGTTCTCAGTGGGAAGGGACCTCAAGCAGGCCAGGCTGGGAGCCCTCTGTGCACTGAGTGTGGAGACTTACACCAAGAAGCAGTGCTGTCCCGTGCGCTGTGCAGATGAGTCCCCCAGGTTCCCCTCTCTCTGGGCATTGACACGGTCCTCCTTTAGTTTCCCTTGGAGGGCCGGCAGTTGCGACTTGTGAGGTGTTTGTTGTCACGTGTTTGTTCGTTTTACAAGTAGGGCTGGCACTGCTGTGGTCCAGCGTTTGAGGACTGCCTGTCTGTGCTGTTCTCCTGTAGAAACGTTTCCACATAGAGCTGGGGGATGGGTGAAGGAGTCTGTCCCGAGGCTCCTTGCACAGGGGCTGGAGGGCAGTGGGCGGCTGGCCGGGAGTTCTGTGGCACAGAGAATGGGGCTCCGGCCGGTGGGGTCCTGGATGTCTGTGTCTGGAGTACCCATTTGTACCTCTCGTGTTTCAGCCATCATGCAGGCCCTCAACGAAAAGTTCCAGGATCTTTGAAATGATGCTCTGCTGTCCACAGGCCCTTTGAAGTGAGTGTTCTGCTTCCCACAGCCCTTCCCAGGCTCCTGAGTGCTCAGGAAGCCAGGGCTGGCCTGACTCTGCTCTGCCTGACAGGTTGGACCCGGCATCCCTACAGAAGAGGCCAGGCTACTCCCCATGGATCCTGCTCCCTTCCCGGCACTCTACAGCACTGGTTCTCAACCTTCCTGATGCTGCCCCCCTTTATACCATTCCTCTTGTTGATGTGACCCCCAGCATAAGATTATCTCATTGTTACTTTTCTGCCTGTAAATTAGCGACTGTTAGGAATTTTAATGTAACTCTCCCACAAGCTGAGAACCTGTGCTCTCCAGCCAGAGCCCACTTTGTGCCCCGACTTTGCCCCTCGCCTACCCCTGGGGACAGCTGTTGCCCACTAAGTAGTTTTGTCCTGTGTATGGTCTGCCCTTTCTCTTTTGGTGGGGGATGAGGTACAGCAACTGGGTGGTGGAAACTGTTCCTTTCCCACCCTTCAAAGAACACTAGCCCTCCTGTACACTCTGTCTCCCCCAAACAGAGTGCCCATGCATGAGGTTTCCAAAATCTAAATAAAGTGTTTTGTGGGAAAAAGGGAACAGTAGTCCTCAGTGGGATGTGGTCCCGCTTCTGAGCAGGCTGCCACACAGCCAAGCTTCTCCAGGTGCTCTGGGGCCAGGACTGACACAGCCAGCATTTCCTCCCTTTCCCGGAGGCCCCATCCCTGCCCTGAGTCCTGCCATTGCCAGGACAGTTTTAGGAAACCCATTTTTGCCTCCTGGCCCCTGGATTCCTTTTCCCATCCCAGTCCCTGACCTTCTTCCAGATCATTCTCTCCCCGGGAGGTGTGGCACTCGGGGAGTAGTGGCCTAGAATTTGCACTTCATTTTTGGGCTCCTGCATAGCCCTCCCCTTTGAAGTGAGTTGCCAAGTCCTCTGATTTGCCCCTGGACCATTTCAGTAGAGGGGTGGAGGGCACGATCACATGCCCGTGGTTGGTAGAGTGAGTGAGCCCCAAAGACTCTGCACACGGGCTGTAGGTGCACGGAATATCACCTGTTTGTCTCTGGGTTGGTGGTGAGAAGTGAGTCTTCAGTGGTTCTGCGGGCCAGCAGGGCCGATGTCCCAGGGCAGTGGAAGAGAAGGTCTAGGACCCAAAGCTCTGGATCTTCAGGTCCTGGTCTGACAGGTTTTCTCATCCAGCCTGCATTTGAAAAGTTCCGGTTTTAGAGATGTTAGGGTATCTGTGTGTAAGAGTGGGGGAGAGAGGGAAGGAGGATGGAGAAAGAGATAGAGAGGTGGGGGAGAAAGGGAGAGCAAGAGGAAGAGAGGGAAGTAAGAGGCTCCTGAGCCATGGTGTGTGTGTGGTGGTCAGAGCAAAGACTAGTTGGGGGTGTGTCTTGTTTCTGCCTATGCTTTGTACACCTGCCTAGCTGGCCCGGGAGCTTCGGGGTTCTTCTGTCTCTTTTCTCCCATCCTGCTGTGGGACACCTGGTATCATCAGGTCTAGAACCTTTTCAAGATTTAGTTGTAATGATGTGTGTGTGGGGGGGGGTATATGTGGTTGTGTATGCTTGCATGGAAATGTGTGGGTGTTCCCACATCAGTGCAGTTTCTGTTTGAGACCAGTCCATTGGATCTCCCTGAAGCCAGACTTAGAAGTGATGTGAGCTGCCTGACATGGGTGCTGGGAAGTAAACTGATATCCTCCAGAGGAGCAGCACACTGCTCTTAACCCCCAGCCATCTCTCAAGCACTGGCATCCAGATTTTACATGAGTTCAAAGAGTGAGCTCAGATTTTCAGGCTTGAACCATCTTGCTGACCCGTGCATTTCGTGTTCAAGATGATGCATCCACACATGCATGGAAGGTCTTCCACAGGTCCCTGCTCACCTTCCCACATGGCACAAATGAGTCCAAACATGATATTTGTGTGTTCCAGGTCCATCTTCCCCACTTGCTCCTGGGCTCCACATTCTAGTGTGGAGAGAGACAGGATGGCTTCCAGCTTTGAGCTGGGACCAAGTGCCAGACAGGATCTGAGATGTGGGGTGGGTGAGGCAGGTGTGTGTTCTGCCAGCTTGCATTGCTGAGAGGCGGGGATTTTCACGTTTGATGTAGGGTGCTGGTGACCACAAAGCATCTGGTCCCGTGGACTCCGTCCCTTGCTATGGCCGGGTGTGCCTGTGAATCTGAGAGTGGAGTGCTATTGTCCTTGGTGTGGAAAGCTCAGACTCAGCGAGTGGCAGCAGGAGGTGACACCTGAGCCTGTGAGGGATGCCAAGCACACAAGGAGAGGTTGGTGCTGACCTTTCATTAGAGGTGGTTTTCCAGTCTTAAACCACAGGAGGTCATGGTGTGGTAGGAAGTGTAAGTCACAAAAGTCACTGTGTTAGGGCTGTCAAAAGGTTGGAGTTGCCAAAGTAGGCTCTGGATCCTACCCTGGACTGTACTCTGAAAAGTCCTGCCCTGAGGGCCTGGAGAGATGGCTCAGAAGCTAAGATCATGGCTGCTCCTGCAGAGGACCAGGGATTGATTCCTAGCACCAATATCCAACTTATAACCATCTGTAACTGCAGTTCCAGGGGCATCAGAGGCCCTCTTCTGGCCTCCTTGGGCACTAGGCACAAACATGGTCCATAGACACACATGCAGACAAACCATTCATACACAATTACAACTAAAATAAAAGTGTTTTTAGTTCTGACGTGAGCAGGGAAGGATGTGCAAGCTGCGTTCCTCAGATTAGCCAGTTTACTCCTGCCTGTGAAGCAGGAGCTCTCCTGGGAGCTGGAATACCCCGAAGCTAAGGAGAGCCAGGTAGTAGTAGTTCAGTGACTGTGAAACTAGGCGGGTCAACTGCCTTGCAGAGGGGGCAGGTCTGGCAGCACCCTTTCCCACAGTCTCAGGTGCTGCAAGCCACAAAAATATACAAAGTGGGATTTCAGTGGATTATGACAAAGCTAATACCTGGAAGTAGCCAAGGGCCTTCCAGAGGTCAAGCTAAGGCTCAAGGGACCTTGGTGATGTTTGCCTTTTGATTATCAGCCGTTTCCTGCTATGAGATTCTTGTGTGCTGTTGTAGCTTTTCCATCATTGATTGGGCACCATTTCCTCTCTACTAAAGGAATATTTAGATAACCGTGTGGGCTGACAGCTATGGTCAGCCAGAACCCCAGTTCAAGCCTCCCTGTAATTATCATCATTGGCAGCATCCGGCCAGGTCCATCCCCAGATAGAGGAAATCACCTTAGCAGAGATACCTCTGTACTCTCTAAAAACAGACTTAAGTGTCCAGACTACCTGTTTGAGAAGGCCTGGCGGATGTGCCAATTAAACTTAACTTCCTCCTTTCCCAAATCTGACCTCTAGTTCCAGATCTCCCTTTAACTATCACCAGAGGCATTTAGCTGTACAGGTTGCCTAGTGACTGAGCACACTTTCCTTCACCCTGCAGAAAAACAGCAGATAGGTTGGACAGATAGGAGCCACAGGAAAAAAGAAGGCAGTTTTATTTTCTCCCCATTGACCTGTCAACTTACAGAGTCTTAACATTTTCTACCAATCACGTTTAAGACTATAGTGGAGCACATAAGATCCCTCTTCTTAGATATTACCCGAATTTAGCCTTTAGTTAATTCTTTCCCCTGTTGGTCACTTCCCTTTGGGGTTACAAATGATAATTAATGGTTATTGCCCCCTATGTGATTTTTATCACCCCTCCATTTTACCCTGGACTTTGCACTGCCAAGGGATTACTGCTTGTATATATGTGTATATATGCCGGGGACTCCCAGGGCACGAGAGGACAGAAAAGAGAAAAGAGAATGGAAGAACTAGATGGGTAAGAACTTGAGAGGAACAAACTGAGATGGGGAAGAACTAGATTGAAGAGCTAAAAGAGAGTACTAGAGGGACGAGATGGAAGATGAGGAAGAGCCAGATGGGGAAGAAAAAGATGAGAGAGAACGAGATGGGAGAGGAGCTGGTTTGGGAAAGAACTAGATGGATGAGAACCTAGAAGGAGCTATCTATGAGAGCAGAATATATATAAGCTTGTAACTGACACAGAATGATAAAGTATATGGACTAAGGAGTTGTGTGTACATAGATTCATTTCTTTTCATCAAAGAATAATTATCAGCTGGCTGTAGATTCTTACTGGACCCTGGGAGGGGGCTATCCAATGGCTGGCCCCCCATATTCCCCGATACTTAGGGGTCACCTCTGAGCCTCATGTATTGACTTAGGGAGACAGTGCATATCACTTGTGATAGGACAGCCATTGATCTGAGAGCCTGAATGGACAGTGGGGACTTAAATCCCTGAGAAGATGGTCTCTGTTCCTCACCATGTGGCTCTCATCCTGAGTCACATGGCTACTTCTGGCAGGGGTAAGAGCTGAGTGACAGCTGACAGACTCCACAGCTGGGCTTCTGGCAGCTTGCACAAGCAAGCCAGTCCTGGCTGTGGTGCATTCCAGCACCAGGCACTGTTCTTGCATGTCCCGTGCAGCTATCTCCAGAGCAGCTGCATGCTGAAGCCATGGCAGGGCACCAACAGCCCTGTGACAGTGACTTGCCAGCCCTGCCTCTGTCCTCTGAGCACACAGCCTCTCTCCTCTGCATTCAGACCTACTGCTGCCCAATACTGTTGCGTGGTGGGCTGACCCTGCTGCCTCTAGGGAGGAAGTGCAGATTCCCAGGCTCAATTCTGAAAAATACATAAGTGAGGGCCCATTGGACAGGAGGAGGTGGGATGGTTCCCTTCGATCTTTCCCCCACCCTTTCTCAGCCAGAAGAGGGGTGCCCCAGAGAGCACCCAGGCTCCGTCCTGCCCTCCTGCTGATACTCAGCTCAGGGATGGCCTTGCAGGGTGGCTGAGCTGTGTGCCTGCCCTTGATTCTCGGGTACTAGGGAACCCCTAGCAACATCCCACCAGGACTGGGAGCCAGGACTCCCATGAGTTCCTTTACAAACATGGTCTGGCATGTTGGTGACAGAATAGATGGCCCCTTCTCAAGATCCAAGTAAACCCAGAGCGGCCAGACACTCCTTAGTCAGGAAGCCACAGTCAGCTGTGCAGAAGCCCAGTGCTCTGCATATGGGGCTGTGAGGGGACAGCATGGTGTAAGAGTCACTGTGGTGAGTCCCTGCACAGATTCCAGTTCGCTGTCTTCAGCTCCTCGGTGACTCTTACCCTCTTTACATCCAGTTGTGCTCAATTTCTGATGGCTCTTTCCCTGTCCACATGTCCTCATCATCCACTTCCTCCAAAGGGGAAGCAAACACTCCTGTTGGCCACCTGTGGCCATGTGCCCTGGATGCTGTGGCCATCATGGGACCGTCGGAGTCATACTTGTAGTGTTCCTGTCACACTGGTCTCGTGGGGACAGCGAGAAGGGCAGCCTGGTGTCTAGGCATGAGAGAGTCCCTGTGGCCATCGGTCAGATCAAGCAGCACAGCACTGGCAGCCTTGGAAGCCCTGTTGGCCACTCTCCCCAACCACTGTCTCCTCCCTGGCTTTCCTGGGGTCACCTGACTTTGAAAGCTCCTCTGCCTTTGCCAAGAATCACTCACTTTCACTTGCAGATGAATGGCTGGTGTGACTTATGGGCTTCACCGCAATGGAAAGGTTAAACCAGGCCATGTTGAACATGCCATTTTCCAGTGCAGGCACCCTGAGCCTGCGATTCCTCAGGTGTGCCTACACTGAGTGATCAGACTGGGGAATTATGTCACAGGTGCGGTGACAGTGCATCGCCCCCTCAGAAGTCCCCTCTGTGTCCCTTGCCGAGGAGGAATCCAAATATGAAAGGCTACCCTTTGTGACACAGGTACCTGGCGTGGGAAAGCCTAGTTTAGCGACAGAAAAAGGAATTGGTTGTTATGTGGGTCTGTCTGAAGTTGGAGTGAGGTGATCTACTCCAGGAGGCGTGAATAATTAAATGCCATTCATTCTTCTTTTTAAGAATGTTTCATTTGTTTCTGTGTTCTGTGTATGAGTGTTTTCCTGTTGTGTACTATGTACATTCCTGATGCCTGCAGAGGGCTCCAGAGCCTGTTGGATCCCTTGGAACTGAAGTCATGAGTGGTTAGGAGCTCCCATGTGATGCTGGGGTTTCACCCTTTGTCTTTTGCAAGACCAGCGAGTGCTATTAACCCCTTACCATCTCTCTAGTCCCAAATGCTATATAATTATAACATGACAATATTTCTTTTCTTTTTTTGGAGGGGGTTTCTTTGTGTAGCCTTGGCTGTTCTGGAACTCACTGTGTAGATCATGTTGGCCTGGAACTGGCAGAGATCCACCTGCATCTGCCCCTGAGTGCTGGGATTAAAGGCATGTGTCACCCTCACCCATCTGTGATGGTATTTCTTTAAGTGTATGAGCTTTAAAAATTTGCAGACTTGGCCGGGCGTTGGTGGCACACGCCTTTAATCCAGCACTCGGGAGGCAGAGCCAGGTGGATCTCTGTGAGTTCGAGGCCAGCCTGGGCTACCAAGTGAGCTCCAGGAAAGGCGCAAAGATACACAGAGAAACCCTGTCTCGAAAAACCAAAAAAAAAAAAAAAAATTTGCAGACTTGTATGGAATTGGTAGTGCAGGTCCATAATCTCAGCACTTAGGAAGCTGAGGCAGGAGGATTATGATTTCATGGTCAGTCTGAGCTATAAAGTGAAATCGTGATTTATTTATTTATTTATATCTAATTTTTAAAGTTATGTGAAGGTGGGTATTTGCTTGTGAATGCAAGGCCTTTGGAGACCGGGGTCGTGGTGTGGAGGTGGGGTTATCCCCTAGGAGCCATTAGAGTTATAAGAGGTTGAGAACTGCCATACACTCACACTGGGACTGGGACTGAAATCCTCCCCAAGAGTAGTGTGTGCCCCTCACTGCTAAACCATCTCTCCAGACTCTGAGTTATTTATTTCATATCTCATGGATCCCAGGCTGGTGTTGAACTTCCTAAGGACAACAATGAACTTTGGACCACCTGAGTGCTGAACTTTTATGGGTAGGATCCCATGCCCAGTCCACTGAATGCTGGGAATCAAATCCAGTGCTTCTCAAATGCTGGTGAGCACTCTCCAATGAAGTGCATCCCAGGCAGAAGAGCTGCTGTTAAAATCATGCAAAGTGGACTGGGCCGAAGGCTCGGTGGTAAAGTGCAGACTGTGCCTGCATGAGGAGCTGAGTTAGGATCCCAGCACCGACCGGTGTGAAAGCCACGAGTGGACAACAAACATCTGGGAGCCCTGTGTGGGGTGGAGGTAGGTGAAAACAGATGGATTCCAGGGCTTTCTGGCCAACTAGCTGAACTTAGTTAGCAAGCTCTAGGTCCAGTGAGGGACGCAGTGCTGAAAAATACTGAGGAGGGTCTGAAGAGCTGGTTCATTGGTTAAGAGCAAGTACTGCTGGTGCATAGGACCCCAGTTCAGTTTCCAGCACCCACATCAGGCAGCTCATATCTGCCTGCAGCTCCAGCTCCAGGGATATGTCGCATCTGGCATCCGGGAGCACACACACACACACACACACACACACACACACACACACACACATACACAGAGAGAGAGAGAGAGAGAAAGAGTAGAAAAAATCATTAAAAGGATTCAGCTTCTTTATTAAAAAAATAATAAAGTGGAGAAGATTGATGGAAAACCCTGACATCAAATTTTAGCCTCCACAGGAGTATTCACACACAATACATGCAACACACACACACACACACACACACACATACACAAAGATACACAGACAGACAAACAGACAGACACACACACACACACATACACAGAGAGAGAGAGAGTAAAGAGTAGAAAAAAATCATTAAAAGGATTCAGCTTCTTTATTAAAAAAATAATAAAGTGGAGAAGATTGATGGAAAACCCTGACATCAAATTTTAGCCTCCACAGGAGTATTCACACACAATACATGCAACACACACACACACACACACACACACACACACACACACACACACACACACACAAAGATACACAGACAGACACACACACACACAGACACACACACACTCACTTCAAAACAAGCCCTCCAGGGCTGAGGGTGTACTCAGTTACTGGAATGCTTACCTTGCATACAAGGAGGTGTAGCAGGAATCTTCAAAGTTCTTATTAATAAAATCAAACCCAAGGCCAGTTATTGGGGTCCATGCTGGTAGATCAGAGAGACAGAACAAGCTAACCTCACCTGGCCAGATCCTCAGCTGGTCTTGTTTCCTCAGACTGGAGGCCTCTGAGTCCTCATCCGGAATGGGTCTCAGCTGAACTGTGCTGCTCGAAAGCCCGAAGCTTAACCAGCCACATGCTTAACCAGCCAAATGCCTCTAGTTTCTGGTCCTCACGCCTTATATACCTTTCTGCTTTCTACCACCACTCTCTGGGATTAAAGGCTGGCTTTCTGGGATTAAAGGCGTGTGTCACCATGCTTGGCTATTTCCAATGTGGCCCTGAACTCACAGAGATCCAGAGGGATTTCTGTCTCTGGAATGCTAGGATTAAAAGCGTGTGCTATCACTGCCTAACTAGTGGCTTTTCTGTTCTCTGACCCCAGATAAGTTTATTAAGGTACACGATATTTTGGGGAACACAATACCACCACAAGGAAGCCCTGGATTGGTCTCCCAGAACTTTATAAACCAAGTTTAGTGATACACAGCTCTAATCTCAGCACTCAGGAAGAAAAGAATCAGAAGTTCAAAGTCATCCTCAGTTATTGGGTGGCTTCAAGGCAGCCTGTGCACATAAGGTCTGTCCTTTAAAAAGTAACAAACAAAACCAAAGACTTCAGGAGGTAAAGAGGTGACTCAACCGTTCAGAGGACCTGGGTTCAGTTTCTGGCACCCATAGGGTAACTCAGGATTGTCTGTAACTCTAGTCCCAGGGGATTCAACACCTTCTTTTGGCCTCTGAGGACACAGCACCCATGTATACACAGACATGCATGCAGACAAAACACCCATACACATATACATAAAAGTTTTTAGTGTCAAAGTCTCATCGACCTATAACCAAATTTTACCTCCACATTCCGACTTCCTAGCAAAAACCAGTAAACAATAAATCTTAAATGAACATTGAAATGTTCTACTCACCTTTTCTGAATATGAACAGTGTGGGTTTTTTGTTTTTCTTTTCTTTTTAATATTTTACTCATTTATTATGTATTCAGTGTTCTGTTTACAGACCAGAAGAGGGAACCAGACTTCATTATAGATGGTTGTGAGCCACCATATTGCTGGGAATTGAACTCAGGACCTCTGTAAGAGCAGCCAGTGCTCTTAACCACTGAGCCATCTCTCCAGCCCTGAGTGTGTTTTTTTCTAGCATGTAAATGTGCACAAATACTTGTTTTATGAAGGAAGGTGTGGTGGTTTGAATAGATATACCCCCATAGACTCATGTGTTTAAATGTTTGGCCCGTAAGGACTGGCACTATTAGGAAGTGTGGCCTAGTTGGAGGAAGTGTGTCAGTCACTGTGGGGGCAGGCTGTGAGGTCTCATATAAGCTCAAGCTACGCCCAGTACTCAGATTCCTTCTGCTGCCTGTGGATCAAGATGGAGGACTCTCAGCTACTCCTCCAGCACCATGTCTGTCTGCATGCTGCTGTGCTCCCTGCCATGAAGATAATGGACCGAACCTCTGAAGTGTAAGCCAACCCCAGTCAAATGTTTCTCCTTTGTAAGAGTTGCCATGGTCCTGGTGTCTCTTCCCTAACTAACATAGGAGGTTTATATTCCTGCAATGAATCCAGTTCAGTTAGGATTGTCCCCTCATGCCAGATCTGGTAGGATTCAGGCTGCCTCCAGTCTTTGGATGTTTTCCTTCTGTATCATTAGTGTACATTGCCTAGGGCCTTTTTTCTTTTAAACAGCCCTCACCAGCATTCTGGATCCTGGTAATTCCCATGCGATAACTTGAGCTGGGGAGTGACTCTCCCCTCCAAGTGTCTCCAACAGTTTGTACAAAGTGAACATATTTATTCCTAGGTCATATGTCAGAATTCAATGGAGAAAATTTCAATAGTTCCTAGAGGGTGTGTGTGTGTGTGTGTGTGTGTGTGTGTGTGTGTGTGTTGTGTGTGTATGTGCATATGAATGCCGATGCCTTCTCAGAGGTCAGAATTGTTGGATCGATGGCCATGGAGCTGGAGTTACAGGCAATTGTGAGCCACCTGATGTGGGTGCTGGGAATTGACCTCTGGTCCTCTACAAGGGCAGTGTGTGCTCTTAACCATTGAGCCAACACTCCAGCCTCTACTTTTTGTTGTTGTTTTAATTTTATCTCATTTTATCCTTTTTGTTTTAGATTTGAGGATCTTACCTCAAACTCCTGGGCTGTACTGATGCTCTTCCCTCATCCTTCCAAGACTACAGGTAAATGCTGCTGTACCTAGTGTCCTCTCTGTCTCTGTCTCGTCTCTCTCTCTCTGTCTCTCCCCGCCCCTCCGCCTCTGTGTGGGTGTGCACATTTAGTCATTCTACTGAGTTATTTTTGTTACTCCAGGACATTATGATACATCCTTCCTAAATGTGGCAGCATATATCTCCCAAGAAAAAGAATGCTTTCCCGTGAACTTCTGATGCAAGCATCACACGGATTACTTAACATTGTGACAGTCCAGTTGCCCCGTCTATGGCCACGGGAAACATTTTCTCATCATCTCAATAATGCCCCTCATAGCAGCTTTCTAAAACTCCTCTTTCCAATTCAAGGCCATGCGTTTGGCCTGACCACCGGCCTCTTCAGCATCCTCTAAGCTAGAGTGCTGCCCATAACTTCTCTGCCTTGCAGCACAGGGACCCAATGCAGATGGATTGTGATTGTTTTGCAGGGAGCCTCTCCTGGGGTTAGTGTGACTGCTCTGTCATGAGCAGGGCTATGTTCTCGCCAGGCTTCCTATGTGCAGAACATGCTCTCCTCCAGCCTGCCTGACACCAGGATTTTGCCTTGTGCCTGGTACTCTTAACTTTTACCATGTGGTCAGGGTGCATGGCCAGCTTACTCCATTGTGAAGGAACTGGTTTCCCTCTGCATTCAGAAATGCATCAACTGCATTTGCACAGATACTGTGTGAACATCCAGTTCTCTCATGATATCCTGTTGATTTCAATATCTGCATGATTTGTGCTAATTATTTTTTTGTGGCCATTGATATCCTAAACTGCCTTTGGCTCTGGTTTTCTTTTTCTTTTTAAATTGTATTTGTTTGTGTGTTTGTTTTGTTGTTTTTTAAGACAGAGTCTCATGTAGCCTAAGCTGGCCTCAAAGTTGCTCTAGAGCCCAGACCACCCTTGACCTTTTGATCCCCTGCCCTCCCTCCCCTGTTCGGAGATGCAGATGTGCTCTAAGATGCCCACCCATTTGCCTGTTTTCTTCCCATGTCTCATCCAACCCTTCACCAGTTTCATTCTTTGTCAAAGCAACCAGCTTCTCCTTTCTTACTTTGTGTGTGTTCGGTGACCCAGAGTTTCACAGCAATCCTCCTGCCTCAGCCTCCCCAGTTCTGGGGTTACAGGCAGGAGCCACCATTCCAGGCTTAAACACCAGCCAACACGCGCTTGAGTTCCTTTGTGTTTTGACCTGTCTCCAGGGTCACCGACAGTACCTTCCTCACTGCCTGCTCCCCTACATGAGTTTCTGCTTTGGTTCTCTGTTCTCTCTTCTTTTCTCTCTGTGTGGTAGTGTAACAGGTCCCCAGACCTTAGAAGGCCCTGAGTCCTTAGCTCAAGTGACTTAGCACACTTGCATGGTGGAAGACGTGCCATTCAGGCTGTGCAAGTCAGCACGTGAACAGCATCACCTGCCAAAACTAAAACAAAGACCTAATCCACCAAAGCCCGTAGTTCTGAGAAAGTCTCTAAATGTACCAACCTTGCCTTTTGGCTTCTGTAGTTCTGCTTCTGGCTAACTTCTTCTTGTTAACTGAAGTATGTCTGCCCAGAACATGCTTTTTGTGCTGAAATCTCACCCTGAGAAAGGCTGAACACCCAGTGTAGTAGACGGCCAGCTAATGAAGACTTCCTGTAGGCTTAAACTCACGTCTGTGTAGTATTATCTAGTGAATACCCTTCCATAGTATTGGGGATCAAATTCAGGGCTCCACACATAGGACAGGTGCATTCCAGCACTGAGTTTCTTTCCAGTCTTGCTGTTCTTTTTTCTAACTTCTCATTATATTTAAAATAATGGGTAAGCAAACAGCTACTTAAGAGAGCTATGTGGGCCATTGTCTCAATCCACTTGTGTAGGACTGTGTTAATACATCATAGTGCATTCATTCACTGGCATGCTTAAGCACTGATGGGGACAGAGAGAGTACTCTCACACAGAACAATAGGAATTCATCTTATGGGAATGACATTTGGAAGGGCTGTTTTCCTAGCACAGTGGTCACCATATTTGCATCTTGAGAATTGACAATGAGGCGCCAGTGAGGTGGCTCAAGAGAAGAAAGGTCCTTGTTGCCAAGCCTGGTGATCTGAATTCAACCCCTGGAATCCACAAAATTCAAAGAGAGGACTGACTCCTCAAAGCTGTCCTCTGGCCTCCATACATGGACTGTAGCACACACATGCCCACACACATACATACATACAGAAAGAAAAAGATAATGAGAAAATTATTGCTAAGGCAAACAACACCCCTGTAAAAATATTATGCATATTTTATAACAAAAAGCATGACTAAAATGACTTCATAGACGATCTCATCGAGATTAGAAATAGCATGTCATTTGTAGATATAGCTTAGCTTTCTTCTTTTTTTGTTTGGTTGTTTTGTTTGTGTGTGTGAGATGGAGATGGAGACAGAGAGAGAGAGAGAGAGAGAGAGAGAGAGAGAGAGAGAGAGAGAGAGAGAGAGAGAAGGGGGAATCACTCTCCATCTTAGTGTACCCTTAAACAACTATGTAACTGAGACTAGTCTTGAACTCTCAAACCTCCTGCCTCTACTTCCCAAGTGCTTGTACTATACTGTGGGAGTCTGTCAGAGTCCAGCTCCGACCTGTTCCCACCTTTTGAAGGGTTCTTGGGTGGAGGAGAGAAGAATGAGGAAATATTAGGTAGAAAGATAGAGACAGTAAGAAAGACAGAGACACAGGATGGCTTTGGGAGGGCCTGGGTCAATACCCAGCTGCCCAGAGCTTTATTCAAAAGGGTTTTTTATAATATGCCAAGGGGAGAGGCAAAAGACCGCCCCCTTGCAAGATCAAAGCACAATGTACAGCCAAGTGTAGCTACTTGCAAACACCTGGCAAAAACGCCCCAGCCAAATCATCCCATTATGCAGCCCTGCTGGGTAAAGCAAGTCCAGATTCTCTGACCCTGAGTAAAGTCTCACTAGGAAACCTCTGTGAGCCACCACACTACAGAATACTACTCAGACATGGGTTTAAACCAATATAAAGTCTTTATTAGCTGCCCAGCGACTATACTGCATATTCAGGATCCCAGTGTAGCACTGAGCTTTTCTTAGGGCAAGTTTTTAAGCATAAAACCAAGTTCTGGCCTGGCAGTGGTGATACATGCCTTTAATCCCAGAACTTGGGAGGCAGTGACAGGTAGATCTCTTAGTTTGAAGCCAGCTTGATCTACAGAGTGAGTTCCAGGACAGTCAGGGCTACAGAGAGAAACCCTTGTCTCACAAAAGAAAACAAAAGCAACAAAAACAAAAACAAACAAAAATTCCTGGGTTGACATGCTTCAGTTAACAAGAACAGTTAGCCAGAAGCAGAATTACAGAAGCCAAAAAGCAAGGTTGGTACATTTAGAGACTTTGCCAGAACTATGGGCTTTGATGGAGTAGGTCTTTGTTTTTATTTTGGCAGGTGGTGCTGTCTATGTGCTGAGTGTTACAGTCTGAATGGCACTTCTACCATGGAGTCAGTTGTGCTAAAGTCTGGGGCCTACTAAGGTCTGCAGTCCTGTTATATTTCACATTGGTCTTAGTGAATGAGTCAAATTGTGGACTCATCCTGTTTAAAGAGGTGTGGTTGGTCCTAAGGACCATTAATTTTACTGAATTGACATATAGTTGGCCGTGTAGTTTACGATGCAGCACCCCACCCAGTAATTCAATCAGAATGAGAATTAAAGGCCCAACCAGTGTTGATAACAAAATTGTTAGCCAGGAGGGCCAAGAGAACTTGTATCAGTTTTTTGATTATGTCTTGTGGGGGCCCACAGAGACCCAAGCTTATGGCTTGTTTTCATCTTGGCTCAAGGTCAGAGTGTCCAAGCTTGTTTTCCCTGCAAGGCTGCATAATAGGATGTTTTGGCCAAAGGCATGGTTACCAGGTGTCTTATACTTCAAGGCCTAATTACAGGATGCTTTGCCATAAGGAGTGGTCACCAGATGTCTTGAGTACTAAGGAGGTGTTTACACTTGACTGTACCTTGAACTGTGATGCCCTTGAAAGTCGGAGGTCTTTTTGCCCCCTGCCCCTTGCTTTGGGTATGTAAAGGCTGTGAGTAATAAACTCAGAGGTCTGTGGTATTGACCCAGAGCCCTCCCAAAGCTATCCTGTGTCTCTGTCTTTTTCTTCATCTATGTCTATATTTCATAGCTATCATTTCTAAATTCCACACTCCCCGCTTCAGAACAGTTCAACAGGTCGAGTGGGATTCTTTCTCTTTTTGAGTTATTTTTTCAACCATGACAAGATTTTTTCTAATTACTCCTGATCAATTAGCATAGAAACAACAGATTACTCCCCAAACCATAAATTGTCCCCTTTATCTCATGAGAAGTAAGTCTAAATTTCTCCAATTTTGTAAGACCATTTCTGCAAGGCAATCTAGCCGTTGTTTTAATTCAGGAACTGAACTTTTTTATGCACCCTGATCACACTTGCTTCCCATTCCTCCCAGGCCCACCTTCCCACCCTTGTGTCTTCTCCCAAAACATCCCACCAAGTCACCCATATACCCATCAGAATCCTTCCCCATCCACCTCACCCACGACACCACCATCAACTACGAAGAGTTTTTTTTCAAAGACTTTCAGAAACTGAAACTTTTAATACCTATCAACCTGTCTACTTAGTTTGGAAAGCATTAGAAGAGGTACATTTAGTCAAACCATTGGTACATGCCCATCATGTAGTCCCAGAGGCTTGGTAATATTGCTGTTATCCAGATGAATTAACCCATAAGGTAGAATTGCAGGCATCAGAATAAGGGGAAGTGCCTAGGTTAAAGGTTTAGGATGTTAGACAAGTTTCAGCCCCTTGTAAGTCTTCTAGTGTTAATTTGGGCTGCCCCCAGTCACAATGAGTTTTGTCGGTCAGTGGGCTGACAGTCTGGTTAGTTCCTATCCCTGTACAGTACAGGGGCTGGGTATCTAAGCATAACCAGCAATCCTGGCTGATTTCTGGCTGGGAATGATTAACTCTATCTCTAGAGTCCCTGTGGTGTAGAGTCTGATTCCTCAGGTTTTTCCCTGTTTACCTAAGGCCAGAATCTTTTTTAAGGAATTACTAGATTTTTAATTTTATGAGCATTGAATTACATTTTCCTACTGTGTATTTCTTGGGATGGTATTTCTTTCTATATATTCATCCCTGTGTTTTTAGGAAGCCTCTGCTTTACAACCCCAATTTTTCTAATGGAAACTCTGTTCCTGGCAAATAGAGGGCCCAGCTGCAGGGCATGCATAGAATTATAAACTCTGTATTTTTATATCAAAAGATAAATCCCATATCTTTCCTTTCTTCATACAACCAGACATTTAAAGTAGACATCAGTAAGCAAAAGTCAAGATGAATATGGGTTGCTGGTCTGTAGTCACACCTTCCCTGTATCTGTCTTTCTCAGTTTCCAGTCCAGGCCTGAGGGCAGTGGGGGTTGGATCATGACCCACAGTGCAAACCACAAGACTCAGGATGAGGTAGAGGGGCAGGGAGTGGAAGGGCCAGGTGTTGGTTAGGCGGCAGCGCTCGTGGCTAGTGGTGGTGCTTGTTTGTGGCTGCCCACAGCGGCCATGCCAACAGAGGAGAGTGCTGGATGTATCTGTGACAGAAGAGTTACAAGCCATAGTTACCTTTCTAGAGCTTTATTGAGAGAGAGAGAGGGAGAGAGGGGGAGAGGGAGAGAAGGAGAAGAGGGAGAAGGAGAGAGAAGGAGAGAGACAGAGAGAGAGACAGAGAGACAGAGAGAGAGAGACTGCGTGGATGGGGGAGAATACAGAAGGAGAGTGTAGCTAGTTTTTCTCTCTGGATCCTGTCAAGCTTCAGCAGTCCTGTAGCCCACTTATAAAATAAACATACAGACGCTTATATTATTTAAACTGCTCGGCCATTAGCTCAGGCTTACCATCATCTAGCTCTTACTCTTATACTCAGCCCATTTCTGTTAATCTATATGTCGCCATGTGTTCTGTGGCTTTACCTGCTGCCTTTACATGATGCTCTCTGGATGGCAGGCTGGCGTCTCCTCCTCTCCGCCTTCCTGTTCTCCCAATTCTCCTCTCTGCTTGTCCTGCCTATACTTCCTGCCTGGCTATTGGCCAATCAGTGTTTTATTTATCAATTAATCACCCATATCAGGAGAGAGTGCAGAAAGAGAAAACACAGAGAGAGCACATCTGCTTTTTAGGCAGGAATGCCGTCGCAGGCTGGTGACGTAATTAAGGACATAATCCTTACATCCCAGACTTTCACTTATTATTTTAAAAAAAGGCAGGTAGATGGGAATAGGGGCGTTGTTTCTCTCAAAAGCTGCTTCCAGCTGACTACTGGATGTTGGTTGGCTCTTGAGGGAATGGGGAAAGGGAGTCTTCTGAGGTAGACAGGCGTTGTGGAATACTGTCTGCCTTCCGTTGTTCTGGAGACATGTATCCCTCTTGGCTGTGGCTGGGAACCTTCTGTCTGACAAGATGCTGGTAACATAGAGAAAAGCTGTTAGCTGTTACAGTTTTTACTTGATGACCTCTGGCTTCCAATTCTGTGGTGGTCCTGTACCATTAGCTGAACAGTGAGTTAGAACAGGGAACTGGGAAGAGAAAAGCTTGTGGTGTATGATAATTTATTTTTTTGGAATTAGGGACAAGGCAAAGATCAGGGCCCTGTTTGTATGCACGTGAGAAACACAGGCAGTAGATCTGGAGTGAGACAATGAGCTCTTATCTTAGCTGGAAATCTTTTTTCATTAAGTAACTCTGAAAGTGCAATTAAATCTGGTGAGGTGGGTAAGGCTGTCCTCTGTACCCGACGATAGAGAAAGGAAAGGTGACATCCCAAAACTCCCAGGACCGAGTCAGTGGCTCTGGTGTCCAGAAGGAAAGAAACGGATTGCTTCCCTGCTGCGTTCTGGGTTCCCTGCCATGTCTGTAGCCAAGCCTAGGTCTGCTGGAGGTCTTAGCTTGATGTACCCATGCGTCTTGGTGCCTGGGGGCAGTCAGCTGACTGTCTTTTTAGGCAGCACTTTTAACAAGGCTATTGGATTTTTTAGCTTATTAACTAATGTTGTTGCAAAGATAAACCCATAAAAATAATCTCTTACTGATAAAGAGGTTAAAAAATTATTTTCCAGTAAATAAAATACAGATAAATTGTTTGGTCCACATTGTTAATAATTGGTAATTTACATTAATGTGTTACTTGGGATCTATAAAAAAGGATCCTCTTTTTAAGATTTTATAAAACTACTCTAGAAGAGTATTACCTAAAGTTACCTCTTCAAATCCTATAGAGATTGTATTTAATGCTTTTATAATTGGCATATGTAAAAAGGACCATGGAAATAGAAGCTGGTGATAGAATTGCTCAATTATTATTGCTTTTATATTTTAAATGCAAAATGGCACCTACATGTAGAACTGGAGGCTTTGGAAGTACAGGAGAAAAGTTGTTTTGACAAACAGTTATCAATGATAAACAGCCTAAATTAAAAATAAAATTATATGGGATTGAGATTGAAAGATTACTGGATTCTGGTGCTAGATATATCTATAATTTCACAAGAAGCCTGAGATCCCAACTGGCCTCTACAAGAAGTCAGGAAAATGGAGGCTATTACAGGATCTTAGAGCTGTAAATAAAACCATGCTTCTCATGGGAGCAACACAGCCTGGTTTGCCTGCCCCTGTGGCAATTCCTAAACATTGGCATTTAATTGTGATTGACTTATATTTTATTGGCTGCTAAAGATAAAAAAGTTGTTTTTGATGCCTTTTCTAAATTACAAGAGGTTCTTAGCCTAGCTAATTTACAAATAGCCCCAGTAAAGGTACAGGTAACCTTTCCCTATCATTATTTAGGTCATGAATATTTTGCTTTACTCATTCACCTACTGGAGTGTTTTGGCAAACAGGTCCTATTCTATGGGCACATTCCCCAGCTTCTCCAGTGAAAACCATTACTCCTTATCCTCAAGCCATTGCTCAGATTATATTTAAGGGAATCAAGATCAGTGTTCAAACTTTTGGTAAGGAGCCAGATACTGTGGTGATCCCATACACCCAGTCTCAAATAGCATGGTTGCAAGCTAATGATAATGATTGGGCCATATTGATATGCTCCATGCAGGGCCAGTTTGATACTCACTACCCCTCCAATGATGTGTGTCAATTTTTTAAATTGCATCCTGTTATATTTCCCAAGAAAGTACAGATGACTCCTGTTCCTCAGGACCATGTGGTATTTACTGATGGCACTTCACATGATTTTGCTGTGGTAGTTTCTGGTAACACAGTGAAGAGAATGAAAAGTCCAGGGCACTTCTGCCCAGGTGGCAGAGGTACATGCATGTTGCTTGCTTTACATATGTTTTCTGATGAGTGTGTAAATATTTATACTGATAGTCAATATGTGGTACATGCCATTATGCCTTTGGAGACAACAGCCTACATACCATCAATCTTTCCCATTCATGAATATTTATTGCAAGTGCAAGGACTCATATGGTCCCACTTACATAACCTTTATATGGACCATATTAGAGCTCATACTCAATTGCCTGGACCTCTAAGCGAAGGTAATCAGAGGGCTGATGCCATTACTTATATGTCTATCACATTAATTTGTTCTGCCTTTGAAAAGGCTACTCAGTTGCATCAACATTATCATCTTAATGTTGGATCTCTCTGTCATTATACGGGCATAACCCGGGAACAAACCATCCAGATGGTTAAATCATGTCCTATTTGTGTTGAATTTTTACCTGTTCCTCATTTGGGAGTTAATTCCTGAGGACTTTTACTTTTACCTAATCATGTGTGGCAGATGGACATCACACACGTGCCTTCCTTTGGAAAATTACAGTATGTCCATGTGTCTATTGATACATATTCCTAATTTTTGCCTCTGCCCATTCAGGTGAAAAGGTTAAGGATGTAAAGAATCATTGTCTTCATGCTTTTGCTTATATGGGGAGTGCCAAAATACATAAAAAACTGATAATGGTCCCGCCTACAGCAGTACGGGATTTTCAAAAATCTGCCAAGATTTTTCTATTGTTAATAAGACTGGTATTCCTTATAATCCTCAAGGACAGGCTATAGTAGAATGCTGCCATTGTACCTTAAAAACATATTTTGCTAAAGTAAAAAGGGGTGAGCTAGGGGCTCATCTCTCCTCTCCACATTCTATTCTTTCCCTTGTTTTATGTATTTTAAATTTTTTATCAGTGGATTCTGCTGGAGTATCTGCTGCAGATAAGCACTGGAGGGTTCCTGTTGCAAATCATCCTCTGGTGCGATGGAAGGATCTTTCTACTGACACTTGGAGGGGACCCGATCTGGTGTTGGTGTGGGCCTGGGGATCTGTTTGTGTCTTTCCACAGGACAATGAGGTTCCTCTTTGGATTCCTGAGTGCTGTGTGCGCCTTGTGGCTGCTTCTGAAGCCCAACATGGCAGAGACCTATTGGGCCTTCGTAAAAAACTCTCCCCTTCTGATGCCAATGGGGATTGAGAGCCCAATATGGCCAGCCTTGGCAAACATTAATGTAAGCCTAGAAACTGTAGCCATGCGGTTGGATTCTTCAGAAGTTAATGTATGGTAACTACTTTTTCAAGTATCTTTGAGAATATGTCATCCAGACACCTTGGATAACCCTGAAGGTCACTGACCTCCATTTGTTAACAGTAGCATGCCAGCTAAGCCTTTTCACATTTTGCAATCCTCTTCAAGCTGGTGTAGTACCTACTTTTCAGGAGTGGCCATGTGCAACATTTATTGGCCTCCTGAAATTCATCTAACCCCTTTTGAAGATACCTTAAAAATTGTGAGCCTGAATGTAGCCATTATGAGACCATTAGTTCTGCTCCTTGTGTGCTATCTGTTTTTTCTTTATGGTTCTTAATTGTTCTTTACAGAGCTGCCAGCTTAAGTCGTGCTGGGATCAACAAAAATGGGCCTTGCTGGTTTGTGTTCCTGGAGTTGTGTCCATGCCAGTGGACCACGGCACTAAGACACAGATGGTGCTCACACTCTCCAGAAGAGAATTTGACATCACTGCTGCTGTTGTTGCTGTTATAGCAGTGGCAGCCACCGTTGCTACTGTTTCTGGGCTAGTACAGTGGAGACCCTGGCAGCAAAAGTAGCTACCACAGTTAGTTAATCCTTCATTCTATTGGGCATGATAAATTTAATTCAGTAGTTATATACATTTCAATTGGCTTTGAAAGTTATAAATGTATAAATTCAAGTTCCATTTGCTTTTGGGATACCATCTTACAAGGACTCCAATTTGCAGTAAGGTTCGTTAAGGAAGGGAATGGCTCAGTTGCCTTTAGCCTACTGGCTATGGGTGAGTTAGGAGTTATGTTGGTCTTTTCTGTGTTCAAACACACAGATTGCAAGCCCAGTGCCACTTTGAGATCTTTGGCAGCAATTAACTCTGCAGCTCACGTGGTTGAGCCAGTATGATAACAAGTATTCAGAGATGGTTAATGCCTGGGGGGCGCTCACCAACCTCAGACAGAGCGCCTGTGTGGCCTGGGCAGGCATCTTCATGACAGGTAAGGTGACCTGCTGACGTCCCACACAACCTAAGTCAGAAGCTCATTTTTTAGTAAAAAGGGGGGACCTGTAGGGCCCTGCCCCCCTTTTGGGTAGCTGTTGCCTTGCTTGCTGGCCTTGATATCCTCCCTATGCTAATTCTCTCCTGGGTTCCACCCTCCTGAATGCTTAAGGGAAGTTCCTTGTCTGTGTATCCTGCATAATGGGCGTTAACAACTTAGATGCAAGATTGTAAAACATCGGTAGTGAACTTCTGCCCTCTGGGGTTCTCCCATTGTGCTGTAAGCCTGTATTTAAGACCTCCTACCCCCTTCAAGAAATGACATTCGACATTCTGCTGAGGTGAATGACCTGCTGTCTCTTGTCTCTGTTTTTTATCCACAGCCTCTCGCTCAGACATGGTGAATGGGTGGTGGTAGCATGGACGTTACTGCTACACCAGGGGCCTAATAATAAAACCTTAATGTCAATGGTCCATAGTCGGAAGACAGTCCATTTGGCAGCAGTGGTTGTGGCTTTTGCTTTCTTGACCTGGATGTGGTAGATCCACAGTGTAATGCCAGCTATCTTCACCATAGGAGTAGAGAGAATCACCAGTGTAGGATCCTTTCCAGGTTGGTTTCAGTGCCCCTTTGGCTACCTGCCTGACCCAGACTGGAACATGGAGAAACTGGTGGTGGACTTGGAGGTTGGCTGTGTCTCTCAGATAGTCCAATGAATACTTTTATGGAGAACTTGAGTGCTTGTAATGACTCAAGAAAGGGATGGTTAGAGAGTTCTGCCAATTGCTGGTCTCTGAGCCTAGAAAGCAGTAGGGGAGGTCTTCCAAATGTAATCTCATAGTGCGGTAAATCCCTCCCTATGTGGGGTGCAGTGGACCAAAGCAAAACAAAGGAAGGAGGCCTATCCATATTTGCTGGACTCTAATGAGAGTTTTGTTATAGTTTCTTTTAATGCCTTGTTTATTCTTTTTACCTGGCCAGAACTCTAAGGTCTATTATTGGTGAAATTATTAAGGCCACTTCACGTAGTTAAAAGGGAGGTTTATTTAGTGGCATAACTTACAAGTGAAGGGATAGGTAGGTTGCAGGGTCTGGGAAAAGTGTAGCGCAGTCTGGCGGTGTTCTCTGGAGAACTCTGCTCGGTCTACCTCCAGCATCCAGGGTCCAGGGTCCAGGAACCAAGAGAGCCCCTGCATCCGGAACTTGGGTCTTCAGCATCCTCTCTCAGCCCTGCCTTGTAGGCGTGACCATTACTGAAGCCTCAATGGGGGTTGGAACTTCCAGGTCAAAGCTGGAATGGCTACACACTACAGTCTATATGCACAATCAAGTTTTTAATCTATGTCTAAATCTTTAGCTATTAATTGAGAGGTTTTGTGTTGGAGCCCACCTAGGTTTCCTAGCGGCTGTACCCAGCAGGACTACATAAGAGGATGATTGGACCCCGGGCCTGGGTACCAGGTGTTTGGAAGGGTCTACACTTGGCTGTATCTAGCAAGGGGGGGGTCCTTTGCCCCTCCCCTTGGCATTGTTATAAAAAGCCCTTTTGAATAAAGTTCTAGGCTGGTGGATAAGGATCCAGGCCCATCCTAGGCTATCCTGTGTTTCTATCTGTTTCTCTCTCCTCTATTTCTATCTAAGTCTCTTATCCCTCACTCCTCAAGAGTCCCTGGGGTAAGTAAATGTGGGAGCTGGTCTTCCACAGTTTTGGCTATGAATACCAGGCCATTATCTGACCCCATTTTTAGGAGGAGGCCAAATCAGGGGATCAGTTCCTGGAGGAGCTTTTAAGCTACTATTTGAGCAGTTTCTATCCAGTTGGGGAACACTTCTATGCACCTGGAAAAGGTCTGGGGGCCTTAGACTTCGTAGTAAGGCCTTATTCCATCTTGATTCAGGGTCAGAGAGTCTGAGTTTGCTTTGCCCTGAAAGGCTGCATAATAGGATGTTTTGGCCAAAGGTGTGGTTATCAGGTGTCTTATACTCAAGGCCTAATTACAAGATACTTTGCTATAAGGCATGGTTACCAAGTGTTTTGAAAATTAAGGACGGGTCTACACTTGTTTGTACTTTGTACCTTGACCTTGAAAGGGGGAGGTCTTTTGCTGGTGTATTAAAAGCCCATTAGGAATAAACTCAAGGTGACTGTGGTATTGACCCAGAGCCCTCCCCAAAGCTATCCTGTGTCTCTTTTTCTTTTACATCTATTACACATAGATGTAAAAGAAAATTTTCATTATTTTCATTATTATTTCATTATTATTATTTCATTATTATATCATCTATTTTTCATTATTATTTCTTTTTTTTAAAAAAACCCATTTATTTATTTATTTATTTATTTATTATGTATACAGTGTTCTGCCTACATACATGCTTGCAGGTCAGAAGAGGGCACCAGATCTCATTACAGATGATTGTGAGCCACCATGTGGTTGCTGGGAATTGAACTCAGGGCCTCTGGAAGAACAACCAGTGCTCTTAACCTCTGAGCCATCTCTCCAGCCCTCATTATTATTTCTTAATCCTCACTCCTTCATTCAAGGACTGTTCAACAGGATGGTCTGTTGTGGTGACCCAGAGGCTTCCTAGTGAGACCTTACTCAGGGACAGATAATCTGAGCTAGCTTTACCCAGCAGGGCTGCATAATGGGATGAATTGGCCAGGGGCATGGTTACCAGGTGTTTGGAAGGGTCTACACTTGTCAGTACTTTGTGCTTTGATCTTGCAGAGGGGAGGTCCTTAGCTAGAGTTTTCCTGCCTTGCCCACAGTCAGGACAAATCTCTCTCACCTGCCAGTCCCACAGCCGCTCAGACCCAACCAAGTAAACACAGAGACTTATATTGCATACAAACTGTATGGCTGTGGCAGGCTTCTTGCTAACTGTTCTTATAGCTTAAATTAATCCATTTCCATAAATCTATGCCTTGCCACGTGGCTGGTGGCTTACCGGCGTCTTCGCATGCTGCTGGTCATGGCGGCAGCTGGCAGTATCTCTCTGCCTCAGCCTTCCGCTTTCCAGAATTCTCCTCTCTCCTTGTCCCACCTACTTCCTGCCTGGCCACTGGCCAATCAGTGTTTTATTTATTGACCAATCAGAGCAATTTGACATATAGACCATCCCACAGCAGAGGTCTTTTGCCTTTTCCCTTGGCATATTATAAAAAGCCCTTTTGAATAAAGCTCTGGGCAACTGGGTATTGACCCAGGCCCCTCCCAAAGCTATCCTGTGTCTCTGTCTTTCTTATTGTCTCTATCTTTCTACCTAGTATTTCCTCATTCTTCTCTCCTCCACCCAAGAACCCTTCCACAGGTCACAGCCAGTGACTCCCACAGGCTGGTCCCCAACAAAAAGGTATCTAGGATGCTCCAGTGGCGCAATCTGTTAGCACGCAGTGCTTATACAAAAAGGTATCTATAAAAACTAGCAGGTACTTTTATCCTTCCCAGCAGGCCGGATCTTGGTGAAGTCAGTCTTCCCAGAGTTTGTGGGCCTGTTGGTCTCTCATTTGGACCCCTGCCTGGGTAAGGGCTCTCTGTTTTATATTTACTTGAGCACAAACCTGGCATTTAGCTGAGACATCCCATGCTAGGCTCTCGAATCTAGATATAACATACCTTGGTCTGAGCAACTGAGAAAGTTTTGTGGACCCCAGATGAGTAGGCTGGTGAAGGCCAGTTACCAGAGTCCTGCCAGTTGTTTCTGGAAGAATCATCTTTCCCTCTGGTGTCTCCATCAACCTGTGGGTTTGAGCTGTCCATTCTTTCCTTTTGTGTACCCTGTTTCTTCTTGGTTGTACCATGGAGTCTCAGGCAGCACTGGGTCATGGCATGTCATGAAAATATCAGTAGGCCCCACTGGCCTTAGGGCTGTTTGTCTTGAGCCAGGTCAGCAGCCTGGAGGACAGCAATTTGTAGGGAAGCCAAATAGCCTCTAGAAGGGCCCAGACTTTTTTCTTGAGAAGCCCTCTTTCTCTATAGATCATACACCATGGACATGGCCGGTAGTAAAAGGACACTGACCGATGGTCCGTGTATGTGTCGGTGGACTCTCCTTTTCCCCATCTGAGAGCCTGGGTCAGATCAATCAGCTCTCTCCAGGCTGAGGTACCCGGCTTGGGCCCAGATCATTTCAGTTAAAGTAACTATTGCAGCCACCATGTACCTGGTTTTTCATGACAGTCATGGATGAGCACCTATGTGCTGTTCAGTGGTTTTTGGTTTATTTATTTATTTATTTATTTATTTTGGCTCTTTTAGGGGGCCCTGTAAGAATGTTTGTCCTTAATTATGTCATCAGCCTGCGACAGCATCCCAGCCTAAAAAGTGGGTGGGCCCTCTGTGCGTCCCTCTCTTTCCTTTCTGCTCCTTCCTTCCGTCTGTCCTCTCTCCCCACTTCCCTTCCCTTTCCTCCCCTTCTCCTCTCCCTCTCCCTCTCCCTCTCCCTCTCCCTTTCTCTCCCCATCCAATAAAGCTCTAAAAAGGTAACCATGGCCTGTGATTCCTCCTCCAGCACTCTCCTCCGTCGGCATGGTCATGCGGGCTGCTGCCAGCCACGGGCAGCAGCGCTGTTTAACCAACAGGCCCACCACCCAGCTCCCAAATAAATCACACACGGAGGCTTATTATTACTTACCAATGCCTGGCCTTCACTTGGCTTAGTTTCTAGCCAGCTTTTCTTAACTTAAATTATCCCCTCTACCTTTTGCCTCTGGAATTTTCCTGTTCTCTTACTTCTATATCTTGCTCTTAGTCCATGGCTTGCTGTGTAGCTGGGTGGCTGGCCCCTGGAGTCCTCCTCCTTCTCTGCCTGCTAGACCTCCTTCTCCTAGATTTCTCCTTCTATCTAGTCTCTCTGCCTGCCAGCCCCACCTATCCTTTCTCCTGCATTGCTATTGGCAGGAGCTTAGTTCTTTATTAGACCATCAGGTGTTTTAGACAGGCACAGTAACACAGCTTCACAGAGTTAAACAAATGCAACATAAACAAAAGTAACACACCTTAGAATAATGTTCTACCACATCTGTGGGTTGTCATCAGGCAAGAAGGTAGCTGGATTGATGGCAGTGAGTTTCTCAAAGCAGACTCAGAGGTGGGCCAGGAGCAGGGCCTGGTCCCGGTCACACAGACATTAGAGAGCCAGCGTTCTGGTGCTCCTCAGGGAGGGCCTCAACTGTGTCATGGGGCACTGTAAGTATAAGATCTTAACCCAAAGTTAACTAGTTTTCTTTTATTGAACTAGCAGTAGCTGCCACAGCTCTTAGATAGGTGGGCCATCCTGCGGATATGGTGTCCAATTGTCATAGGGCACTTTCTTGGCTCCACAGTTTAGGTTAAAGCCCCTTTTGTCTGGAAATTCTAGGGCTGGAGCTGAGATCAGAGCTGTTTTTAAAACCTCAAATGCCATTTGTTTAGACTCAGTCCAGATTAGGGACTCAGTGCCCCACTTTGTGCTGGTGTATAGAGGCCTTGCTATTTCCACAAATCCTGGTATCCAGAGGCAGCAATACCTAGCTGCCCCTAGGAACTCTTGAACCTGTCTCTCAGCCTTTGGAGTGGGATCTGAAGGATGACGGCAGCAGTCCTCCTCTGAGACAGGCTCCTTTTGCCTCCGCTCAGTTGGTAGCCAAGATAGGTGGCCTCTGATGTATACAGTTGGGCTTTCTTAGCTGAGGTCTGTAACTCTTACAGCATTCCCTCGGGGGCCCTTTTAAAATCTGTTTTACAAGAAACTCTGACAGAAGGGCAGGAAATCTGCATTTAGTGTCTTTAAATCCTGTGGCAGCCTGGTCCAAAAATGCTGCCTGCTGTGACTCCCAACTGGGTCTGTCCATTTAAAAGCAAAGATGGGTTGACTTGCCTCTGCCAATGGGAAGCTGAAGAATGCATCTTCAGGTCCAAGACAGTGTATACCTGTTTCTCTGGAAGAATCAGACACGTGAGAATCAGAGGTCCCAGGTTTCTTCACAGGCAGGAGAAGCATATTCCAGGGTGAGTGGCAGGGCACCAGGATGCCTATCTCTCCAAACCAGGCATTATGGACTGCAATTTCCCTTTTTGTTTCCAGGGTCATTGGGTGTTGTTTAATCTTAACAGGGTGTGTGGGAGCGGGGGTTAGCCGAACTGGTTAGTTGAACAGTTATAGGAGTTTGGTGTTGGGCCAGTGTAGTGGGTAGCCATTCCAGCTTTGATCTGGAAGGGCCACCCCCATTGAGGCTTTGGTAACTGTCACGCCTACAAGGCAGGGCCAAGAGAGGGCCCTGAAGACCAGAGATCCAGATGGGCTGGCTCTCTTGGTTCCTGGACCCTGGACGCTAGAGGTAGACCGAGCAGAGTTCTCCACATAACACCACCAGACTGCACCACACCTTTTCCAGACCCTGTAAACTATCCCTTCACTTGTAAGTTACCCCACGAAATAAACCTCCCTTTTAACTACATGGAGTTGCCTTAATATTTTATCTAATAGGCCAGTCCTGGGGGTTGGTTTTTGCCCAGACCACTCAGGAATCTTTGATTCCTATGAGAGATAGGCCAACTGTATCTTCTGATTGGAGGCAGAACTTTCAGTTAGGAGATATTCTTTGATAGAGGGTGAGACACCTAAAGTTTTCTGTATCTATAAATCTGTGTCTCATCATCAGAGGTGATGATGGCATTCAGTTTGTGCAAAAAGTCTTGTCCCAATCAGTCCTCTGTTGATAAACACCCTTTAAACTACCTCCAGCAACTGGGACCTACTTATACCTTTAAATTGTTTTAAACTTTTATAACTTTTTTTCTAATGTCTGGGGCCGACTGGGTAACAAAGAAAATCTTTTTAGCGGCTGTCTTTAATCCTTCTAAAAGGACCTAGTGAAATTGTTGAAAGTCTCCTTGATCAGTGTTGAACAGAAAGGAAGATCTGTTCTGTCCAGGCTGTGTTGCCTGGCAGCAATCTGCCTGCTCAGCCCAGGGGTGGTTGTATTTTTTTAGCTTTTTTCAGAGAAGGGTGAGTTTTGAGTTTTCCAGGTATACAGATCACTAGTTAAAAGGAAACATAAATCATGAAAAAGGAAGGAGTGGAGCTTTGTCTTTTCCTTCAGGCTCAGGCCTGGGGAACTGATCCCCTTCCCTGGGGCTGCTTAGAGCAGGCAGGAGCAGAGGGAACGTTCACCTGGGGGACTGTTTCCCCCTCCCTGTGTGCATTCCACTTAGATGTGGGGGGGGGGGAGTGGGGGGAGGGTCTCACACCAGAGAAAGCCACTGGTCAATCAATACAAGGAAACAAAACTGTCAGAAACAGAGGGGGAGAGAGGAGAGACAACCGGGGCAGCCACCACACAATCACACACCTGACCAGACAGAGAGATCCAGTGATCCTCACATGGATCCAGACACTGGATCAGCAGCTATGTCCCACCTCTCCTACGGGTCCAAACAGAAGTCCCCTTAACCAGACTCGCCTCTGGAGGTGACAGACCAGGTGACTTTCTAATCTGTTTCCTTTTGGGGTGGAGGAGTCAGCTCCCTCTGAAACGTTAGGGAGCAACTGATCAAAGGGAACCCTGGGGACCTGGAACATCTCATGCTGCACACCCCCTAAGAGTCCCCTGATCATCACACTCTTCCTCACTCAAGGGGCTCAGAGAGTCCCTGTGTCTCGAGGTCTGATCTCTGGGGTCTGGGTGAGACCTCCAGAAATGTGGGGGTGTCCACCAGTGAAGACTACTTGGACCTGACTTAAGCCTATAGGAAGTCTTTATTAGCTGGCCGGCAATTACACTTGGTGTTTGGGATCCCAGTGTAGCCCTGAGCCTTTCTCAGGGTGAGCTTTTAAGCACACAAACTATGTCCCGGGTTGACATACTTCAGTTAACAAGAATTTTAGCCAGAAGCAGAACTACAGAAGCCAAAACGCCAGGTTAGACATTAAGAGACTTTTCCAGAACTATTGACATTGATAGACTAGGTCTTTGTTTTAGTTTTGGAAGGTGGTGCTGTCCACGTGCTGACTTTTACAGCCTGAATGGTACTTCTTCCACCATGGAGTCAGTTGTGACAAGGTCTGGGGGTCTACTAACATCTAGGGCCCTGTTACCAAGAGCCAAGAATCTGACAAAAAGAAATGAGGGGGGCTGAAAGATGGCTCAGCAGTTAAGAACACTTGCTGCTCTTGCAGAGGTCTTGAGTTCAATTCCCAGCACACACATGGTGGTTTGCTACCATCCCTAACTCCAGTTCCAAGGGATCCAATGCCACCTTCTGACCTCTGAGGGCATCAGGCACACATGGAGTAAAACACACATACAATAAAAGGGATAAATCTCCCCCCCCCTGCCCCGAGACAGTGCCTCCCTGTGTAGCCTTGGTTGTCCTGGAACTCACTCTGTCGTCCAGGCTGGCCTCGAACTCATAGAGATCCACCTGCCTCTGCCTCCCAATGTGAATGCTACCACTGCCCAGCTAATTTTATTTTATTTATTTTTTTATATATTTTATTTTACAATACCTTCAGTTCTACATATCAGCCATGGGTTCCCCTATTCTCCCCCTCCCACCCCCTCCCCTTACCCCAGCCCACCCTCCATTCCCACCTCCTCCAGGACAAGTTCTCCCCGAGGACTGAGATCAACCTGGTAGACTCAGTCCAGCAGGTCCAGTCCCTTCCTCCCAGACTGAGCCAAGTGTCCCTGCATAAGTTCCAGGTTTCAAACAGCCAACTCATGCAATGAGCACAGGACTTGGTCCCACTGCCTAGTTGCCTCCCAAACTGATCAAGCCAATCAACTGTCTCACCTATTCAGAGGGCCTGATCCAGCTGGGGGCCCCTCAGCCTTTGGTTCATAGTTCATGTGTTTCCATTCATTTGGCTATTTTTTTTCAATAATTGAGTAAAACTGAAATTTATTATATGCCACAGTCGTCCTAGGGACCTCCATGCTATATATATAGCCTCCATGGTTCTATGGGTTGTGGTCTGATTGTTCTTTATTTTATATCTAGAATCCACTTATGAGTGAGTACATACCATGACTGTCTTTCTGGGTTTGGGTTACCTCACTCAGGATGATTTTTTCTAGTTCCATCCATTTGCCTGCAAATTTCATAATTTTATTTTTTAATGAAGAAAAAAAAACACCTAAATGATGGCAAATGAAATAAGGCAAGCACAGAAAAACAAATACAATAGTTCTCACTCATATGTGGATGCTAAATGAATTTGTCTAGTCAGAAAACAATAAAATGGTTGCCAGAAACTGGGAACAGTGGGATGATGGGAGTAGAGATAGGCTGGTTCTGCTGGCTTAGGGGTGCATGTCTGTAACCCCAGCACTCAGGAGGGCAGCTGGTTCCTAGGCAGCCTGAGCTGCATAGTGAGACCTTAACACATACCCCCCAAAAGAGAGGGTGCTTGTTGAGCACTGTGTCGGCACTAGATAGTAGAACTAAGTTCTCCCCTCACAGTAGTATAACTGCGCTTTATGATGTCATTTCAAAATGCTTGAAGAAAGAATTTTGAATGTTTGCAACACAAATAAATGATAAACATTGCTCACTTCCTTGATTTTATCATTACATATTGTTACATGAAATATCAGTTTCCAGGGGCCAGGTGTGGTGGCGCACACCTTTAATCCCAGCACTCTGGAGGCCGAGGCAGGCCTGTGAATTTGAGACCAGCCTGGTTAAAAAGAAAAAGGAAAGAAAGAAGAGAAAAAAATATATATCATTTTCCCCTGTGTCAATATCTTAAATCACCTACATTTTAATGCCCCTTTTAGTTGTTTTGTCTGCAGTACTGGTGATTGAAACCAGGGTCTTGCGCCCGGTAAGCAAGCGCTCTCTAGCACTGGGCTGTCCCAGCCAGCCTTGTAATACTCTTCTATAACCAGCAGAGGGCAGGGCCGCTTAGACTGTTGGTTGGAAAGCAATGGCAGCTGGGGATTTCCTGCCGTTCAGTTCTTCAAGCTACAAGTTGACTCTGAGGTGGGAGTCAATTTAAAGGCGGCAGTGGAGGACGGTGATGGTGGTCATGGTTCTGATGCTGCATCTCGACTGCCCCTTTGACAATCAGAACACCAGCCTCCTACCTCCGCTTGTCTTGCAAGAGTTCCCTGTTCTCTCCAGACAGAAACTGAGCCTACTGATTGACACGCTAGGCCAGGGGTGAGGCCCCTCAGACAGACAGCAGCAGGTGGATGTATGCACTTTCGAGGCTTTGTTGTTTATGGGGAGCAAAGCCAGTGGAATTTTGTCTGAAATATTATCAGCCTCCAGACCAAGACCACAATGAGTCTCACTTGCTTTTTCTGTCAGTGATGTGAGTAAAGACTCCATACTTATTTGTGACGTTATCAAGGAAAGCAGGAAGAAAGTCTAATTATTTATTAATTCAGCTGATCAAATAAAAACTGATTATCTCAGACCATCCCCTTTCCTAAAGATAAATAGCATTTCCTGTTATAATCACCATTTCATTCTCTCACTCCATAGAAACAAAGCTACTGAGAGCCAGGGGTGGACCTCAGTTGATAGAATGCCCCCCCACCCACACACATACTTGAAGACCTCCATTTGATCCCCTGACAGCAAAGTGCTGTCCACTAAATGTCACCTGGTTTGTCCTAGGGAACTGTCCCAGGCAAAGAAGCAGCCATCTGCTTTACCCCCTGTCCAGGATCTGGGGTATGCTTGTTCACCAGGGATGCTTGTCTCATACTATTCTAAGGTTCTTGGCAGGCCTAACAGATGATGGGGTGAGGGAGGTGAGCACAGGATGAAGAATCAGGAGACCTGCTTCCTTTCTGACCTGCTGCAGCTCATTTCCCCTTTCTGAACCTTCATTTCTGCATCTGTGAAAAGAGGAAGATAGCCTAAGGCGGTGCCTCTCAAGTTGGGGCCAGTGAACTTCCTGAAATTCTGTAGAGGTGTAGGAGGTGATGCAGGAGTCTCCTAGGGACAGGTTGCAGAGCTTTCATGGGTGTCTCAGAGATGTCCCTCTACGGTCAAAGCATGTCTCTAAAATTGAGTGGAGGAAGCAAGCCCTAACCGCTAATTTGACTGTGGAGACAGAGCTTTTAGAAAAGTAATGAGGGCAGGGACCGGATCTGCTAGGACTGGCATAGAGAAGAAATGCCAGGCTGCACTGGGTGGTACATATCTGTAGTTCCAACACTTGGGAAGTGGAGCCAAGAGCATTGAGAGTTCAAGAACTCTGTCGGGAGACGGAGAGGGGGAGAGGAAGAGAGAGACGAGACAACCATCCATGAGCCAGGAAGTAGGCCTTCACCAGGAACCAAATGTGCTTGATAATTGTGAGAAAATTAATTTCTGTTGGTTAAGTCCCCCAGTCTGTGGTATTTTGTTATGGCATCCCAGCAAATTAATCCAGGCCCTGGGACTCAAAATGATTTACAGCTGCTAGACCTGCAGGGCTCCAGAAATCACTGCATGATGTTCTCAGACATTTTTCAGACTCCTTGAACTTTTAACTTTTCTTTTACATAGCTATGATTACAATGTGTTTACAGATCTATTTTCCTCTTTATACTTAAAATTGTGCAGTGTATTTATCAGAGTTTTCCCAGGGGTCTGCCCTGAGAAAATTTCTCCCAGAGTCCTAGGAAAGACGCTATGTCTGTCGTGGGGTTATCTGAGGGAAAAGAATCTATGTACACCATGCTCTTTCATCCATTTACTTTATTCCTCTAAGACACTTACTTTATTCCTTTATATCCTGTCTATATAGTTGCAGTTCCATCCTCACACTCAGCTCCTCTCTGTACCTACTTTTCCTGTACTCTCATAGCCCTAACTAAGCTCTTCTACTATCGATCTCATCTTTGTCTTTCATTCCTCCATCTCCCATGTTTCCTTCCTCTCCTCCTCTCCTGACCTCACTCAAATCCACCTACAATCTGCAAAAACTTTTCCTTGTTCCTCTCTCCTTGGGCTGTGCCACACTCACCCTACCATCGTCTACAGAAAACTCTGCTTTGTTTTCTCCTCTCCAGCCACATGACTCTGCCTGGACCAGGAATTCTGCCCCATCTTCATTGCACCTGGTTATGCAAAAAGCCCTTTTGTCCTGAGTCAATAGCTCTGGAATGCCCCTAGGCCTGAAGGAAAGGGATGGACTGAGCTTCAATTTGCACAAGACACAAAGCTATGCATATACAATCTGCCTGTCTCCTAGGCTCTGTAGGGGTGTTACCTAGTTCAGATCAGCAGTAGGTCTGAGAAGCTTATATTGTTTGCCATTGAGGTCTAGTAGTATATGGGCCCACAAGAAATTCATAGCAGAAGACAGCTGATATATTAAAAGTTGAATAACATCAAATATTCCCTGATATATGGCTTCTCTCTAGAAAGATTCCTTGACTTTTCTAGGTATAGCTTTATTATATATAGCTGAATCTCTATAATATATTCTTACAGCTTGCAGCATGTATTTATTATTGTGACTGTATTTTCTGGTACAGACATTTATTGCCTTGTGACCAGGATCCATTCTGAGGCAGGTGTCATTAGGCAATTTAGTGCAATCATCAAAGCGAACACTTTCATAAACCAGGAGAGCAACAGCATCATTAGGCAATGTAATTTAATGGGAGCAGCCTCATACAGGAGGTTCATTGTTGACCAAAAACTGTTATGCAGCATGTGTCTGTACTTGCATAACAGTCTGATGCTACCATGTGCTAGCTATGTGACAGTGAACAAGTTAGCATGTCTATGTCGTGTATATAAAACAAGGATAAATAATATGAAAATAAAAATTGTGAGTAGCTGAGGCAATCTGAGCTAAATTAGCAATACTGGGGGTGGGTCATAATGCCTGACTTAATTATATTTCAGACCAGCTGGTGATGTAGCTCAGTGGGGAGAGTGCTTGCCTAGAATGCAAGAAGACAAAGCTTGATCCCCAGTACTGCATGAAGCAGGCACCGTGGCTCGCTCATACTTGTTACCCAGCACTTGAGAATCAGAAGTTCAAGGTCATTCTCAGCTACATTGCATATTGGAAGCCAGTCGGGGATCCAGCAGGCAGATTCATTCTCTCTCTCTCTCTCTCTCTCTCTCTCTCTCTCTCTCTCTCTCTCTGTGTGTGTGTGTGTGTGTGTGTGTGTGTGTGTGTGTGTGTGTGAGATAGAGACCAGTGTGGTGACACACATCTATACCAGCACTTGGGAGTGGAAGCAGAGGGATCAAATTAAGGCCAGCCTCAGCTACCTAGTGAAAATGAGGCCAGCCTGGGCTATGTAGTACATTGAAACACTTCAACACAGAGAAAGAAACAATCAACAAAGTGAAGAGACAGCCTGCAAAATGGAGAAAAAATATTTCCCAGATAATTACTTGGAAGGCAACTTGTATTTAGAATAATGAAAATGTAAAAGCCAGTCCTAATGGCACACCCTGAGATCCCAGCTACTGGGGGTGGAGGTTGAGGCAGAAAAATTGAAAGCTCAAAGCCTGACTAGGCCCTTGACTTAAGATTTAAGACCAGGGCCTAAAATCAAAAGTAAAAAGAAGGCTGGGGATACAGCACAGTGGCAGATCACTTGCCTGGTAGATGTAAGGGCCTACGTTCAATCCCCAGCATTTAAAAAAACAGTAATAGAGAACTGAAAAACAACTGAAGGAAACAATAAACAGTACAAACCATGGGTAGAGGAAGCAACAGCAGACATTTCCAATGAAGACAGACAACTGATCAGCACAGACATGGAAAGTGTTTGTTACCCTGCCACTGGGGAAATTCAGATCAAAGCTGCATACACCATGGAGTGGGGATGCAGACAGTTGGGAGAGCTCTTGCCTGGCATGCTTGAGTCCCTGATTCAACATCTAAAAGCACAGCCAAAGTATTTTGAACTGGGCATAGTGGTCCATACCTGCAATCTCCACACAGGAGGTTTTCCAGGGCCTTGGGCTTGTTCTCTCTCTTCTCTCTCTCTCTCTCTCTCTCTCTCTCTCTCTCTCTCTCTCTCTCTCTCTCTCTTCTCTCTCTCTGGTTTTTCAAGACAGGGTTTCTCTGTGTAGCTTTGCGCCTTTCCTGGGACTCACTTGGTAGCCCAGGCTGGCCTCGAACTCACAGAGATCCGCCTGGCTCTGCCTCCCGAGTGCTGGGATTAAAGGCGTGCACCACCACCGCCCAGCTTTTTTTTTTCTCTTATATACAGAAGGCAGGGAGGGAAGGACATAAAAATATAAGGGAAAATGCTAGAGATGAAGAGAAGGCTAGAAAAAGGGCAATGGGGGGGAAGGATGCTAACAGGAATAGAAGGAGTGAATGTGGTCAGGTTGTCAGGCTTGGTAACAGGAGCCTTTACTTGCTGAGCAATTTTGCTGGCCTAAAAAAAAATTAACAGAAAAAAGTTAAAGAAGTGAGCAGGCCAGGCCATCATGGTGCCACACATCTTAATCCCAGCACTCAGGAGGTGGAGGCATAAGGAGCATTTGAAGTACAGGGCTGTTTGAAGTACAGGGACAGTCTCAACTACATAGCAAATAGACCCTTTTCAGAACCACAAAAAGAAAAAAAAGTGAGCAGGCAATAAGTAGGTCAAGAAGCCATGGAGACTATTCTTTGAAGTTCAAGGAGAGATGAGTCAGCCATAGAAGGCTGTCTGGAGTGGAGCGCTGAGAAGGCAGTTGTAGAATGAAGGAGCTGAGTGTATTCAACGCTGACGGGAAGAAGATGGCAGAGGAAAAAGTACCCGAGACAAAAATGGAGGGCGGTCTCTGAAGCAAGCCTGGAGCAAGCACTGGGGGTGGGGTGCCGGCAGGAGGAGGCTGCAAAGAGGCAGAAGCTTTCCTGATGCTAAAGGTGACCCTATAGGAGGAAATAACTTGTTCTCCCACAAATTTGCCAAGCAAGACAAATTTGCCAGGCCTGGAGAGCATTCAGAGAGAGGCGTGGAGGGATGTCAGGTGATCAAGGGCACATTGGTGAAGCTGCCCACGACTTCTGGCTTGGCAGAGACAGGGTGGAAACCAGATGCTCTGGGGTAATACAGAGTGCTTGTGAGGCTAGAAGTCAAATTGAAAACAGGGTGAATTTGGCGGATGGAAGAGAAGTGTGGGTGAACTGGCCAGAGTGTTAAGCTCAGAAAAGAGGATTTCCACATATAAAATCTTGAAAATGAAACTCTGCTTGAGTAGAGCTGGCACCACCCTGGAGTCAATCAAAGGTGTAGGAAGTTGAGTGGCAGTCAAAATGGAAGTTCCTGAGATCGAAAGGGACAGTTAGAAGGTTTCACATGATTCTCATTGCATACCTTGGAAACAGGATGGAGAGCTTAAGTGACCAAATGTCATGAAGCTAAGAAGTGCTACTGGAGTTGAGATGTCAGCCCAGATCTGTGCCTCTACTATCCAGTCGACAGTGTCGCAGAAGGAATATGGTGCTGTCACCGGTGGTTGGGGTCGAGGGCTAGGTATCCCCAGGTTCTTGGCCTCTTCCTCAAAGAACAGAAAATGAGGGCTCACACACAAGCAAAAGAACCAGATAGCTTTATTAGAGAGAACTACTGTGGACCACATGTATGAGAGTGCTCAGGAGCCCTAGTTATTGTTCAGTGTGTCCTTTTATGAAGTTCAAGAGAAAGAGCTGGTTACTGAGTGGCATGTTTTGAGTTGTTCTCCATTTTGACTGATCAATTACATCATATGTTCATTTCTCCTTCTGTGCACATCCTTTCCCATAATGTGTCTGATTTTAATCATATGCATGCCCACTTGGGTATAAGCATAACATGGTAAATAGGATGCTCCCTCTAAAAGTTCACTTGAAGAACACAGTGTTTGCCATACTTCTCATGTTCAGGCCAGTTCAGGCCAGATCAGCCCTTTTATTCCTGTACCTGACTACATCAGGACTGCAGCTGAGCAGAAACCATCTAAGTCTGATGTGGAGAAGTCTATATTATTTCTATACTATTGTTCAGATACCAGAGTGCATGTAGGCAGAGGCAGGTGGGTGCTGTTGCTTAGACACAGGTGGGCACCGAGGGGGTGCTGCTGTTGCTAGGTGCACTGTTGGGAGAGGAGTGTGTGAAGATGCTTCTGGATGCATTAGTACAAGAGGCAAGTAGCACTCATAACCAAAACCAAATAGGGTCCCAGGCTGAACTGTCTCCTGTGCTTGCTCTTGCCTACCTCTGTGCTTTTCCATCCCTGAGGAGAACAGTAGGGATGGGGTGAAAAGACAGCATGCCGAGAGGACAGTGTCCTGCGGGTGATGAAACATGAACGTAGTTTAAACTTACATCGGTAAAAGAATGAGGGAGATTTAATATGTATGAGTTAAGTTCCTACATTAGGGACTTAAATTTTTTTAATGCAAGGTCTTGCTATATAGCCCAGGCTGGCCTCCAACTTGTGGGTCTCTTGTTTCTGTTTCTAGATTGCTGGAGTTCTAGGTGGATACCACCATGTCTGGCAGGACTTACCATTCTCCTCTTCTTTTTGACTAAAATGGTTCTCTGGGGGAGGGTTGCTGTGCAGGAAGGTGGCGGGTAGAGCACTTTCACTTCATGTGTTACAGACTCAGGGGAAATGCCAGCCATAGCTTCAAGTGGTTCGCTAAGTGGAGGTGGAAGTACCCTCAAGAAATTTACAGGGTGATGTGTCAGTTTCTAGGCTCTCCTGGAGCATGCTGTCTTCTAGAATCCCAAAGACAAGCAACTACGAGTGCATTGGGGGTTCGAGGCCAGTTTCAGAAAGGAAACTGCGATCCCTAGCAGTTGGGCCTTAAGCAGAGGGGAACAAGAGGCACAGAGGCGCCGGCAGGAGCCTACTGATCCATCTGGTGGACAGGGGACACATTTGGCAAGAGGGGACCTGCCACCAGAGAGCACTGGGAAATGCTGGAGAATCTCCCCCTGGCACGGGATGCGGTTGGACCTGTGTTCTAAGCAGTCTTTCCTTAGCAAGGCAGAATGGGGCAGAGGAAAATCAGGCAGGAGCAGCTACCCAGCGGGGCTCGAGTCATGGAAGGCAGGCTAGAGAGGAGGGAGGCTGTCGAAGAATAGGCAGCCCCGGGCTGCACTTGCAAGCACGTGGGCCTGTGGAGAGGCTGAGTCATAGCAGGTGCGCCTGTTTCCTAGAGATTGCCCAATTGCTCTGAAAACCTTGCACTGGTGGATGTAGGAGTTGCTGTTGTACCTTTGTTATTGGAAACAAGGTCATGCTATGTGGTCTAGGCAAGCCTTGAACTCGTGATCCACCACCCTTCCCCTCCTGAGTAACGGGAATTACAGGCACGCACCACGACACCTGACGAAAGCTGTCTGAGTTGGGTTTGGTTTGCAGTGCCAGGGATGGGGACCTGGGCCTGCGGGGTGCTGGCCAGTGCTCTGTCTCTGAACTACATCCACGTCCCCGGCCCTCCTTTTCTTTACTTTTTTCTTTTCTCTTTTTTTTGGCAGGCTCTCCCTATACAGTATAGCTGGCCTAGGAGTTACACAAATCTGCCCGCCTCTGCTTTCCGAGCACTGGGGTTAAAGGTGTGCACCACCACACCCAGTCCCAGCCCTCTTTTTAGTTTGTAGTTTGAAAATAGGTGTCTTACCAAATCGCCCAAGCAGGCCTTGAATGTGTATATGCTTCTCCTGCCTCAGCACTCTGAAGAGCTGGAATGATAGCCTGTTCCATCAGGCCCAGGCAAAGCTGTTCGTTTTCTTTTTTATTTGAAACAATTTTTAAATTCAAATATATTTTGATCATATTCTTCCCCTCCCCAAAAACCCTTCCATATCCTCTCCCAGTCCCTACCCACCCGACTTTAAGTTCCTTTTCAAAAACAAAAACAAAACCCGTCTTAAACACAAACACATGCACACATATTAGTGGGGGGGGTGTGTGGGGATGTATGCACGCGCATGGCAAGTGTGCGGAGGGCAGAGAGCTCCCAGCAGACCAGCACCTGAGTCAGGCGGCTCACACCTGCGGTAACCCCCACACCCTCATCTGTCCTCCTTGGGCACTGCACTCACACAGGCACACAGCCCCACCAAAATAAACCTTTGTTTTTAAAAAGAGCAGCTATGTGTCACCTCCCCTGGGCTGCTCATAATGCTGTGAGCTGTAGACTGCTCCTGAATGAAGAATGTCTTCTCTTATTGATTAAGAACACATTTGCCGGGCAGTGGTGGCGCACGCCTTTAATCCCAGCACTCGGGAGGCAGAGCCAGGCGGATCTCTGTGAGTTCGAGGCCAGCCTGGGCTACCAAGTGAGCTCCAGGAAACCAGGAAAGGCGCAAAGCTACGCAGAGAAACGCTGTCTCGAAAAACCAAAAAAAAAAAAAAAAAAAAAAAAAAAAAAAAAAAAAAAGAACACATATGCAGAGCTGGAGAGATGGCTCAGAGGTTAAGAGCACTGGCTGCTCTTCCAGAGGTCCTGAGTTCAATTCCTAGCACCAACAGGGTGGCTCACAGCCACCTATAGTGGGATCTAATGTCCTCTCTGGCATAAGGTTGTACATGCATAGACATCAAATAAATAAATAAATCTTTTTAAAAAAAGAACACATATGCTTCATTTGAAGCTTAATTTCCCACCCCCCACTCCACTTTCCTCCTTTGCCCAAGCCCTTCAAGTACACCCAAACATGTGCCTCTTCGTAGTGCATACATGTCAGAAGTCTAGTAATGAAGAAATATCTCCTCCCTTGACGAGGTGTCTTAGGGTTTCTATTGCTGTGTTGAAACACCATGACCAAAGTAACTTGGGGAGGAAAGGATTTATTTGGCTTACACTTCCACATTCCAGTTCATCATCGAAGGAAGTCAGGACAGGAACTCAAGCTGGGCAAGAACCTGGAGGCAGGTTATAGCTGATGCAGAGGCTATGGAGGGATGCTGCTTACTGGCTTGCTCCCCATGGCTTGCTCAGTCTGCTTTCTTATAGAACCCAGGACCACCAGCCCAGGGATGGCCCCACCCACACTGGGCTGGGCCCTCCCCCATCAATCACAAAATAAGAAAATGCCTGACAGGCTTGCTTACAGCCTGATCTTATGGAGACATTTTCTCAACTGAGGTTCCTTCCTCTTACACAACTCCAGCTTGTGTCAAGTTGACATAAAACTAGCCAGTACACCAGGTTTTTCGATCACTTTAATTTCTGTCCTGTGGGGAAATTCAGCCTGAGTCATTCCTGCCTTCCTGATGTCAAGCATGGGTCTCTGAATCTTCCACAGGGCCCAACGTGTGGGAGGGAGTACACGGGGAGGCGGGGGACATCTGGTGATCAACTGTCATTGTTGTGCACAATTATCTGCTAAGCCACTTACTCTTTCATTACTGTTCCAGCCAGAAGCTGAGGGAATCTGCCAGCTGCTTGGGAGACTGGCTGCTTCCAGTTCATCTTCTTAAACAAACCAGGAGTCTTTTTGGGAGTAGTGGGAATCATGTCCCAGCAACCTACATAATCTCCTCTCTTCTCCCAGCCAGGATGTATTCCTCCCCTGAAGCAAGCCAACTTTATTTTAGCCCAGTATGGGGAGAAAAGGGAAAATACAAAAAGGAAAACTAGGTCTCAGCCTATAGCAGCTAAAAGGCTGAGCTAATTGGCTGCTGAGTGGGATGATTAAAACTGATATAACATCAGAAAACAGCACCATCGGCCATTACATTCTTTTTTACATTCTTTTGCTATTGCTGTTCTGGGACAGTACTAATATATAACCCAGGATGGCCTTGAAAGTATGTAGATCAAGATGACCTTGAACTCTTGGTCCTCCTCCCTCTGCTATGATTACAGGCATGTTCCACCATAGCTGGCTGCAGTCTAGCTTTAAAAAATACTTATGTGGGAGGCTGGAGAGACGACTCAACGGTTAAGAGCACTTGTTGCTTTTGCACAGGACCAGGGTTCAGTTCCCAGCACCCACATGGTGATTCACAGCCAACTGTAACTCCAGTTCCAGGGGATCTGATGCCCTCTTCTGTCCTCCATGGGTCATGGAGTCATGAGTCATGGGTCATGGTGCACATACACACATGCAGGCAAAACATTCATACATACAAAATAAAATTCATTAATTTTAAAAAAAATCACTCGTGCACATAAAATAAATAGATCCAAAAAAGGAAGAGATTCTATTATTTCTTGAGAGAGAGAGCTTGTAAGTGCACATGGAGGAGAGGTCAGCTTCAGGTGCTGCTGCTCAGGAGCTGCTTGCATTGTTTTTGAGACAAGTTCTTTCACTCGGACCTGGATCTGGAGCAGAGCTGGACCAGGAGCTCCGGTCAGTGAGCCCCGGGGACCTGCGCCCTCCACTTCCCCCGCACAGGGATCCCAAGCATGTACCACCATGCCTGGCTTTTTCATGTGGGTTCTGGAAACTGGGCTCAGGTCTCCATGCTTATGTGGTGAGCTCCTCACTGACTAAGCTAGCTCCCAGCCCCACTTCCCGTTTTGAAACATGGAACCCTTTCCATGACCCCGTCTCATTTCTCCCCTAGTCTCATTCTCCAGAACTCCGTCGTTACACGTGGCTCCTCTTATGCACAAGGCAGCCTGAAGGTTTTGTTGTTCACTTGTTTGGTTGGTTGCTTAGTTTGGTTTGGCTTCCTGTTTGGGGTGTTTGTTTTTTGTTTGTTTGGGCGCCTATACCTGAGATTGAACCTAGGAGCTCATGCGTCCTGAACAAGCGCTCGCCAGCTGCGCTCCCCAGCAGAAAGGCACATCTAATGATAAAGGAGAGCAAGCCCGGGCCAAGGTGGACAGGCAACAACATTTGCCAGAACTACTGCCTGCCCAACTACCAGCCTGGGTCAGCATGAGAGCCCTTTCCTTTAAAGTTTCATGTAGCCCAGCTTGGCACTGAACTCAATACATAGCTGAGGTTAAACTTGAACTTATGAGCATCCTGCTTCCGCCTCCTGAGTTCCGGGATTAAACACATGTACCACCATGCCCAGCACATGGAACCATGGAACGTTTTCACAGATGCTGCGGTGTAAATCAGGCTAGATGTATTTATTTCCTAAATGCTATCATTTCTTTATGGCAAAAACTCACCAGATTCCCTCTCCTGGGTTTGAAATCCACATTATTATCTGCAGTCACCCCACCACGAATCAGCATGGGGAGCTCCTGCATCCATCTGCCCGAAGTTAGGTACTCACGGCTCAATCTCTCCGCAAGGGAGCATTTTCTTGGCATATTCTGCTTCCTCTAGGCTCCAGATGGGGTGCTCAAGTCCTCTTAGTGGGAGGGGGGACTCCCGCCTCCCACTCCTTCCCGTGTGTCTCGGCTTATGAGCTACACCACCTGGCTTCAGGCGCAGCCTGCGCACCAGCTAGAGTATGCCTTGTAGCTGAAGATGTCAGTCCTGAGGGACTTTGGTTGCCTCCAACTTTTGTACTTTTTGGACAGACTGGCGCTTCAGAAAGGAAGGACAAGAGAATGGAGTGACCTTCAGAACCTTTCTCAGTCACTTAGATGTGAAGGACTTTTCGTTTTCGTATTGTTAATTAATTAACTAACTAATTGGTTGATTAATTAATTTGGAGGCAGGGTCTCTCTATGTAGCTCTGGCTATCCTGGAACTCACTGTAGCCCAGGCTGGCCTCAAACTCACAGAGATCCGCCTGCCTCTGCCTCCCGAGTGCTGGGATTAAAAGGTGTGTCCCACCACCATCTGGATGTGAAGGACTTTTCAAAACTCAGTGAGGTCCTTGCTTTCTGCATGTCAGGGAGCATCTGAGAAAGATGCAGGAATGGGGACCAGACAGCTTGTAGGAAGCCAGCACAGAAAATTCCAAGCAGGAATTGCTTCTCCTTGAAGAGAGGGAACTGGGGCGGGGGAGGGGGCTGTAGTGGAGATGCTCCTTGAAAAATAAGCCTGCCCTGGGGTTTGGGGTTTAGCTCAGTGGTAGGGCACTTGTCTGCAAGCACAAGGCCCTGAGTTTGGTCATCATTTCTGAAAAAAGAAAGGAAAATAAGTCTGCCCTATCAGGCCCCAAGGTGTCTGAAAGCCTCAGGAAACAAGACACAGACCGGAAGGAGATGGCACCCCAACATGTTCGTTTTGCTTCTTGCTTTAGTCAGAAATGAACACCAATGACATCTAAGCAAAGGACGCAGGCCCTCTTCTACTCAGGGCCTGACTGCACTCCAGCTTCCCAGAGCTAGGGACAGCCGGCTCGCAGGCCATGGAGGGCTGTGAGAGGCAGAGGCGTGGAGAGCAGGGCAAGTGTATCTTTGGAGGCCGCCTCACCCAACGACAAATAGGCCTAGTGCTCAGTGTTTCTCTATTCTTTTCAGTACTGAGGATTGGGGGCAGGCATTTGTTCTGAGACAGGCTGACCTTAAAATCATGCCTCAGCCCTCTGGGTACTGGAATTACAAATGTGAGCCGCCATGCCTCAACTGCGTGTGTGTGTGTGTGTGTGTGTGTGTGTGTGTGTGTGTGTGTGTGTGTGTGTTGTGTGTCTGTTGTGTGTGTGTGTGTGTTTTTTTTTTTTTTTTTTTTGTTTTTTTTTTTGTGTGTGTGTTGTGTGTGTGTGTGTGAGTGTGTGTGTGTGTGTGAGTGTGTGTGTGAGAGTGTGTGTGTGTGTGTGTGTGGTGTGTGGTGTGTGTGTGAGTGTGTTTTTTTTTTTTGTGTTGTGTTGTGAGTGTGTGTGTGTGTGTGTGTGTGTGAGTGTGTGTGGTTTTGTTTTTGAGACAGGGTCTTTCTATGTAGTCCTGGCTGTCCAGGAGCTTGCTATATAGACCAGGCTGACGTTGAACTCACACAGATCCACCTGCTGGGATAAAGGTATCGCCATGCCTGGCTTTTTGTTGTATTTTTTATGCGTATGTGTGAGGAGGCCAAGAAGAGGATGTCAGATCCCCTGGAACTGGAGTTACAGACAGTTGTGAGCCACCTGGTCTGGGTGCTGGGAACTGAACCCGGGTCCTCTGGAAGAGCAGCCAGTGCTCTCAACAGCTCCCTAGTTCCTTGCTGTTGTTTGGAGACAGAGTTGCTCTGTATTCTAGGCTGGCCTCAAATTCATAGCACTTGCCTCAGCATCTTGAGTGCTGGGATTGCAGCCATGCACCGCCATACCTGCCTAATGCTGAGGATTGAACCCAGGACCTCGTTTGTGTGAGGCAAGTGCTATACCACTGAGTTTTATCCCCAGCACCAGAATTCTTTAATTTTTTTAAGATGTTGTTTTTATTTTTACTTATGTGTGTCTATATGAATGTATACCACGTGTGTTCAAGTCCCCTGGACCTCAAGCAATTATAAGCTGCCCAATGTGAATCCAAAACCCAATTCTAGTCCTCTAGAAGAACAGCAAGTCTTCTTAACTACTAAGCCCACCCAGGATTATTCTTAATAGCCAGAAGATGGAAACAACCTAGGTGTCTATTGATGAATAAATAGACAATCCAAAAGTGAAAATATTTCTGGGGATGCAGCTCAGTGCTAAAACCATCGCCCCATCATACCCTGAAAATATAAACAAGTACACACAAAAAAGTGCATATTCATATGAGAGAATGTTATTAAGCCTTTAAATGAAAGGAAATTTTGATATGTGCTGCAGCATGAATAAGACTGGAAGACACAATGTTAAGTGAAATAAGCCAAGTGAAAATGGACAATTTCCACATGTAAGAAGTACCCAGAGGCCTGGAGCTGAAGTTCAGTGGTAGAACACTTAGCCTTCAATGTTGGAAGCACTGGGAATGATCCTCAGCACTACCAGGGAAGAATAACCAGAACACTCAAATTCATAGACAGAAAGTTCAATGGTGGTTGTCAGTGGCCAGAAGTGTGAAACACTGGGACAGTGTTTTGTTTGTTTTTGAAACAGGACATTGTTATGAAACCGCATGCAGGAGGCCTTGGTGGGTTGGGCCAAGGTGCCACAGTGGGTGAGAGAGACACGTCATGCAGATGCAGAGGCAGGCTGTAGCGTGGAGCAGTGGAAAGTTACTCACACCGTGCAGACACGTGTCCATATGGAAAGTTTTATTATTAAAGGGAGAGGAGAGAGAGAGGCAGAGACAGAGACAGAGAAAGGGAGGGAGGGAGGTGTCATTTCATAAAGGAAACGGTAACGTAGGATGGCGTCAGGATGCTTGGCAGGCCGGGGGCTATTATCTGCTTATTGGCTAGGGTTCCAAGAAGTAGGTCTGAATGCTAACAGACATATCGAAGGGCTGGCTTCAAATCACTGTATAAGTGAAAATGTCCTCTTGCTGTCAGCTCCTGAGGGCTGGTCTTACAGGCACGCAGCAGCAGCAGCCTGATTTCTATGGCTCTATGGATCAAACCCAGGGCTTTGCACATGCCAGGCAAGACCTCTACCAACTGCGCTACATCCTCAGCTCCTGTTTGATTTTTCTGAAACAGGGTCTCATGATGTGGCCCAGCTTGGACTAGAACTCAGTATGTAACCAAGACTGGCATTGGATTCCTGATCCTCCTTCCTCCTGCTAAAATTCTAAGCATGTACCACCATACCTGCTTTTTTTTTTTTTTTTTTTTTTTTTTTTTTTTTTTTTTTTTTTTTGAGACAGACTTTCACTCAGTAGCCCAGGCTGGCTTGAAACTCTTTATGTAGCATGGGTCGTTCTCAAATTCATGGGCTATCCTCCTGCTCCAACCTCCTTACCAGGTGCTGGGATTACAAACATGAGCTGCCATGCCCAGGGTCAAGAGTTAGTATTTAATGGATGCAGAATTTCAGTTTCCCAAGGTGAGAGTGTTCTGATAATGGATATGGATTATGACTTCACAGCAGTGGCAATGTACTTCACGCCACTGAACTTAAACATGGTTAAGATGGCTGCCTTTAAATTGTGTGTGTTTATCACAATCATTCAAAATGCCTTGTTGTCAGGGCATGGTGGCCTGAGCCTCTGTACTCCTCACCCTTAGGAGACAGTCAGGATCAGAAGTGGCAAGACAGCCTGGGCTACATGAGACCCTGTTTCCGAAAGAAATGTGTCTGAATTAAATGACCCAGAACTGAATCTGATTCTGGCATTATCCTACTTCACAGTTGTGGCCAAGAATAAGGCATAAAGTTTAGTAGTGTATTATTCCTGACATTTACAATTATTCCAAATAATCAAGAGATTTTTGTTGCTGGTGGTTTTATTTGTTTGTTTGTTGAAAGAAAGTCTCACTATGTAGCTCTGACTATTTTGGAACCTGCTCTGTAGACCAGGCTTGGCCTCAAACTTACAGAGATCTGCCTGTCTCTGCCTCCCAAGTCCTGGGATTAAAGGCGTGCGCCACCCCTGCTAACATCAAGAATTTTAAAGTTTATAAAAAGCAACTCTGAACTTGTCATCTCTATCATATCTAAGATATACTGAAATGGTTTCGTTTGGGACTTGGAGATAAATGCAATATTCTTTTTTGTTTTGTTGTTTTTCTTTTTGATTTTTGTTTGTTTGTTTTTTTCAAGACAGGTTTCTCTGTGTAGCCCTGACTGTCCTGGATCTCGCTGTACAGACCTGGTCTACGGATCTGGCTGACCTCAAACCCAGAGATCTGCCTGCCTCTTCCTCCAGAGTGCTGGGAAGTGCAATATTCTCCATGGACAGAATACATTGATATCACAAAGGGCATCTGTGAGTCCTGTCCAAGAAGTCTTTACTATGGGGAGTTTTATATCATGCATATTTTCTGACAATCCAAAATTAAGGAATAAGCCGGGCGGTGGTGACGCACGACTTTAATCCCAGCACTGGGGAGGCAGAGCCAAGCAGAGCTCTGTGAATTTCGAAACCAGCCTGATCTACAGAGCAAGATCCAGGACAGGCACCAAAACTACACTGAAAAACCCTGTCTCGAAAAAAATAAAATAAAATAAAATTTTAAAAAAATAAGGAATAAAAGGGAGCTGGAGAGCTGGCTTAGAGGTTAAGAGCACTGGCTGCTTTTCCAGAGGACCCAGGTTTAATTCTCAGCAGCCACATGGCAGCTCACAACTGTCTGTAACTCTGGTTCCAGGAGATTCAAACATCCTCTTTCACTTCTGCAGGCTCCAAGCATAAATGTAGTACACACATACACAAGTGAAATATTCATACTCATAAAGTAATAAAGTATTTTTAAAAAGGAATAGAAAGTCTGCCTGTCTTACCAGCCTAGGCAGCTGAGAGCCTTAGGGAGGCAGGGCTAGGAAAACCCTGAATCCAATCCAGGGGAGAAAGAAGGGGCTATAATCATCCCTAGTTTTGTTTTCTGTGATTTCAGTTACCCATAGCCAAACCAGGTCTGAAAATATAAAAAGGAATAATTCCAGAAATAATTCAAAAGTTTCATACTGTCCTTTTTTCCTTGCTATCTTAGGGATTAATTCAAACCATTTTCAACTGTGTCCCTTCCGAGTAGTGTAATAAAGCTGGCATGCGCCTCGCTTCCCTGAGTGCAGGAACCACACCTTCACAGGTGAATCCGTGCAGTGTGCCCAGCCGGTAGCTGCCAGCAGCAGCAGCCCGACTGCCAGGCTCCCACGTTGCCAACCTTTATTATTATTATTGCTGCCCTCGTTTCTCTGTCCCTCGGGCTGACCTGGAATTCACTCTGCCGCTAGGCTGGTCACACACTCACAGAAATCACCCTGCCTCCATCTAGTCAGTAGGACCTGCACTGGGCCAGGCTGGACTCTGGTCTCCAAGCACGGAGCAGCGGTGCTGGAATTTTGAATATGCCAAAGAGACGATCTAAAGTCCTTCCTTAAAACAGTGGAAAATTACAATAAGCCCATCTGAGAGGAACTGCATTCACGTAACTTTTATTACAGTATATTGGTATAATTGTTCTATTTGTTAGTTATTATGCTTAATCTCCTTAATTTATAAATTTAACTTTATCACAGATATATATATGTATAAACCCTCCATGGATAAGGGGACACTGGCTCTACTCCTTTGGAAGCTACAACCTCAGAAAGGATTAAGTGAGTCCTCCGTAAGGGCCCAGGACAGTCAGCTTGAACCGGAAGTGGACATTGAATGCTTTCCATTCGGCCCATCCTAAAGGTCAGCTTCTCTTGTAGGGAGAAAGCCATTGAAGACTCTCTGTAGTCCCTCACCCTGCAGCTGTGACCAGGCGCTCTGGGTTCTCCTGGGGCAAAACACAACAAGCAGCTGAGACCTGAGCAAGGCAAGGGACTTTGTTTTCCTTAAACAAAAATGGGGGGGGTTGACTTGGTGGGGGGCAGTGTTAATGAGCTGGGTTTGGTGACACCTGCCTGTGATCCCAGCACTTGGGAAGTAGAGACCTGAGGATCAGAAGTTCAAGGTCATCCTCAGCTACATAATGAGTTTGAGGCCAGCCTGGGCAAGAGACCCTATCTGTGTGTGTGTGAGGGGGTGGACAGGGATGGTTTGTGGTATATGTCTGTAATCCCAGTACTTAGGAGGCTAAGGAGGATCACGAGTTTGAGGCCAGCCTGGTTCAAAAAAGAAAAGGTAGAAAAAAAAGGAGGGGCTGAAAAAATGGCCCAGCAGTTAAGAGTGCTTGCTTTGAAACACGATGGCTTGAGTTCAAATCCCTGGAACCCACATGAAAAGCTGGGCGTGAAGACAGTGGTGTGGGGGCAAAGACAGGACGGTCACTGGGCTTACCGGCCACAAGTCTGGCTTCAGACCAAGCGACAGACTCTCTCTTAAAGGAATAAGACAGAAAGTGATAGAGGACACCTGACATCCTCTTCTGAGCCCCCCTCCCCCATACACACAGGCATGTACGCCTAAATACACCACACACACAGACACAGACACACACACACACACAGACACACACACACACACACAGACACACACACACACACACAGACACACACACACACACACACACACAGCTAACGGTGGAGCTCAGTTGGTAGAGTGCCCAGCATGCAGGAAGCCCTGAGTTTAATCCCTACCCAGCACCACATAAAGCTAGGTATGGTGGCACATGTCTGGAAACCAGCATTCAGGGGGTGAAGGTAAGAAGTCCCAGGTCATCCTTGACTACCATAGTGAGTATGAAGCCAGCTTGAGCTTGTGAGACCTTTCCTCAAAAAGCCAAGCCCAGGCATGATGGCACGCGCCTTTGAGCCCAGCACTCGGGAGGCAGAGCCAGGTGGACCTCTGTGAGTTCAAGGCCAGCCTGGGCTACATAGAGAGTTCCAGGACAGGCACCAAAACTACACAGAAAAACCCTATCTCAAAAAACCAAAAAAAAAAAGAAAAGAAAAGAAAAAACAAAGACAAAAATGACAAAGCCAGGCACAGGGGCTCATGCCTCCAGTCCCAACACTTGAAGCCTAAGGAAGGAGAATTTCCGTGAGTTTGAGGCCAAATGAGACTGTCTTTAAAACAACAATAAAAGGACACAAAATGCCAACAGCTGGGCTTGTAGAGCACTTATCTGGCACATACAAGGCCCTGTGTTCTAGGTTCTAGTCTCAGCATTCTCTCTCTCTCTCTCTCTCTCTCTCTCTCTCTCTCTCTCTCTCTCTCTCTCTCTCCTCCCCACCCCACCCCCTCTGTGTGTGTGTGTGTGTGTCTGTTTCTCTGTCTCTCTCTGTCTGTCTGTCTGTTTCTCTCTCTGTCTGTCTGTCTCTCTGTCTCTGTGTGTGTGTCTCTGTGTCTCTGTGTCTCTCTCTCCCTCCCTCCCTCCCAGGAACTCTTATCAGCTCTCTGCAGCTTCCCTGAGCCTGCACCTCCCCTGGCTGTGACCTCCACTTGCTGACTGAGCTTACGGAACATCAGTGGCTCCAGATAGAGCCAGTGTAACACAGGCCCTAAAGAACTAAATTCTCTCCAATGTAGGGAACAAGTGAAGGCCGGGTAAGTGGATATTGTTGACATGGGCACAGCCATGTCAATGACCAAATGTCTCAGATCCATGTGGGATGGCCAAGCCTTCCTCTGGTCTATGGTGATGTTTACAGTGTGTACAGAGTATGTCCACAGTAGCTTTCTCCTCCTGGATGTTCATTGACCCGTCCAGCAGGCCAGGTTATTCGAGGGTCTCGAGGAGGGACCACCTGTGAATCAATGGGGGGCGAGAGGGAAAGGAGACCAAGCACGAAGAAAGACAGAGTCAGTCTGAGTTGCGTCAAGGTCTCACTTTATTGACTGGTGTTAGAGCTTATAAACAGGGCTTCAGGTAGGGAGGGGGAGCAGGAGTGAGGAGAGGACAAAGAAAATTCCTAAGGAGGGTCAGCAGGAGGTCGCTTTGGTCCCAGGCCCCTGCAGCTAGCTGATTTAAAGAGGTTTATTTAATCCTACATTCCTAGGTTAGACTAAAAGCCTCTTATTTACAGGAGGCTTGATAAATCGTGGCAGGTAACACAAGGTTCAAGACACAGCTGTCCAGAGTCGGTCCCCAACATATCCCCCTCTTTTCTCAAAAATGGACCAAGTCCATGTGATCGGGGTGGGAGGTCCGAGAGAGCCTCTGTCTTAGGCTATACAGGGGGATTCCCACGCATGGCAGGTGCCATGTTGAGCCGGTCTCAACGACCTCTGTACGCTGTTGTCTCCTGCGTGGGCCCTGTACTATTCCCGTCATTGAGTACTCTCTAGCAAGACCATGGGGATGTTAGGGCTTTAGGACACTGAATCTGAGTCCTTGATGGGGCTCCTGGCTGGCCTCCTAGGAATCTACTCTGTGATAATGAATCAAGACGTGTCGTGGTAAGGCCAAATCAATCTGATTTTTGATAAACTGAGTCAACCGCTGAAAGGCCCAGGGACCAAAGGTAATGAGAAGGAGAAGGAAAATAATCAGGGGGGCCAGGAGGGTGGGGATCAGGGTAGAAAGCCAAGGGATTCTTTAAAGCTTCTATATAGAAGGGCAAACCCTGCTCCTAAGAGCAAGAGCCACATCTTACTGCAGCCCCATAAAGGCTAATAAAGGAAAAACCCATAAGTTACAATTCCCATACAATTTCGTTTCACAAGATCATGGTCTGGGTACAGAGTGATCACAGACGGGTAATTTGCATCAACAGGTACATTTTTCCTGAAACCTCAAGGGGGGGGGGTATCAAGGCGGGAGTGGAGTTTACACACAGGTCACGGTGGTCCTTCCTGGAACACCTGCAACTATCCCAGTCACAGTTGAGCACATCTCTTAACAGAAATCTCTTTACATAGTTATATGGTTGCAGGGGAGATTCAACAATGGCTAAGTCAGGTTGCCTTGGAACTAGATTTTTAGTTTCTCATTTCCTGGTGCTTGAAGTTTTCTCTTTTCCTGGGCTTGGGGGTGTAAGCCTGAAGGGCTAGGGTCTTTCATTCCCCCATTTTCTTTTTGGCAAATTTTAATCTTAAAATTATGGCATTACATTTGGTACCTCATGGCCTATTTTAGTAACTCATGGCCTGTAATGGCCATGCATAGTTCATGTACAATTAGCCATCTGGTCTCTATGCCAGGGAGTTTTCTTTTGACCCAGCATTTCAGCCTTTTTTGAACAAGGAAAATGGGACGATGTATTCTCTTCTGGAACTGCTTCAAGCTGGCATTAGGGTGTCGTTATCAGGGCCCCTCCCCCAAAAGGCTGAAAATCTGGTCAAAGACTGGGCAGGGGGCATTCGTCAGTAGCATGTAGCTGCCTGACACCATAGTGACAGAGAAGAATCATGTTAGCTGGGCTGGTCCACATTAGCCTTTAGCACTTCCGGAGTCCACAGTCATCTGGAGTGGTAGAGTCAGCAACTGAAACTTGGAGGTGTCTGCCAGCCAAGTAGAAATCTGTTGAGACAGATTTAAACTAGGAACAGAGGTTAAAATTTGTGAACTTATTTGAACCCTTAGGTCCATACCCTTAGTGATGGGGAAAGCACTAATCCCAAGACCAGGAGAGAGGAAAAATACCATCTTTAGGAATACTTATCTGGGGTTCTTTTGACCTCTGTAAAGTGGGTCTATGTTTTTATGACTCTTTTGATCCTTTGAGGCCTTTTTGCAGAATGACATAAAAATTTTAGATACATTAGTATACCAATCTGTACTGAAATCCATATTGTAGACAAAGCAGATAATGGGTATCTGTAAAACAGCAGAAGTAGACTTATACCTTTGAGTCCCAACAAGAACTACATATTTGGGCATTTTACTTCTGTCCAGAAAGCCAGGTATAAGTTGGACAGAGATTTTGGCCTGGTGAAAAGCACTTTTAGGTTTACATTTACACATATCTAGATGACATTTAAAACAAATCCAAAATGTTGAGCTTGTGACTGAACAGTAAGTGGTCATTGCTCTATCAGCTCATCAGGACTCCTAAATGTTAAGCTCTGAACCATAGAACAGGAGAGTAATCTGAAACATATCTTATTTTAGACTCATATCCGAACCTTTATGATTTATTTAAATTTTTACATCTTAGAACATTTTCTTTTAAAGTGAGCTAACAGGCTAGCTATGGCCTTGCAGAAGGATCTGGTTGATGCTGCCATGCTGACAAAGTTAGAGCTAGCTAGCCATCAGTACTATCAGAAATCTGAGAAGGATAAACTATATCTGAGTGCAGACCAAGAAGCTTCCAATCCTATAAATTACAGTGATCAATCCCTACCCAGGTCTCTATAGCATTGGAGGTACCAGTCAGAACAACATCAATCTTCTATCACCATCAAGCCCATAAGGCAGAGTACCTTTTCTGTGGAATAGGGACACGGAAGACTGACAGTGTCCTACTACTTGTCCACAGTCTGGGCTGGGTCCTGGAGGCAGGCGTTGCATTGGGGCATCTTGCCCTGTGGTCAGTGTCGTTCGCAATTCAGGTGGCATCTTCTTGTCATTCCATATCTTCTTTGGAGACCTTGGGAGTCATTGCTAGGAACTGGGGAGCTAGGAGTCTCTGTTTCTGATAGTAAGTTTTTAATCAAATAATTTAAATGTCATATTCATCAGATCATTGACAGGTTTGAGGACCATTATCTATTAAATGTATCTGAGCCAAACAAATCTAGGCCTAATCTTGAAAATATCTCTAAGTTTGGTAATAATGACCAGGCTAATTTGTTCTCTTATAGATATATTAGTCAAATATACCTCTCAGTTTGTTTTTATTTAAATAGAACCGTTTATGCTTTAAACTAGTATCTGGATAGCCAGATGACTAGTATTAACTTGTATTCCTTAACACAAAGGACATGCATGCAAACTCAGACATTCAAAACCAAACATACATGTGGCCACATTTTCATTCATACCTGCAGAATAGACAGACATTTTTAAAACTATCACCCTTTGGAGTCTCCATGTAACAGCAGAATAACAAGAGAAAGAAATCTGAAACATGTTTACTTAAACTTTAAAGTTAGACCTTAAAGTTTCATTATTTTTTTTTCAAACCCTCATGACATGCTTAAGCCTTTAAATTTTTACATCTTAAACTGTTTCCTCATATCAAAAATCATTTATCTAAACTTTTATCTTAACCAACAATAATTTGAAACCAATTTTCTTAAATGATGGCAAGTATTTGTAACACATTGAACTCAAATGACCAAAACCCATGTAAATTTTTATTTTTCCTGTGGAAACAAAAGCATAATTTCCCCAGTATCTTGAACTGGTAATTTAACATTTCTTTTTCAAGCAATATCAGTGTTATGCCCAGATCAAGTCCCCAAAGAAGCCATCAGAGACCTTAGGTACAGAATGCAAAAGCAAGGTTTATACAAATGAAGTTTACAAGCCTCGGCAGGGGGCTAGTTCCAAACTTCTCACACACACAGCAGGGAGGTTGGAAGGAGCACATGCCTTTCTTTGTGAGGCTAATACAGACCACATAATTCATCTCCCACCGCCCGCGTCCCTCTTTAGGTTCATATCAGTAGTTTTTCATGTTATCTTTATTTCTCATTTGTTTAGCAACCGTGTTTAGGAGTTTTATGAGCTGTCTCCCGGGTTTGGGGAGTTTGGGGAGTTTGGGATGTTTTATGACCACTTAGTCTCTGTCAGATGGTCATATATCCTAACTCTGTGTTTTCTTAAGTTTCTGTAGTTGATAAAGCCACCTGGAAAAAGGCGTCTAAGTTCTTATCTGCATTTAAGAATCCTGGTTTTAGCTTCTCTTTGTCTGTAGGGGATGAAGTTGGGGGGTGGTTACTGAGGTTTCACAATCAGGACAGAAAAGGGTTAACAAGAGAAATTCCTGGCTGGCAGAAGAGACTTTGAAGTTATCACAGTAAAGGAAGGGAGGGGGAGCAGTGGTCATAAAGTATGTCCTTGGCTGCCAGTGTTCCTGAAAAAAAGTTTTTGTTAACTCCTCTGACTAAAGTCAGATTCTCTGTTCAGTGTTCACACAGTTGTCAGTTGCAGGCAGCCATTGTCCTGTCCAGAGCAAGACATGAGAATCTTAGCCCGCCTGTACCCAGAGCACGCACCCCCACCCTCGTGAGAGCAGCCAGCTGCCTGCAGTCCTGATAGCAAGAGAGCAAGGGAGGGAGGGAGGTGAGTAGCAGAAACAGATGACCTTTACACAGACAATTCAAGTACCAGCACATCAGCACTGAGATGATGATGGCCTCACTCACAGCAAGCAAGCCCCTCGATTGCGGCTTGCACATCCTTCTGGTGGGCTAGGCAAAGGTCTAGTGGAGAAGAAGGGGACTGTCCCATAGCGTCCGTCACAGTCAAGTCAACAATGAGAACAGTTAACACACTACACACAAGACCAAGGGCACACGAAAGAAAAACTTTGCCCCTACGAGACAACCAACAAAACTCCAAGAACAATGACAGCCTGATGTGCTCTGTGGAGAGTGACCCTCCAGTCTCAATCACACCAAAACCAATCCAGACTGAGGATCTCTGTCCTTGATCAAACAGACATCAGGGTGCTTTCATATCCCTGTCAGTCAGACATGCACCTTATTTCTTGGAAGAGAAACAGAGTGTAAAGTAACAATGACCACAATAAAACATACAAAAAAAAACCCCACAAAATGGCTCTAACAATTTCCCGGGACAAAATACAAAGTGGCACTTCCTCCCACCATGGGGAAAGGTACCCAAAGATGCTCCTCTCCTGAGCACTCCCTGGAGGAGACTCCTAAAATCAAATGGTCACCTCTGAGGTGGCCCCAAATGGCTCGGGACTAGGGGTTCCCTTGCCCAAATCAGGGAATGAGACGTCTCTCTTTCCCTCCCAGGATCACTGTCCGGACACGTCTGTCCCAGTGAGCCTGCAAAGTACAAATCAGTCGACTGGCACAAAACTTAACGAGACAAGACAGAGACAGAGACAAGACAGAGAGCGCTCTTACCGGTAGATGTCAATAAACCTCTGGACCCTTGAGGGTCCCGGTGGGTCTTTTGGTCTTTTGTTCAATGTGATTTGTGGCAACCTCATTCTTACCGTCTTTTGGGATGGACACATCGTTTAATAGGTCCTCAGCAAGTGCCAGAAGATGTGACACCCTACTATCCTTTTCTGAATCCTATAAAACATCTCTGATTACTCCATAGAACTAAAGAATGCATCGGGGACATTCTCTCCATCCTTAAGCAAGTTATTGATATCCTTTCTGACTTTATTCCACGTCAAAGGGTGGATGCCCGGGCCATTAATAACCAGCCAGGGACATTTTTCTTCCACGAAACAGAAAAACTTAATTAAATCTTTTTTTCTTTCTTTCTTTTTGACTCTTATTCCCCTCTCCCTGAAATCTTCATTTCCTAAATGAAGAGAGCCTCTTTAGAGAGTGCTTTACCCATTGATTGATGAACGGCACTTACCTCAAGGCTGCCCGCGGCGCACGAGTGATGCTGTTGGGGCACCTCTACCCTAGTGAGTCTGGCCAGACCACGTTTTCTCTTTGCCGTCCAGTAGTGAGCCGCCGTGCCTCGAGCCCCACGTTCGGGCGCCACTTGACCCGTCCAGCAGGCCAGGTTATTCGAGGGTCTCGAGGAGGGACCACCTGTGAATCAATGGGGGGCGAGAGGGAAAGGAGACCAAGCGCTAAAGAAAGACAGAGTCAGTCTGAGTTGTGTCAAGGTCTCACTTTATTGACTGGTGTTAGAGCTTATAAACAGGGCTTCAGGTAGGGAGGGGGAGCAGGAGTGAGGAGAGGACAAAGAAAATTCCTAAGGAGGGTCAGCAGGAGGTCGCTTTGGTCCCAGGCCCCTGCAGCTAGCTGATTTAAAGAGGTTTATTTAATCCTACATTCCTAGGTTAGACTAAAAGCCTCTTATTTACACGAGGCTTGATAAATCGTGGCAGGTAACACAAGGTTCAAGACACAGCTGTCCAGAGTCGGTCCCCAACAGTTCATTGCCTGAAGACTGCTCCCTACAGAGACTGCTCCTACAGAGATTAGCTAAACCGGTCCCCTGGATCTGGCTGTATACCATAAACCTCACCTCCTTGTTTATCTGTATGCAATAACCTCTCCTCCTTGTTTATCTGTATGCAATAACCTCTCCTCCTTGTTCAGCTGTATGCAATAACCTCACCTCCTTGTTTATCTGTATGCAATAACCTCTCCTCCTTGTTTATCTGTATGCAATAACCTCACCTCCTTGTTTATCTGTATGCAATAACCTCACCTCCTTGTTTATCTGTATGCAATAACCTCACCTCCTTGTTTATCTGTATGCAATAGCCTCACCTCCTTGTTCAGCTGTATGCAATAACCTCACCTCCTTGTTCAGCTGTATGCAATAACCTCACCTCCTTGTTTATCTGTATGCAATAACCTCTCCTCCTTGTTTATCTGTATGCAATAGCCTCACCTCCTTGTTCAGCTGTATGCAATAACCTCACCTCCTTGTTCAGCTGTATGCAATAACCTCACCTCCTTGTTCAGCTGTATGCAATAACCTCACTTCCTTGTTTATCTGTATGCAATAACCTCTCCTCCTTGTTTATCTGTATGCAATAACTTCACCTCCTTGTTCAGCAGCTGTATGCAGTGACCCCAACTCCCCATTCAACTCTCTATAATGACCATGCCAAGCTCCCGGGGTGCTGTGGCTTCTTCATCTGAGAGCCCAGACACTGGCTTTTCTAGTGTGTCTATGGTTTCTTCAGTCCCTCTATGTCCCAGTTAGGTCAGTCCCTAGAGCCATGCAGAACATGGCAAAGTGGTACCCAAACAGGGACAAGGACTGTGGACGCTGACTACGGGGAACTTGGATCAGTCAGACAAGAGACCACTCCGGTGAGAAGTTCGCTAGTAAAAGGAAAAGAGGAAAGAAAGGAAGAAGGGTAAAGGAGCAAAGGGATGCAGGGCACATCTTTCCGTTTGTCGGGTGTAAAAAGCCTTTGGACGAGTAAAATCCAGAGATAGAATCCAGAGATAGACAGATGCATGTTAGTACTTGGAAAGAGATTTGGGGAACAAATAGAATCCAGGCACGGGTAGTTATATGTGGGCACTTTGGGGGAGATTATGAGAAACCCTGCCCGTGCAGTGAAGGCATTTCCGCTTCATTGCTTCTTAGGAGGCCAACCAGGGAAGGGAGTGATGAACTTGGCTACCGGAAATAAATTTAAAAGGGAGAAAAACCGAGGGATGGATCCACAGCAGAGAGATCCAAGCATGTTCCTATTTTTGCTTTCAGCTTAACTACTTTCAAAGTGTTATATTTGGTTTTAAAAAACTGAGCAGCCTGCAGGTGGCGGAGGCCCGGCCTGCAGGCTCAGTGTGGGGGAGGTGATGGCAGCCTCCACAGCAAGGAGATGGTTGTCCCTGCCTTTCTATCTCAGCATCACCAGGGTGGCGGTGGACTGAAGAAGAAAAGGTGGCCAGCAGCAAAGAGGGCGTGTAGCCAAAGGGGGAAAAGCTTGGTGGTTTTAAATGCTCCCCAGTTCTTTAGCAACCTGATTCAAATCACCCAGTGGCTGTGTTTCTGACTTGTCTGGTAATTGTATCCATGCAGGTAAGACAGGCCGGAGGAGAAGCCTGCTGGGCCTACGCTTTCTAGTGACTTGGTCACACTCTGACACCTGTTTATACTAATGACTCCCTCTGGGTTTGGGGGGGCGCATTTTTCTAACCAGAGTCCCAAGGGGCGCCATCAGACTACTGGGGCCAGGTTCTAACCCTGCAATTTAGGCAGAATTTAATATGTCACACATGTGTATGGCAGCAGCTCCTATAATGAGAGCAAATTGTAATTGGGGGGTTATTAGGACCTGCCTCCTGAGTGCTGGGGTCCGTAATGATAGTGTATATGTGACCCACTTTTTGTCAGCACATTCTAGAAAAGTGAAAGGCTTCTAATCAGATTCATTTCTCCTGCTAATGTTGCAGGAAAATGATCGATCCTTGATGGGCTTCAAGGCTTCAGTCCCTTGAACCTGTTAAAATACCCTACTGGTTTTGTTGGCCACGGCAGCCGTCGTGAGCCTCCTTCTCATCAATACAGTCTGGTGTCGAATTTGTAACAAGCCGCCCCTGGACTAAGTGTGAAGATCCAGCCTGAACATCTAAGAAATAAGAAGGGGAAGATGTGGGGAGCCAGTGAAGCCCTGTGTGGATGTATGTTGTTGACATGGACACAGCCATGTCAGGGACTGTAGCCTCAGAGCCATAGGAGGAAAATGGCAAAGCCTCCCTTATCCTCCGGGGTGAGGCTCACAGTGATGGCAAAGTGTAAATGTTGATAGTGGGTGTGTGGGAAATGGCCCCCTTAGCTTTCTCCTCACGGATGATTACAGCTTGAAGACTTGTTCCTCTACGCACTGTACCTACCGAGATTACCTAAACCTGTCTCCTTGTCCAGCCATATACCCTAAACCTGCCTCCTTGTTCAGTGTATATAATAAACATACTGTGCTTCTGGGGTACTGTGGCTTCTCCCAACTACTCAACCCCAGCTTTTCCATGTCTGTGTTCCTGTCATTTCTTCATACCCTCACCAGCCCTAGTCAGGGTTCCAGGACCCAAGCTGTGCAAGGACGGGGCACCACAGGGAACCAAATGCTTGGGGATAAGGAGAGCTTTGAGCCTCAGGACAGAGCAGCTCTGGGGGGAGATTCAGTGCCACCAGGAGCCAAAGAAGTTCCCTTTCCGGTTAAGGATCTCCTCTTGGCAAAGCTACGACTTGACTAGAGGCAGACAAGAATTTCAGGGTAAGCCAGAGGGAAGCAAAGTTAGTGAGTTATTAAGAGAAGAGTGAATACACACTTTAGATTTAAGTGGAGGAGGAGGGGGGGGAGAGGAAGAGAGGGAGAGAGAGAGAGAGACAGAGAGAGAGAGAGAGAGAGAGAGAGGAGAGAGAGAGAGGGAGGCTTAAGAAAATTTAATGCACGTGAAAAAATGTGTGTCTGTGATTATTCGGTGACTTTCTAAGTTGTGTTGTTTAAAGGATATATTTACAAGGTGTAAAAAGACAGTGCAAAGATATCACGTCTGACTTTTGTAAATAAAATTGTAAGGTAGTTTATGGGGTACATTACTTAGGTTTAAGAATGAGGAAGGGGTGCTAATGTGATAAAACTGGACGTCACAAACCTTTGAGTCCTTGGTAAATGTCTTCGAACTTTTTTTTAATTTGGTATTTTTGAGGCAGGATTTCTCTGGTAGCACTGACCTCGAACTCAAAGAGATCCATCTGCCTCTGCCTTCCAAGTGCTGAGATTAAAGGTGTGCGCCACCACCCCCTGCCAAGTCTTAGGATTTGTATTGCTGTGGTAAAACACCCTGGCTAAAATCAACTGTGGAAGGAAAGGGTTTATTTCATCTTAGAACTTGTAGTCCATCATCCAGGGACGTCAGAGCAGGAACTGCGGTAGAGGCCATGGAGGAGTGCTGCTTACTGGCTTGCTCTTCATTGACTTGCTCTTTTTCCCTGTAGCCCTGCAGAAGAGTGATTGCTAGTAACCATGCGTGTAACAGCGTCAAAAGTAGGCTGTCTGGAAGTCTCCCCTGCCAAAGAAGTTGGTTCCTTACTTTTAGTCTCCAGCAAATCCTTAGGACAAGGGCAAAAAGCAGCCACAATTTTTGCCCACATATCACAAGAACGGTCTCTAGCCCAGTTGCCAATACTGGTCCTCTCTGAAATGTCTTGAGCCAGACCTTCACATCCACACGGCTTTCAGAACTACTGCCTTTCAAGCCCCTGCTAGGCTCTGCATTCCACCACTTTTCGAGTCCAAAACCCCACCCCAAAAAAGACACAGTCGGGTTCTTCCCAGCAACAGCCCACTCCGGGTACTAACTTCTGTATTGTTTACATTTTTCTTGCTATGAAAAAAAACATCATGGCCAAGACGACTTATGAAAGAAAGCATTGGTGGAGTTTACAGTTTCAGAGGGTTAGAGTCCGTGGTGGGGTGGGGGAGGAGCAAAAAGGCCCGGTGACAGAACCAGCTGAGAGCTCACATCTTGATCTGCAAGCAGGAGGCAGAGAGAGCACACTGAGAATGGGTGGGAGCTTTGAAGCCTCAGAGCCCACCCCCAGTGACACACCTCCTGCAATAATGCCAACACTCCTAATCCTTCCCAAGCAGTTCTACCAGCTGGGGACCAGGTATTCAAACATATGAGCCTACGACATCTAGAGTCAACTAGAACTGTAAATACAGTTCGTTTGCTGTTTTTTAACATCTTTCTTTGAGATGTCTAGGAAAATGCACATTCTCTGCATAGGTAATTTTGGTTTTGTCAGTTAGATTGAAGCCTGACTGTCCACAGCAAAGGGAGCCTAGATCCTAGGGCGCAGGGCTTCTTTCCCAGTTTTTCCATCTTACCTCTGGGTCAGAAGAGGCACTGTCTCCCAGGGAAAGACGTCTCACAGCGCCGATAACTGTCCCAGCTAACTCGACAGATGTGCATTTCCTGGACTTCATGTTATCGTCTCTTCTACAGTTGGAACGCTGCTGCAGGCAGGCAGGGAAGAAACTAAGAATGGCTTCTGTCCTCTGGGTCTGGTCCAGATCATCTCGAACCCATTTCCCGCTATCGTCCCTGTCTGCTGGGGCTCTTTAGCTCCGGCAGCGAGCTTAGGCCGGCTGCTGCACCTCCAGCCGCACACCTCCTGTCGGCAGCCACCGCATCTGGTCTTCCACTTCATCGTTCGTTCCTGAGAAGGTCAAGGGGGTTAATTGCTGATGTCAACATTATGAACTTTGTTACTACTCTAAAAGCCAATCTGCTTTCCTGACATTGTCTTTCCTAGACCACTATTGTCTAGTGGTCTGCTGCTCTCCACGTGCATGAGAATTACCTGGAGAGTTCTCGAGAGCCACCAAACCCCGCCAACCCAAGGCCGGATGACCCAGAAGCACAGTACAGTCATTGCTCTCCATCAGACATAATTGCCTCTCCATGTCTTTGTATGCGGTGATCTCAGTCCTTGACACACAAAAAGACTCAGCAGAGCTCGGTCACTACCTAGCCCCCGCTCTCCCGTTCTGCAGCAAGCCTGACAATTGCAGGATTCGTTTGAGTTTTCAAGTTGTTCATTCCTAAACTGTACTCTATCCCCTCCCCCCACCACCACCATTATTCTCTACAATACCACTCCCTTCAAGTCACCATTTCTCAAAATATAAGCTGCTGTGAGCATTCAGGAGTTGTAAAATACAGAGCAGCTAGCCACAGGTTGGCTCTTCTGGACTCAGCCCCCACAAACCATGAGTTATACTTTATTTAAAAAATGGAATCTTGTGGCTGGAGAAATGGCTCAGTGTTGGTTTTTTGCTTGTTTGTTTGTTTTGGTTTTGGTTTTTGGTTTTTGGTTTTTGGTTTTTCGAGACAGGGTTTCTCTGTGTAGCTTTGCGCCTTTCCTGGAACTCACTCTGTAGCCCAGGCTGGCCTCGAGCACACAGAGATCCACCTGCCTCTGAAATGGCTCAGTGTTAAGAGTACTGGCTGCTCTTTCAGGGGACCCAGGTTCAACTCCCAGCACCCAGAACCACATCACAACCATCCACAATGGCAGTTTCAGGGGGTCCAATGCCTTCTTCTGGCCTCTCTGAGCATCAGACATGCATGTGATGCACAGACACACATGCCAGCAAAATACCCACACACATAAAATAATAAAACAAATTCTAAAGAAGGAAAGGGCATGTTTGCAGAAGTAACTAATGATTTTGAGATGGCGGGACCCTCCTCAGTTTTCTGGATGGGCCGTAAATGCTATGGGGAGGGGAGGGAAAGTCATCATAAAGATGAAGGGGCAGAAACTGGAGGGATGCTGCGAGAGATTAAAGAAGCAAAGAATGGACCCTCCCCTAGAAAGATCTTGGTTTGGGATCTCCATGGAGATGCTACAGTGGATTGTTCTCTTGGGTAAGGAGTTTATTAAAAGAGTCATTAACACTATGGGCAGACAGCTTTACTGTGGAGACTCTGAGGAAAGTTCATGTCCACTAGGTAAGGTTGGCGGGGGGGGGGGGGGTCCCTTCTTAAAGGTTTCAGAGAAATGGTGAGGTTTTACAGCATGAGTCTGCAGCCAGGTTGTCCCTAGTTCCTGGGCAGCAGGGAGAGGGGACAGAATTCCAAGGAAGGAGTATGTGACTCCAAGGATGAATCACCACTGGTAGCCCTCTGATATCCCAGGGAGTCTGGCGACCTAAGATCTATACCCTTTTTGGTGGGGAGTGAGGATGGTGTCTATCATTCTCCTGAAATCTGGGCACCTATGGCATCTGTTTACAGACTCATAGGCAGGCTGTCTTTATCAGAAGGGATTCCAGAATCAGCTATGAGGATGGAGATGGAGACGGCTGCAAGTGGGCATGACTTGAACAACCTCTGGTCTGGGATTTTAACACTCAGGAGAGAATGTACCCCGGCCAACAGCTTGGTTTTGGGCTTCTGGCCTCCAGACCTTTAACAGAATGTTTCCATTGTGTTATGCTACCTTGTTTGGGGTAGTTTGTTATGGCAGCCTTAGGAAGCTAATACAGTGAGCAAAAAGGTGCTTCGTAGCTCCCTAGAACAGACCTTATGCTGGGTCCCGCTCTAACGGGCAGCCATGAACCAAGCTCCCAGGCCGCTGCAGGTGCACAGGATTTCCATGCAGGAGAGATGCTGCCATGCTTCTCTTTACAGCACATACTCGTTCGTCCATTTTCAAACTCAGTCAACAAAAACTCATTGAGCCCAGTGCGGAATCTCATACCTGTAATGTCAGCACTTGAAAGGCTGATGCAGGTGGATTGCCACAATTTTAAGGCCAGTCTGAGCTACAGAGTAAGTTCTAGGCTAGCCTTGAATACAGAAAGAGAACCTATCTCAAAAAAGCAACAAAATGGCTGGGGAGATAGCGCTCACCTGGTAAAGAACTTGCCTTTGCAAGCACGAAGACTTGCTTTCCATCTCCAGAACCTACATGTGAAAATGGTCAGGTGTGGGGGTGTGCACTTTGAGCACTGGGGAGGCAGAGACAGGCAGATCTCTGAGTTCAAGGCCAGCCTGGTCTACAGAGTGAGTTCCAGGACAGCCAGGGCTACACAGAGAAACCTTCTCTAGAAAAAAAAGAAAAGCATGGAGAAGCCAGGTACTGGTTAGGACCATAAAGAGGGGCTGCTGTTAGGTCACAGCAAATACAGCTTCTTAATTCTGTCTCAGGGAAGGCGCATCGAGGATTGGCCTGGCCCCCTCAAGTTGTGGGATCTGACTTCTTACAGAGGTGGACTCGGAGTCGTCGAACCTCTTTATTTCTCCTTCTTCCCAATGGTGCCGCATTGATTTCATCTCCTTTCTCAGCTTTCCCCTTTATTTGTCTGTGCTCTAACAAGCAGAAGCTGGGGTTGTGGCTCACATCTGTAATGTCATCCCTCCCGATGCTGAGGCAGGACAAGTGCAACAAGCTCAAGGCCAGCCTGGGCTACATAGTGAGTTCAAGACCCACTCAGGCTACCGAGTGAAACCAAACCAAACCAAAATCTAAATTAACTAAATAAGCGCAGCCAGCAGATGGTCATGCAAGCTGTGAGGAATACAAGCCAGGGTAAAGGGATAGAGAAGGATAGACCTTCCAGAGCGGCTGGTCAGACGAGGGCCGGTGCTTTACAAGGCAATTTACCTTTGCAGGCGAGGGCAAGGACCACACAACTGCTAACATGGGGACTGAATACCAGGCCTGACACCAAAACCAGTCTGTTAACTTTAGCGTGCCATACATGTCTTATGTTTGGTTTATTACTGGAGTTGTTTGGATCAGAGCCTGAGCCCTGGCACCCCCAACAAACTAGGCTGGACCACGCATTTTCAATAGGTTGGTTAAACAGACGAAGTGGAAAGCTGAATTCAGTGTGGCAACATTGGGAAGAAAGACAAATAAAGCAGTCCAGTGATCCTAAGTTCATTTTTCATGGTCTTGACATAAAGTTTAGGTTTAAGTAGAGGCTACAGGTATGAATAACTAAGCAGTCTTGGTCAAGGTATAGTCCTGCCCATCAGTACTTGCTGTGGAACAATCTTTTTGTACACTGTTTATATCTGTTACTCTCATTGGTTTAACAAAGGGCTAAATGGCTAATAGCTAGGCAGGTAGAGGTTAGGCAGGACTTACAGACAAAAAGAGAGTGGGGATGAAGAAGAGTGGAGTCACCAGACATGTGCAGAGGAAGCAGGACACGTAGAAAATGAGGTAACAAGCCATGAGCCATGTGACAGCATGTAAATTAATATATATGGGTTAATTTAAGGTTGTAAGAGCTAGCTAGTAACAAGCCTAAGCTCTCAGTGGAGCATTTATAATCAATAATAAGTCTCTGTGTGGTTATTTTAGAACTGACTAGTGAGACAGAGAAAGTCCACCTATAAGCATTGGCTTGGTTCCCTCCAGTCTCTCCTGCAGGGTGGTCTGAAGTCATCAGAACTGTGGGAAATCTCTGCCTATAAGACTATTTCCTCTTCCTTTGACTGGTTCCACGCTTCAGTCTTTTCCTTCTCACAGCATAGGATTCCTGAGGAAATTACAATTTCTTTTTTTTTTCAGTAATTCCTTTTTTTTTTTTTTAAGATTTATTTATTTATTGTACATATGGTGTTCTGTCTGCATGTGTCCCTGCAGGCCAGGAGAGGGCACCAGATCTCATTACAGGTGGTTGTAAGCCACCATGTGGTTGCTGGGAATTGAACTCAGGACCTCTGGAAGAACAGTCAGTGCTCTTAACCACTGAGCCATCTCTCCAGCCCCAGAAATTACAATTTCTAATAGTCAAAGGAAGAGTCACTAATGTCTCCATAGAGTATCTTCACTCCTGCGAGGAAGGCTGAATTCACAGAATCTGACATGGTCTTTCTATTTTTGTTTGCTGCTACCCAGAAGAATCAAGGAATGCACGCGGTCAAAGGCTAGAAGCAGAAAATCAGATGGCAAAGGTACCTCACGTCAAGAGACTAGCTCCACAGTGCAGTATACGGTCCTGAAACTCACTGTTCCTCCCCTGGGTCTCCTCACCTCTGGTCTACCCTATCACATTTGGCCCTTAACAAAGGCACAGAACCCACCTAAAGCAACTATTTGTGCCTTTGAGGCTCTGAACTGCATCTCTGAGTTCTGAGTGGCTGGTGGGACTGGAACAGACACCAGCCAAGCAGTGGGATATAGGGACAGGTTTCCAATGCCATGGAGTTCAGTGTGAGTAGAATATAGGGCGTAGAGAGCAGAGTGCAGAGTTATGCTGGACAGGCAGCTAGGGCCAGATCATGGAAGACCTGGATGGCCAAGCCAGCAGCCAGCCTCCATGTTCTGACTCAGGTCTGCTGAGATGTGTCCTGCAGACAGCTTGCATTTTGACATAGTGAAAACAAGCAGAAATGGGGTTTGTTGAGAAAGAGAAAATGCTTTGTCAAATAAGCTGGAGTTTAATGCTATGGTGACCATTTTTATAACAACAGCTCTTAACTCCAAAGAGACTGAACTATTGCCAGACCTTGCAGCCAAGTTAATAACATACCTTGAGATCATTTAAGGCTATGTATTTAACCTGCTAGCCTACTGTGCACTCAGCCAGCTTATGTTTAACCTGCCTTTAAGAGAACAATGTAAGCAACCTGACTATGCCTTGGATTTCCCATGCAATCAGCTTTTACAACCCACGCTAATGCATAGCTGCATTCTTGAGTTATGTTCTCTTTTATGTCCCTGACCCAGAATATTGTGTATGTGTTGTAATCATTTGCTAAAAGCAGCCAATTTGAAAAGCAACCTTGTACAACAAATACACTATAAATGTTGAAAGCTACATTCGGGTGGTTGAAAACATCAGTTTGTGTTCGTGAATGCTATTCTAGGTAAGGTGGGAGTCAGTAAAGTAAGTTATTCCTTATAAAAATTCTATGAAAGATTTCTGTAAAGGATCCCTCATTCCCATATCATGTTTTCTGTGTTGTTCAATAAACACAGAGCAAAGCCCTTTGTTAGGGACAGGCACAGATTCAGACAAACAGACACAACACACAGAAACAGACAGATCTGGCACACATAACAGACATGCCAGAAACCACAAACTACAGAGAGACACAAGACATAGGGAAAGATATGGAGAATTCAAATTTGGGTTCCCTCTTGGTCAAACTAACCCAAGAGGAAGTTACTTTGTTTTCATTCCTAATATGCATAATGAGGCTAAACATTGACTTTTCTCTTTTTTAACTTTATTTTTTTTTATTGAAAATAGATTCTCCTTTCATACAATACAGCCTGACCACAGTTTCCCCTCCCTCCATCCCTCCCAGCTCCCCCCCACCTCCCCTTTTCCCTGGATCCACTCCCCCTCCATCTCCCTTCAGAAAGGAGCAGGCTTCCAAGACACAGCCATCAAACACAACAAAACAAGATACAAGAAGACAAGGCAAAAGCCCTCACACTGAAGCTGGACAGGGCAACCTAACAAGCAAAAAAGAGGCCCAAGAGCAGGCAAAGGAGTCAGAGACACATCCACTCCCACTGTTAGGAGTCCCACCATACACCAAGCTAACAGCCGTGACATATACACGGAGGACCCCTGCAGGCCCCGTGCTTGCCACTTCAGTCTCTGTGAGCCCATATGAGCCCCACTTAGTTATTTGGTGGGCCATGTTCTCCTGGTGGCCTCCATCTCCTCTGAATCCTACAATCTTTCTTCCCCCTCTTCCACTGGGATTCCTTGAGCTCTGAGGGGAGGGATCTTGTATAATATTAGAGGGACCAGACCAAATATTATACATCCCAGGAGCACAGGAGAGAGAACTATGAACAGTGGGGACTGTTTTCGGGAAATAGAATCTCAGCACACCGAGCTCTTTAGTCCATTCGCTTTAATTCCTCTGGCATAACATCCTATATGCACAGCTTCAGTTCTGTTCTCGTACCTAGCTCCTTTCTTGCCTGATTTCTCTCTATATTTATCTACTGCTCCCTCTAAGTTCTATCTTAATTCTCTCATCTTAATTCTGCCTCATCTAGGTCCTTTTCATCTCATTCTTACCCAGCTAGTACCCCATCTGACTCTTCCTCATCTTCCATCTTATCCACACATTCTCTCTGGACAAAATCCTCCTTGCCCCTCTCCGTTCTCTGTCTCTCCATTCCCCCCAAGTCTCTCAGGAGTCCAGTTATAAACCCAAGCAATAGCAATCCCCTGGTCGAGCAAAGTCACCGGGCTTGAATTCTACAGGGTCATAAAGGCAGGTAAGAATTTTCCTCAGGCAGTGACCACCAGGCTTCCAGGGGGTCAAACGGAGGGGTGATAAGAATCACATAGGGGGCAATAACCATTAATTTTATTTGCAACCCCAAAGGGAAGTGACCAATGGGGAAATGAATTAACTAAAGGCTAAATTGGGGTAATATCTAAGAAGAGGGATCTTATGTGCTCCACTATAGTCTTAAACGTGAATGGTAGAAAATGTTAAGACTCTATAAGTTGCTAGGTCAATGGGAGAAAATAAAACCGTCTTCTTTTTTCCTGTGGCTCCTATCTGTCCAAGCTATCTGCCATTTTTCTGCAGGGTAGGGGAAAGTGTGCTCAGTCAACTAGGCAACCTGTGTTCAGCTAGATGCCTCTGGTGATAGTTAAAGGGAGATCTGGAACTAGAGGTAAGATTTGGGAAAGGAGGAAGTTAAGCTTAATTGGCACATCCGCCAGGCTTTCTCAAACAGGTAGTCTGGATGCTTAAGTCTATTCTTAGAGAGTACGGAGGTATCTCTGATAAGGTACTTTCCTCCCTCTGGGGATGGACCTGGCCGGATGCTGCCAATGATGATAATTACAGGGAGGCTTGAACTGGGGTTCTGGCTGTGCATAGTTGTCAGCACACAAGGTTATCTAAACATTCCTAGAAGTGGTTAGGTAAGGAATTAGAGGTCTAAAGTTAGTAAGGCTGTAAGAAAGGAGGGTCTGAGCTAGATTGTGTAAAGCTATTACTTAACATCCACCTGACCTAGGCGGTATCTCTTTGTGGAATTTATCTTAAATCAGCAGACTTGCATGTGGACTGTTATTACTGTTAGTCCTTGAAAGTGGCTAAGGGAGATATCTGATCCCAGAGGAGGCCTTTCCTGAGGCTGTTTTCCAAATACCTTGAATGTGTATGTCCAGAGAGTGATCAGTCCACACTGTTAGCCCTTCTTAGGGAAAAATCAATTGGGAAAACTATGAAGGCACACATGATTTTCATAACAGAATACAGCTGATATATAACAAGCCAAGTAACACAAAAAACTCCTTGGAATTTGGCTTCCTCTGGAGGAATTCCTTGATCCCTCTAGGTAGTGACTTTGCCATAACCAGCTGAGTTCTTATGATATATTCCTGCGGCTCGCAGCAGAGGGGCCCAGTGGAGAGCTCTGATTTAGACTCTCTCCATATGTGTGGGTGTGGATCTCCCCATCTGCTCCCATCTGCTGCCAGAGAAAGCCTCTCTGATGACGACTGGACAAGGCACTGATCTGGTCTTCTGGCAGGTGTCAACATGGATTATTTTTAATTGGTGGAACTGAGGAATGAAGACAGACTCTGTATATGGTGTGACAGGAGCCACACAGTCATCCCTGAATCAGACAGAAAGACTGAGAAAATAGCTTGGTATGGTGATGCTTACCTATGACCCTAGCACTTTGGAAGTGGAAGCAAGAACATCAGAAATTCAAGGTCGTCTTCAGCTACATAGGGAGTTGGAAGCCAGCCTGGGTTATGTAAGACTGTTGGGGGGGCACAAACCAAAGGAAAGGAAAGGCCCTCATCCCTGGGATCTAGTTTGCATTTAAAAATATTTTTATTATTATTTATTTATGTGTACCATGTGTATGTCAACATATGAGACAGAGGGGCACAGATCCCCTGGAACTAGAGTTACAGGTAGTTGTGAGCTGCCTGATGCATGTTGGTAATCAACCATCCTATGTATCCTTTGCAAGAACAATATGTGCTCTTAACCATTGAGCCGTCTTTCCAGCCCATCTAGTTTGCATTTCTGCTGACACAAGATGACCTCAACAGAACTGACAAAGGCAAATCTGTCTACCACAGAGATGTGTGTTTTCCTAAAGATATCTGTGGCAATCAGTTTTGTCAACTTGCCACACACTAGAGTCACACTGAGGAGTCTCTCAATGAGCGATTATCTAGATAAGGTTGGTCTGTGGGTATGAATGAGGAGGGAATGTCTTGATTACTTAATTGATGTGGGAAGACCCAGTCCACTGTGGGTGGCGCCATCCCCTGGGCTTGGGTTCTGGGTTGTAAAAAGTGGAGAAAGTGAGCTGCGTACTAGCAAGCATGCATGTATTCATTCTCTCTGCTCTCTGTGGATGTGATAAGTAGCTTCAAGCTCCTGTGACTCCCTATTATGATGGACTGTAACTTGGAGTTAGGAGCTAAACTAAATCCTTTCTCCCTTAAGTTGCTTATGTTGAGGTATTTTATCATAGCAATAGGAAATGAAACTTGGACAACATCTCAAAAGGATGCTCAAAACAATAAAAGGACTATGATTTCTTTTAGGGCCAGATACTTGTGATCCTGAATTTAGCCATACTAATTTAAGTCCTCTCTCACACCAAAATGTAAATGAAGAACTTCATAAAAACCACTTTACTATTTCATTTACAAAAGAAAAAGAATTGTTGTTGAGACAAAGTCTCATGTATCCCAGGCTGGCCTTGAACTTGTTATGTACTAGAAGATGACCTTGAACTTTTGATCCCCTTGCCTCTGCCTCCAGTGCTAGGGTTACAGGCATGCACTACAAGACCGGGTTTATGCTGTCCTGATTGAACCCAGAGCTTCATACATGTTATGCAAGAGCTCTATCCGCTGAGCTACATTCCCAATCTGCAGAGTCCAGCAAGGTTCCAGGGACAGACCTGACTAGGGTGGCAAGGGAGAGAAGAAGAGAGACAGATGGACACACTGACAGAAAGCTAGACTCCTAGTCTGGGCTCTCAGACAGAGAAACCGCAGTAAGTGTAGGGTGTTTATTCTATACAGCTGAACAAGGAGACAGGGTTACTGCATACAGATAAACAAGGAGGCGGGGTTTGTGGCCTACGGCCAGATCAAGGGGACAGGATTAGCTGATCTCAGTAGAAGCAGTCTGTAGGCAATCTGTCTTCAGGCCATAAATTTATCTGGGGGCAGAAAGCTACTGTAGACATTTTCTGCACATACTATTAACATCCACACATGGAACCAGGCAGTGATGGTGCACACCTTTAATTTCAGTACTTGAGAGGCAGAGGCAAGCAGATCTCTGAGTTCGAGGCCAGCCTGGTCTACAGAGCGAGTTCCAGGACAGCCAGAACCTTGTCTCAAAAAACCAAACCCCCCCCCCAAAAAAAAACCCAAAAAACAAAGACAAACCAAAAAACCCTATCTCGAAAAACAACCAAAAATCCACACATGACCCAGAGGAAGTTTTTGCCATTTCCCTCTGGATCTGTGGCTCGGGTCCTTGACATGGCCACGCCCATATCAACAGCACACAGTCAGTACCTCACACACTCAGGACTTCCTACAGCAGCCTCAAGGAAATGGTTGTTTGTGCTTTTGTTTTTGTTTTTGTTTTTCTTTTCGGGTTTTCAAGACAGAGTTTATCTAACAGCCCTGGGTGTCCTGGATCTCGCTCTGTAGCCCAGGCTGGCCTCGAACTCACAGAGATCCGCCTGGTTCTGCCTCCCAAGTGCTGGGATTAAAAGCGCGCACCTCCACTGCCCGGCTTGGAAATGTTTTAAGATAAGTGAAATAAGTAAACCATACACATTTTTAAGGATTTATTTTATTTTTAATTATATGTATGTGTCTGTGTGCAAGTGTATGCAATGCACGCAGGTGGCCTAGGAGGTCAGAGAGGCTTTCAGATCCCCTGGAGCTGGAGTTACAGGCAGTTGTAGCCTGCCAGACCTGGAGGTTGGGAATCAAACTCAGGTCCTTCTTAAGCACTGCATTGTCTCTGGGCCCCTTGTAAACCATGTACTTTTACTGAATCTTTCCATTTTGCTTCATCCGTTACCCTGGCTGAAAATCACATCCTTTGAGTAATGTCACTTAGAAAGCCACAGAACCATGTGAAGAGCCATTGTGAAGACACAGAAGCATCACTGTTGTCTCTGTCTCCAAATGACCATGCTTAAATATGAAAAGGATGTGCTCGATCTCTGTCTGTCTTTACTTACTTTGCTTCACTCTGAGAGCAAGATCATGGACCATAGTGGAGCCATCCCCATGGCAAGCATGCATGGAGACCTGCTAAAGGCAGACCAGGCTGGGGGGGGGGTCAATCACAACCCCATGGATTCATCTGTAAATCACCTTCTCTGGGGTGATTAGCTCAGTGGGAAAAAAAAATCACCTTCTCTTCCTTCCCTGCCACTCTTGATTCAGATAACACCCCTAAAACTTCACCTCCCTATCCCTACCTCCCTCCAAGCTGGATCATGTAACTCAGGCTGGCCTAGAACTTGAAACCCTCCTACCTTAGCCTCTGGAGTGCTAGGATTACAGGTGTACACCACCACACCCAAATCATGTTTCTCCCTCCTCCTCCTTTTCTCTCCCCCATTCCCTGCTTTTCTACCCCCCCTTCTTTCATTCTTATTTTTTGTTTTTTAATTTCTGAGATAGGGTCTCCTGGATCACAGGCTAGCCTCAAACTCACTATGTGGCTGAGGAGGACCTTGAATTCCTGATCCTACTGCCACCTCCCAAGTGCTAGGACTACAGGCCTGCCAGCATGTCCTGCCTTCCTCCTCATCTTCCTGTGCAAGCCCTTTCTCAGCTAGAGCATAAGCTACTGTGATTGATAAATATTCTGGGTACTTATGCGAAATTACTATTCTATTCACTAGCAAATAAGCTAAAAATTAGTCTGAGTTCCACCAGGTGTAAGGGGGTGGGGTGGGGGTGGGGAACTGTCCTAAGCCATCCTCCAAAACAACTTGAATTTTTAATAATATAATTTCCTTTTTCTTTTCTGCCCCCTCCCCCAACCAGCCAGGCTCAGCTTTGAGCTTCAGCACACTGCTGGTTCCCTTGGTAACCACCTCCGGTTCCCACTCCAGTGTCTCTTGTTCTTCCTGTTCTACCCTCTCTCTAACTGTGGACCTCAGGAGGAGCTCTCCTGATTCCAGAAGGGGACTGCTCCGGCTGTGGCCCTGGCCCCTGCTGGCCATTTGTATAGTAAGCAGTAGCGCCCCTGCACCCCATGCCAGGCACAGTGGTCAGTGTTCTCTGATCTTCCTACATTCACATAAAGGTCTTTCACATCCTGTTGAATCAAACCAAGCATTCACCAGATGAAATGTGTTTCCCTGGTCAGAGCCAAACAGGCTGGGTAGGTATGGATTTTGAAGCCGGCCTGGCTTCATATCCTGGTTCTGATATTTATTTGCTGTGGACCTTGCAACTTAATCTCTTGGAGCTTGTTTCCTGTCTTTAAAATCAGAATAGAATATATATTGAGCTTTTCTGAAGACAGGTAGGTGTGTGTGTGTGTGTGTGTGTGTGTGTGTGTGTGTGTGTGTGTGTGTGTGAAGTGCCTCAAACAGCAACCGGCACATGGAAATGTTACACAAATGTCATTGTCGAATACTATTGTTACCACCCGTCTGTCCACTCGCCTCTGGACATTCTGGCTAAAGCAGCAATAGACTTGGAATTCAGTGAGTAATAAACTTTTTTTTTCTGAGACAGAGTTTCTCTGTGTAGCCCTAGCTGTCCTGGAACTCTCTGTAGCCCAGACTGGCCTTGAACTCACAGAGATCCGCCTGCCTCTGCCTCCCGAGTGCTGGGATTAAAGGTGTGCGCCACCACCGCCTGGCGAGTGATAAACTCTTGAGAGCCACACAGGAGAGTATGCTTTTGATCTGAGTCTCTTCAAGTTTTTTTAAATACTCTTTTGAGATTATAATACAATAACATCATTTCCTCTTTCCCTTTGTGTCTCCAAACCCTCCCATGAACACCCACCCTTCCTGTCTTTTAAATTCATGGCCTCTTTTTCTTTAATTGTTGTCATGAATGTGTGTGTGTGTGTACATACATTCCCAAATACAACCGACTCAGTCTGTAGAATGGTACTTGTGGGCATGTTCGCAGGGCTGGCAATTGGTACTGGTAACCGGTTAATCAGTGTGCTCTGCCTGACTTCTCCCACACTCAGTATTCCTTGGTTGCCCTGTAGTTCTTTGTTTAGAGTTGAGATTTCCTGGGCTTTCTCTCAAGTTTCTTTTAAATCCTGTGCCCAGGGGCGAGGCCCAGCTTCTGGGCTCTGCCTTTGCTGCACTCGGGCGCCCAGTTGAGCATCTGTCAGGCACCCAGTCTGGAGGGACCGCCCACCCCATTACCTATAAACTTGGGCGTGGGAATTCAAGATGGCACTCATGCCCCAAGACCAAAGGCCTTTACAGTTCTCAAACTCACACAAGCCCAAGGCTTTGATTTTTTCAGCCTATGATGACTCAAGGCAAACAAAGCTGCTTCCTTGGGTGTGTTCAGTCCTGGTAAGAAGCTGAGCAACCATTACCAGGCGAGAAGCCTAAGACTGCCGGGCAACCGTTCTGAGTGCCTTGACACAGACAGACAGATATATTTTTCTTTGCCAATCCAGAGGGGACAGGGAGATGAAAGAACCTACCCGTGGTTATGCAGCTGCTAAATGGCAGAACCAGTAACATGATTCAGCCTGACTCGGAATCTGTGGGCTTACTTACTGAGCACCACGCCTGGGCCTCATAGGGACAGCGGGGCTGTCGCAGGGACAGCCCTGACGCCTGTGCCTCTGCAGACCATTTCCTGCCTGGATGGAGAATTACCAGCTCAGCTGGGATGGGAGGCAGAGCAACTGCTGCAGCACCATGCACAGGGCCCCCAAGGCTCATACCACATTCTGCTGGCATGGTGGGAAATGACTTTTGATTAGTTGAGTCATTTTCCAGCAGTTCAGAGTCCGGAGGAGGCAGACTAGAAAGACAGGGAAGACTGAGGAGACGTGGGAAGGAAAGTGAGTCTCTCACCACTGGTGAGCAAAAAGAAAATCTCACATGCAGAATTACAAACCAAGGTTTTGGTGAAAACATACGCTTTGAGCCAGCTAGGCGGTTGTAAGTGAGGGCACAATGAAACCACCAAACTGGACTACCCCATGGGTGGAAAAAAAAGAAACGGTTATTTGAGGAAGTTCAAAGCAACATGGCTACCTCTCAGGAGGAAAAGAATAGCCAAAGGCATTTGGGGGTTGGAGGGTGTCCAAAACTGCATGGCCACCTCTCAGAGGGAAGAGAATAACCAAAGGCAGTTTGAGGAGGGGTGTCCAGGGCTACACGGCTACCTCTCAAGGACAGCAAGAGTAGAAAAAGGCGGGGAAAGCCTTGCCAGTTACAAAGCGGGGGTAGCTGCCAGGAGGAAGATGTGCAAGCCAGAGCAGCCTGGAAGTTTAGAGTAGCCGTGGGGGAGATGAGAAGAGCCAGGAGGCTAGCGTGGGGGCTTTCATGTGTGCTACAGGTACGCGATCATGAGGAGTCGATGCCCCATTTGCAGAGGTTGCCAGAGGTGGGGAAGTAATGGTTCTTCCTGACAACAGAGACAGGTTTCTGAGGATTGCTGACTGTAAGCTTTTGTCTATCCACCAGAAACCCTTCTGTTTACCCTGTCGGGGTCCAGCCTGAGCTAAGCCCAGACTGTCATTTCGGGACATTATCAGTGCCATTTTGGAGGATTTGGGACCTAACAGTAGTGTGGAGCCAGCCTAGGCTACATAGACTTTATATCAACCCTAATACAATGACCACAGCAAACCGCTTAGCACGGCTCCTGAGACAAAATTATCAAGAAATGCCATGTGGTCTTGTCACCCTGCTGCGGTGCATCCAGCTCCTGAGGTAGAAGCGACTCTGGCATGGCTGATGAATGCCTGGCCCACGCCATGCCTGGGCCCCGGCACACTTCGTTCGAAAGGGTTTAAATCGCGGGAGGGCCCAGAGCTGCGCTGTCATGGGCACAGGAAAGGACCCCACACACACTCTACCCCATATCCCTGTCCCGGGGCCTCCTTGTGACTTGAGTGCCCCTTTCCTTTGGGAAATTTGGGGCCAAGGGCAAAAAGCCTCAAGACCTAGGAGCGTGAGAAGCCCAGAGATGGGACTCTTCTTGATGTCAAGAATCTCTGGTCTTGCCTACGTAGTCTCATGGTGGCCTGGGGCTGGCAGCTGCGTCCTGGAGCTTTCGGGAGCTTGGCTAGGGGGCGTCTATGGTAAGGACCTAGGGAGGCTGTGGAGCAGCAGGCTAGGGGAGAGAAGGCGATGGCCCTTGTTCCTAATGTAGGCCCCCCCCCTTCCTGTGAGGGACTGGCCACAAAGGTGTCTATCTCCCAGCCTCCTATCTCCCCAAACCACAGCTCAGAGGTGTGAAAGAATGAAAAACAACAGGGGGAGGGGAGCCGGAGAAGAGCCAGGTGCACATTTCACACCTTGACCACTGGTGAGGCCCCAGGCAGCTTCACTCTGACTAACTTCCTCCTCAGCCCTCCCTGCTGCAGAAGAGGGACGGCCCAGAGACCAGAGCATGGGCTGTGAGCTGTTGACCTAGTCCTGGGATGGAAGAGGGTCAAATTAGAAGGCGAGGTGAGGGCTTGACTCAGCTCTGTGACACAGAAACTTCCAGGCTATCTCAGCTGCAAACAACAGCCGAAGCCCAACACGGCGATTTTGAGACTTGGGAGATGGTTTGGCACCAGAAGACTAGGAGTGAGCTACTCACCGGGTCCCCACCTTTGGCACATACTTTCCACACATATGGTGTACAGTCCACAGGGAAGCCCCATCAAAGGCGTGTTATCCTTAGACCCACTCTTCAGACAAGGGAACTGAAGCGGAGAGATGAAATGCTTTCCCGGGGTCACAGAGCTGGACAGCCAGGGAATTCGGCCAGAACTGGCAGAGCCCCCTCTATCAATCATGGCCAGGGACCACTTGTATGGAGAACTAGCCCTCTGGCCCTGGCCACGGCCACACTTACATGCCCCATGAGCTACTACCCTCTATCACGGGCTCTCTTGGCATGGAAGGTTCCAGATGGCTCTGAGTCTGGGGTCTATATTGTACTCACCTGGGGCTCTCGGTTATGCCCTTGGCCAAGTGCTCGATGCACAAGCCTGTGGTTACCTCAGCTAATCTTAGAGCAACTCTGCTGAGGGAACTGCCTGCCTGCCTACGGTTCTGATCTGTCCAAGGTCACAGAGGCTGGCCAGGGTGGAACTAGGCCTGGAGTCCAGACGAGCTCAATGTTCTGTCGATTGCATGACAGTTGTGCAGGTCATCACTCAGGAGCAGTGAGAACCCCAGCTGGTCTATCAGGACCTGAGTCTGACGTCTGCTTGTCCGGCCTCAGAAAGGAAGGCTCTCCACACCTGACCTTCAGCCTATCATCCCTCCCAGCAACCTGGGCTGAGGATCATCTTCCCCTAGACAAATGAGAGTAAGGCCCAGGAAGGGGACCAGGGACCTGTAGACCTTTACACTTCACATAGACCTGTAAGATTTCGGCAGCTCCTGGGAAGGTATTTCTAAACACAACACAAGGTATTTCTAAAATGGCCATCTGTTTCCACCACCACGTCTCTCATAAACCAAAAGTCCCCTTTAATGTCAAAAATGGGACAAGGAACACAATGGCAGACTAAGTCCTTGAAAATGAACAAGTATAGGGGAGGTGGTGGTGCACCCCTTTTATCCCAGCACTCGGGAGGCAGAGGCAGGCAGATCTCTGTGAGCTCGAGGCTAGCATGGTCCACAGAGTGAGTTCTGGGACAGTCAGGGCTACACAGAGAAACCCTGTCTCAAAAAAAAAAGAAAAAAGAAAAAGAAAAAGCAAGAAAAGAAGGAAGGAAGGAAGGAAAGAAAGAAAGAAGAGCGAGTGAACAAGTATATCGTCTCTGCAGTTCTTCTCATTTGCATAAGTCACAAACAGGCATGGGGAAACTGTGGTCCTTGTGGACACTAAAGGGATTTTGCAGTCTTTCCCAGGCTTCTGTCTTCTCTGCCCCTACAGGTCGTCGAAAAGCAAGTCCTATATATCCTGATTGGCCTGGCCTCAGGAATCCTCCTTGTCCCCTCCATTCACACAGCTTCTGACCTCTTCTAAGATCTTGGTTCCCTTTGACTTGAGCCCTGCAGGTGACAGACTATTTCAGAGAAGTGTCCCATCTGTCCACAGGAAGAGAAGGGCATTGATTCTTGACAGGTGCATGTCATGTCAATATGCTTGGCCTGCACTGGTGGAGCAACGTGCTCGAAAACTGAGTGGCAGCCCAATGTGGTGGCTCGCACCTGTAATCTCACTACTCTGGGGGCTAAAGCAGGAGGCTCAGGAACTCAAAGTTAGCCTGGGCTATATCGCAGTCCTTGTCTCAAAAAAAAAAAAAATCACATTAAGCCAGACATGGTAGCCCACAACTTTAATCGCAGCACCCAGGAGGGTAGGAGTAAGTGGATCCCTGAGCCGGAGGCCAGCCTGTTGATTTCTAGTTCAGCCAGTGTCACATAGTAAGACCCTGAAGAAAAAAAAAAACCTATGCCGTCCTGGCTTCCACTACCCGGCACTGATGCTTGCAAGTTATTGCTTTGTGTGGTGGTTTCAACAATGCACATTAAGTAGCGCCGAAGTATCTTATATATATAATATTGTATTGCTTGCCTCTTCCACCATGTAGGCATTGGCTCCTCTGCATTCAGCCTCGTGAAAAATATGTGGATCTCCACTTGTTTTTAGCTGAATGAACACATCAGTTTATCCCTTTAAAAGATAGTGTACTACCCCCCCCCCATCAAATGCTGTGTACAATGGTGCATTCCTATAATCCCAGCCCTCGGGAGTTTGAGCCAGGAGTTCAAAGCCAGACTGGGCTACAGACTGAGGTGTCTCAAAAAAGCCAAAAAAAAAAAAAGAAAGAAAGAAAGAAAGAAAACCAACAGTTTTAAGAGTGCTAACATCCTTTTCAGCCCACCCACTTTTGAGACAGGTCTGTAAAAGCAGACACAACCCCAAGACAGAGCAGCACATGGTCCAAGCTGTTGAGCAGTGAGCAAGAAGTGTGAAGGAGAAGCAGCTCTTGCACCTGGCAGCCGGGCTGCCCTCCACTTCCCCATTGTGTGGCTTCAGACCTCTCCTCTCTCCTCAAAGAACCTTCCCCCGCCCAGCCCGCCCCCCAGACCCTTCCCTAGCGCCCAGCCTTTCTGGCTCTGTCGCCACATGAACGTCAATATTCCCGATAGCCTGTGGGCCTATCAGCTGCCCAGCTTGTTTGCCCCGCACAATCCCGGCTGCCGACCGACAACTGAGGTATCACGGATTTCCCAATTCCCGAGTGTGCTCCTGAGCACATCCATCTGGTCTGGACACTATATGACATTCCAGATGACTTTGGGCTCATTATGATCCCCAAATGGTTTTATAGATACGTTTATATATCTCCACCCATGCCAGGTCAGATGCCACCATCCCCAAACTAGGAAGAAAAGAGGTGGCATGCTGCTCTTGGAGACCGCCTCCCTTCCCATGCAGTGATGATGGGAAGTATTCCTGCACACCCCACTCTGACCTAGTCCTAGTGAGACTCCAGTCCCAGACCTGTTGGGGAGAATGTGCCCTCTCGGAAGGTGGCCTTCCCTTTTCCACTCACTGCCATCAAATCACACTTCCTGCCTGCTCCTAGACATGCTTAGTGATTTGTGAATGGTACTGAGTAGGACAAGACCCCAGACTTGGTCACAGTCCCAGATTCCTGGCTAACTCCTTCCCGACGTATGTACCTGGCCAAGGGAGGGGCAGAAGAGGGAGCTTGTGGAGGGCTGATGTAGATAACCCTTTGGAAGAGGCCGTGCTGAGTCGTGAAATCTTCACTTCCTCTGTTCACTCTAAGTTCCCAACCACAAGTGCCAAAGCAGAGAAGCAGGCAGCACGCGACCTGACCCAGCAGCCACAGCCAGAGCACCAGCCAGAGCGCCATGTACCTTGAGGTAAGTTCTGCTACCCAGCTCAGCTACATTATGGCGCCAAGTGGCCCACGCTACAGTACCAGGGACAAGTCTGGGCTGACCCGAAGCCCAGGGGCACCAGAGAGCTTAGTAAGCGGGCATGGAATGCAGGGGTCATGATAAGGGCATTAGGGGGCTTGGGAACCCAGCCTGGCCACTAACCACAGGCATGTCTCCTACCTCTGTGGCTTGGATGCCTCATCTGAAAATGTCACATTGTAGAGGCTCAACTTCGGTGATCTCTGGCTCTGGGACAGTCTGAGATGAGGCGAAGGGTGAAGAGGATTGCCGCTATCCAGGGGAAGTGGTATACCCACATTGTTCGAGCTACGCGGGAGGCAGAGGCAGAAAACAAGAGTTTGAAATAAGCCTGGCCATCTCGGGGAGACCTACCTATTGGGGATCTCAGTGGGTGCCTAAATGGTTGCACAAGCCTCTGGGTAGGGGAAGGGAAAGCATGCGTGGTGTGTGGAGGGGTGCGCAGCGGTTTGTAGGAAAGCCTCCATGAGGCCAGGAAGTTAGGGTCACCAGATAAAGGGCTGAGGAGGGAAAAGGAGGGACTAGAAGATGGAGTGGGAAGGAAGCACCTGGAGAGGCAGGTGCTTGATCCAGCTGTGGCCGTAACATTGAGGCAGCAAGCCACAGAGCGGAGGGAAAGATAATATGAGGTTCCAGACCTGGAAGTTCCTCCCCCTGCAAAGGATCCCTGGCCCGTGAGATAATCCAGAAAGGGTCTGGGGTTGCCAGCCTTTGTGAAGGGGAGTCACCATGCCAGTCTGAGTAGATGGCATTAAGAAGGAGCGGGCCTGTGAGGGAGAGAGAGAGACAGCTCAGGGTCTGACCCAGACACCTCTATTGCTAAGGGAAACACTCATCAGAATAAATGACGAGGCACAAAGTGGCAAGACAGTTGCCGGGCCTTTACAGAGAACGGCCTCCCTTCCCTCTTTCCCCTTCCCTGGGCAGGTGAGTGAACGTCAAGTGCTAGATGCCTCGGACTTTGCCTTTCTTCTGGAAAACAGTACCTCTCCTTATGATTACGGAGAGAACGAGAGCGACTTTGACTCCCCGCCCTGTGCACAGGACTTCAGTCTGAACTTTGACAGAGCCTTCCTGCCAGCCCTCTACAGCCTCCTCTTTTTGCTGGGGCTACTAGGCAATGGGGCCGTGGCCGCTGTCCTCCTGAGTCATCGCACCGCCCTGAGCAGCACGGACACCTTCCTGCTCCACCTGGCTGTGGCCGACGCACTGCTGGTGTTGACCCTCCCACTGTGGGCCGTGGACGCTGCTGTCCAGTGGGTTTTCGGCTCTGGCCTCTGCAAAGTGGCAGGGGCCCTCTTTAACATCAACTTCTATGCAGGGGCCTTCCTGCTGGCCTGCATAAGCTTCGACCGCTACCTGAGCATCGTGCATGCCACCCAGATCTACCGCAGGGACCCCTGGGTACGTGTAGCCCTCACCTGCATAGTGGTCTGGGGACTCTGTCTGCTCTTTGCCCTCCCAGACTTCATCTTCCTGTCGGCCAGCCATGATCAGCGTCTCAATGCCATTCACTGCCAGTACAACTTCCCACAGGTGGGTCACACCGCTCTGCGCGTACTGCAGCTGGTGGCTGGTTTCCTGCTGCCCCTTCTAGTCATGGCCTACTGCTATGCCCACATCCTGGCTGTGCTGCTGGTCTCCAGGAGCCAGAGGCGCCTACGAGCCATAAGGCTGGTGGTGGTGGTGGTGGTGGCCTTTGCTGTCTGCTGGACCCCCTATCACCTGGTGGTGTTGCTGGATATCCTCATGGACCTGGGAGTTTTGGCCCGAAACTGTAGTCTCCAAAACCATGTGGATGTGGCCAAGTCAGTCACCTCGGGCATGGGCTACATGCACTGCTGCCTCAACCCACTGCTCTATGCCTTTGTGGGGGTCAAGTTCAGAGAACAAATGTGGATGTTGCTCATGCGCCTGGGCCGCTCGGACCAGAGAAGGCCCCAGCGGCAGCCACCGTCTTCCCGGCGGGAATCGTCCTGGTCTGAGACGACAGAGGCCTCCTACTTGGGCTTGTAACTCTGGGATGAAACTGTAGCCTGTGCAACCTGAGTCCTAACACCGGCAGGCTCTTCTCCTCCTTGAGGCTGGGCTAGCTTTGACTCACCCATAACTTTGCTGCTGGGCCTCACTGGCAGCCCAGCACCTCCAGGGCTCCAGAGAACCACTCTCCCAGCTCCAAGGACAGCGCCATTACTGAGCCTCTTGCCATTTCAGAGCTAGCTGCCTGGGAACCTCCCACCCTTCCAACTCCACCTTCCCTGTGTGAGGGGCGAGCGAGGTGAGGAGCAGAGAGAGCCGGGTCTTGCTCATCACTGAATGCGCCTATGGTCCCCAGTATCTCAATATCTGCCCACTTTTATGTCTAAAACTCTGCTTAAACTTTCAATAAACAAGAGAATGAGGACCAGGGTGTATGCACCGTCATCATTTGGGCCAGGCCTGACTGGACTCAGGAGTGTACTTCCTGCCTCAGCCTGCCTGGCCTACGGTCTGCCTTTCTGCCCTCCCGGGCTCTGCTGAGCCCTCTGATGGACCCCCTGTTGCCTAGTGAAGCCGCTAGACACCTCCATGGGCTTGTAGTGCAGTGGATAGTTGAGCAGCTGGTTGTCTGGGTACACTTTGGAGCCACTAGACAGTAATAGGCCAGAATTCCTGAATCCCAGCAGCTCAGGCCAGCAGGTAAGGAGTGGTAAAAAGGAACAAATTCCAAGCAGTCTGTGCTACAAAGCAAAGAGGCAGCACATGCTGAGTCCAGGGCTGAGCATGACGGCAGGAGCTGTCCGGGGTGGCTTCCTGGAGGCCTAAGGGGCAAGTGGCATCTCCAAGGCTAAGAGAAGGAAGAAGTGTTTTGTTTCTAGGCTGAAGGGAGGGCAGTAGAGAGGTGGAGAGGCTGAATATAGCAATGCTTTGGGGAGTTTACAAGTGGTCTCAGCTGGGCCAGATGTGGTGGTACATACCAGTATTTGGGAGGCAGAGGCAAGTTGATCTCCATGAGTTCAAGGTCAGCCTGATCTATAGAGCAAGTTCCAGGCCAGCCAGAGCTACACAGAGAGAGACCCTGTTTCAAAAAAAAATAGTAAGTGGTCTCAGCTGGCTGGAGTTAGGGTTTGGGTAAGGGAAGGACTGATGATGAGGTTGTAGGATAGCCTGGGAAAAGGCAATGAGATCACAGGCCAGTCAGAGAAGCTTGTATTGCTTATTTGGACAGTACAGGAGCTTACTGTCGAGAAATGGGCTTGAAAAATGGTGGGGCTGGGGAGATGGTTCAGGTGGTAAGAATGCTTGCTAAGCAAACACAAAGACCCAAGTTCAGACTACCAGCACTTATGTAAAAGCTGAGCGTGACCATGTGTGCCTGTAACCCCAACACTGTGGGGTAGGTTGGCTGGCCGCCAGCCTGGAGTTGGGGGGAAGAGATGAGCTCCGGGTTCAGGAAGAGACCCTGTCTCGGAGAAATAAGGTGGAGGGCTGGAGAGATGGCTCAGAGGTTAAGAGCACTGCTTGCTCTTCCAAAGGTCCTGAGTTCAATTCCCAGCAACCACATGGTGGCTCACAACCATCTGTAATGGGATCTGGTGCCCTCTTCTGGCCTGCAGGGATATGTGCAGACAGAACACTGTATACATAACAAATAAATCAATCTTAGAAATAAGGTGGAGAGCAGTAGAGAACACCCAATGTGCTCCTCTGACCTTCACATACATGTACACCTGTACACACACACACACACACACACACACACACACACACACACACACACGCCAGCAACAGGGCCTGATGATTTGCCAGCAGTTGTTAGCACATAGCCACCAAGAAAGAAGTGGCCAACAGGAGCATTTTCCACATCTAAAGCTGACTGGAAAAAAATAACCAGAGCTTTCCAGAAGCGCAGGTGACAGAGCTACCCACTGCATATCAGTCCCCCCAGTGAAGTCACAGATGGGCCATGACCCTCTCTGACACGCTGAACTTTGTTTGAAGCTGCAGATATGCTGGAGCCCGGGAGGGAAGAGGAAGTGTACCGGAAGAGGAAGTGTACCCTGCTCTATATGTACCTGCAGTCACATCTAGCCTCAGTGTTCCAAAGACTACTCCATCCCTCTGCAAAATGAAAGGCAAGAGGAAAATGTTAAAATGATATGTCCTGCTTATTAGAGTATCAGTAATGGTACAGTGATAAAGATGAGCATTATTTGTAGCAGGCCAAAAACTGGACCCCTCAAGACATCCATGCTCCAATTCCCAGAACTTGTGATTAGGTCACCTTATGCGGCAAAAGGGAATAGCTCTGCATGGTGGTATATGCCTGGAATCTGAGTACTTGCAGGGAGAAGGCAGGAAGATCAACAATATCAAGCTAGCCTGGGTGGCATTGTGGACTGGAGACTAGTCTGGGGCTACATGAGGAAAGTCCTGTCTCAGACAAGCAAGCAGGAAGGCTATGGTGGAGCACACCTGTAATCTCAGCCCTCGGGAGGCAGAAGCAGCAAGCTATCTATCTGTGAGTCTGAAGTCAGCCTCATCTACCTAGCAAGTTCCAGGCCAGTGAGGGCTACACAGTGAAACCTTGTTTCCAAACAACCAACCAACCAACCAAAAACAAAACCCAAGCCAACAAATATGGCAAAGGGGAACTGAGGTTACTAATCTATGAACCAACTTATTTTAAAATAAGATTTTGGCAGGTCATAGTAGTCCATGCCTATAATCCCTAGCATTTGGAAGGCAGAGACAGGAACAGGAGTCCATGGTCCTGCCTTGGCTACACAGCATCCAAAGTGAGGGCCGAGCCAGGTCGGTCAGCAGATAAGGTTGCTTGTCACCAAGCCTGACAACCTGAGGTTAATCTCTGGGACCCACAAGATAGAAGAGAACTGACCCCCAAAAGTTGTCCTCTGACCTCCACATGTGTGCTGGGACACAAACATGCTCCTTCCCCTAAAATAAATGTATAATAATAAAATAAAGGTAATTTTTTTTTTAATTCAAGGGCAGCCTAGGCTACATGAGACCTATCAAAAATAGTAGTAAGGGCCGGGCGGTGGTGGCGCACGCCTTTAATCCCAGCACTCGGGAGACAGAGCCAGGTGGATCTCTGTGAGTTCGAGGCCAGCCTGGTGTCCAAAGTGAGTTCCAGGAAAGGCGCAAAGCTACACAGAGAAACCCTGTCTCGGAAAAAAAAATAGTAGTAAGTAATAAAAATAATAATGATTATAATGGGCTGAAGAGAGGGCTCAATTTGTAAAGTACTAACCATGTGAGCACAGGAGCTGAATTTGGTCCCAGCAAGCACAGAAAAAGCTGGGCATGGTAGTGTGCACTTGTAACCCCAGTCCTGGGGAGCCAGCAACAGGAAGAACACACTAACTTGCTGGTTAGCCAGCCTAATTGGAAAGCCCTACAACGACATGAGAAACTGTCTCAAAACACAAGGCGGACAGCTCTTGGGAATGAAGCTGAAGGTTTGTCACTGGCTTCCCCAGGACAGACAGACAGACAGACAGACAGACAGACAGACAGACACACACACACACACACACACACACACACACACACACACACGAAGAAGAAGAATTCTCTCGGTGGACCCGGTGTCATTACAAGAGTCTATAGAAGAAGTCGTGACCCAGGGGCTGGGGAAGGCCTCTAGGAACTGGAAAAGACAAAGAAATGGATTTCCCGGAAGGAAGAGGCTTCTCGGCACCTCGATCGGAATCTAGGTGACTGATCCTAGACTGGTGATCTCCCAAACTCTAAGAGAATACACCCGTGCTTCTCTAAGCCCCAAGTAGGTTGCCATTCTCCGTGGTATCCCCATGAATACACTAGTACAATGTTGGGTCCTATCCACACCCTCCATAGCTCCCAGAGATAGGGAGGAATCTGCTGGAGCACTTGAAGGAGACAGCCATAAAGCGAGATGAAAATATTTATTTCCTGAATAATTGCATGGCGTAGACAGCGTCACTCAAAGCCAGGAGCAGCTGGAATTCCTGAAGCAGGCTGGCTCTTCACACAGGGGAGGTGTCTGATTGGCTGGCAGCAGCCCTGCTGTGAGGCAGGGCTTTACCGCTTACTCTTTGCCGACAGTAGTCTCAGGTTCTCACCCCTCCCCCTCCCAAGATACATCATTTTCCTCTGTTTCTTTCCACATGTTAAAACTACATAGTTGCCGGGTGGTGGTGGCGCACGCCTTTAATCCCAGCACTGGGAGGCAGAGGCAGGCGGATCTCTGTGAGTTCGAGGCCAGCCAGGCTACAGAGTGAGTTCCAGGAAAGGCGCAAAGCTACACAGAGAAACCCTGTCTCGAAAAACCAATATATATACACATACATACATACATACATAGTCAAAGTTAAGATCCAAGGTGGATCTAAAAGCTTCAAGTAGTGTCAAGGGTTGTATGGTTAGCAAAAGAATTCTTTGTTAAGAACAATCACCATTAATAACAAGTCAGAAAACACTTTTAAACTCCAATATTTAAAGCCTTACAGAAATAGAGTTTTCTAGAACTTCATGTCAGTCAAGGATTTGGCTCACATAAATATACTCCAGGAAAACCTTAAGGATTTTCCTTTTGTTTACTGGCAAATAATCCTTGCTGAATCTGCATCACAGCCCTGTGGCTGATTCCTGCTGTCCCATTAAACACTGCTCTGTAATTCTCCTGCACATAGTTGGCAAATGGTCTCACATGGGGCACAATGGGGGTTCCATCCTTCCAAAAGAATAGCAGCAAGCCGGGCGGTGGTGGTGCATGCCTTTAATCCCAGCACTCGGGAGGCAGAGCCAGGCGGATCTCTGTGAGTTCGAGGCCAGCCTGGGCTACCAAGTGAGTCCCAGGAAAGGCACAAAGCTACACAGAGAAACCCTGTGTCAAAAAATCAAAAAAAAAAAAAAAAAAAAAAAGAATAGCAGCAAGACCAGAGGCCCTTTGCATCCGGCACAGATGAAGCAAGCATTCAGTGTTCAAGGATCTGGTATAGCAGCCAATCCTGGTGAGGAAGGAGACACCATACCAAAAAAAAAAAATCAATCACAACACCTCAACATCAGCTCCAACTCCTTAGCCTTATACCCAAAGCAATTTTCTGTGGGTTCTGAGGAGCCCCAGGCAGCAGCAGGGTCAAGCTGCTCAAATTAGGGGAGTTAATGGAGAAAGAACACAGAAATAGAGAGATTGACTCCTTAAGTCAGACAGTCCATAAACTTACTAAAGATCTACTTGGTCCTGCAACAGTTCAAGGCCTGCCTAAGCTGCAAAGCTAGTTCAAGACCAGCATAGAAAACTTGCTGGGACTCTGTTTCAAAAAAACAAAAACAGAAACCACAAGAAAGAGGGCTGCCTGGTGATATGGCTCAGGCAGGGGTGCCATGTAGTGTTTGCCTGGCACACATGAGTCCCTTAGTTCAATTCCCAGTACCAGAAAAAGAAAACTAACAATAGCTACGGAGGCCAGAACGACAAAACAATTGGAAAAGCTCTGAAAAGGTCTTCCCTGCATTTGCACAGAATAATAACAGATCTTGTAGCTAATTGTATAGTTATGGCAATGGTGACGTTAGGCAGCTCTGGGTGTTCTGAATTGCATTTTTGAGCATAATATTGCCATGAATTACCATGTGAATCCTGATTCTATCAAGCAGCCAGGCTGCATGGCATAGTTCATGGATCAAGGTGTCCTGGATTCGATCTTGAAAGAGGACTAAGAAGAAACAGTCAGCACGAAACTGGATTTTTTCTGATCTACTACGCAGCAAGCCCTTGACGTTCACCCCCACCAACCCAAGGCCATCTCCCAGAAACACACACAGGCAGCTGCAAGTGTCTCCTTCTCAGGATTGAGAGTGAGCCTTCCACTCCAAACAAGCTGGTTTTGGTTTGGGCTGCTCCTTAAGTGGTCAGGTTTTTGGGGAGCAGCTCCAGCATGTTCATCTTTTTGTGGGGTATTGCTAGATATGTACCTGGACGAGGCTTGGTTTCTTCAGTCTCAGGACAAAGGTAGGCTCAAGAGGTATCTCTGGCCATGAGATTTGGCGAGCAGAAGCTTGGGGTAAAATAGAGATCTGAACTGGGCTCTTTAAAAAAATCAATTACATTTATTGTGTGTGTGTGTGAATACATGCACATGCCATAGCATACATGTGGAGGCCAGAGGACTCGTGGGAGTCACTTCTTCCCTTCTAATGTGCCGGTCCTGGGGATTAAACTCGGATCAACAGACTTGGCACTGAACCATCCATCTAACCTGCCCTGAGCTAGACTCTTAACAACTGACTGAATTTAGACCATACACAACCTGTAATCCCAGCCCTTGAAAGGATGGAACAGGTGGATGACCCCAAGTTAGAGATCAGAGTTATGTAGTGAGATCCTATCTCAAAACAGCATTGCTTTGTTTGATTTAGTATTTTTATCTTTACTGATTTTTTTCTTTGATTTTAGTTTTTTAGTTTTTTGTGGGGTTTTTTTTTTGAGAGAGAGAGAAAACACAGGTAAGTATACATAAAGATGGGTAGGTACTGAGGGTCTGGAAGGAGTTAAAACATGATCAAAATATATTGTATGAAAAACTAGAAAAAAACACAAAACAAAAAACAGCAGCTCACTTCTGTAATCTCGGCACTGAAAGGCTGAGGCAAGAGGACTATACAAGTTCAGGGTCAGCTTGAGCTATATAGCATGAGGCCAGCCAAGGCTACATCAACCTGTACCCTCACCCTCCCTACCAAAAGAAGGTCATTCAAAGCAGGGCTGGGGGCAGACACCTGTATGTACTTCCAGCTACTCAGAAAGCTGAGATGAGAGATCTGCTTGAGTCCAGGGGTTCAAGACCAGCCTGGACAACATAGCAAGACACCATATCAGAAACAAGCCAGAACCCTTGCTTCTAAAATGAGGGTTGTAGTTGCTATTCAATGGCATGCTACTTACAGAGCATGTGTGAGGCTCTGGTCCCCAATATGGTGGGAGCATTTGGGAGAAGTTACACAATGTAAGGAATGACTGGACCTAGAAAGTCATGGGCTGCATTTTGAAAGCCAGTGGGAAAAGAATGGTTGACCCACGGGCTAGCGATGGAGCGGTGAGGGGCCAGATGGACCATGGGAAGCAGGAGCAGATTACAATGGCCCCAAAACCCAGGCTCTGAGCAGGAAAGCAGCACAGCGGCCCACAGGGAAAACAAAAACAAAAACAAACAACAACAACAACAACAACGGACTGCCGCAGGGAAAAGGAGGGGATGAGTACCCAGACTTGGACAAATGAAAAACTGGAGCAGGGGGTTGATGACTGGCTAGAGCGGGCATCTTGATCCTTGGCATCTGAGAGAATGGAGATGCTGGCTTTGCCAAGGGAAATGTGTAGCTGGGCCTGGAAAATATGTTGAATTCCTAGGAATGGTGAGACATCCAATAAGGATGTCCTCTGAGCCACACACAGAAGGCCTGTCAGCCTAGAAACGACAGTTCAAAGCTGTGACACAGGCTGCCAGGGAAGAGTAGTTGAACAGGTTTGTTATCAGGACAGGGCGCTAAGGCAAAGCCGCCATTTTCCTGGAATCACCTGCCGAGTTGCGGACTTACAGAGAAATCGCAATCTTAGCAATCTTGGGTTCTTGTATCTCATTGGTAATCATAAACCAGAAGTCCGTCACATCTTTTTATTCCAAGTGATTGCTGTTTTCTCTGGCTGAAACTGAAAAGGAAAAGCAAACAAAAGTATCAGAAAGCAGTTCTAAAGGTTTACTTTTTAAAAATGTATGTGTATGTGTGTAAGCCTGAGTTTAAGTGTACCACATGTGTACCAGAAAAGGCCAGAAGAGACAGGAGTGTCGGGTCCCCTGGAGCTGGAGTTACAGAGCAGTTGTGAACTGCCATGTGCGTGCTGGAAGCCAAAGCTGGGTCTGTTGCAAGAACTGTAAGTGTTCTTAGCTGCTGCGCCATCTCCCTAGGAACAACTCTCAGCATAGCAGGAACAAGAGTTCTTCTCCCTCTAATAAAAAGAAAGAGGACATGCTAATGTGGGTGGAGGAAATTTCACAAGGTGCCACTCCTAGACAAAAAGCTACAGGTAATAGCTGCCCTGTGGAAATAGTCAGTGTTTTTCCAGGGATGAATCCCTGATGGTTATACAATCCCAAGTGGTCTGCCCTAAACACATGTACATAGGAGCAACACTAAATGGACTTAGTAGGTTTTACACACACACACACACACACACACACACACACACACACACACACAAATTAAAGAGGTCATGAATTTGAGAGGTGGAGACATAGGAGGAGTTGGAACAGGGAGTGATAGAAATGATATAAATATAGTACTCACATATGAAATTCTCAAAAACTAAAAAACAATTTAAGAGGAACTGTCTTCCCTACATTCTTGGCTCTGAGTACATGAGTACACTAAAGAGAAATGTATACAAATACAATGCAAATCTAAACCTTCTGGGAAGAATGGGGGCCAAGTTAAAGTCCTGGGAAGGACAATGAATAGGTTAATTAATCAGGACACAAGGAAGGAGATTGTTAGGGCCACATGAATGTAGGATTGTGTCCTTAGATACATGGATCCAAGACTGAGACAGTCAAGGAGAGACAAACAGCTGCTGAGGTAGGCAAGCATCTGCACAACTCAGAACGCTCTAAGGTTCCACTCATCTGATGTAACATCACTGGCATGAGGAAGGATACCAAAGGATACCTGGAGGACCTTCAGGATATAAGAACTTTCCTGCTGCCAGGTCTCTTCATCAGAAGACTATAAAATTGGATTAAACAACAACATGGTCTATGAGAGATGGTACAGCTCAGTGGTAGGGCTCTTTCCTCATAGGCAGGAAGCATGGCAAAGAAAACAACAACAAAAACAAAAACCTCAAAATGAACAAACAAGAGGAGTGGCCAGAAAGTCTCTACCTCTGGATTTTCTAATCGAGTCCATAGCACCAAGCTACTAGCAGATGGACACCATTCAGCGGTAGCTTCCTGTCATATACTCCTGTGCACTGGTTGGTGCCTACCAGTTTAAACTTCACTTCCCCTAACCTGATTCCCAAGGCCATCTAAGACCAGGAAACATGAACTCGCTATGCCTAGGTCCTGTTCTAAGCACTTTATGAATATGAAATCTTGCACTCTAATAGTAATTCTGAGGTAATAAGTACAATTGACCTTATATTCATGAGTTCTGTACCATGGATTCAACAAACTGCATGCACATCAAAAATGACTAAAATTTATTACATAAATGTATAAAACTGTCAAATAATAAATAAAATAAAATGACGAAAACATGCATCTGAATATATACAGATTTTCCCCTGCCACTCTAACAACTATCTCCTGCATGCTATTTCCACTCTATTAGGCATTATAAGCAACACGTAGATGACTTGAAGTATAGAGAAGGATGCTCAGAAGCCATTTTATATAAGGGACTTGAGCATCTGTAGGTTTTGCAGTTTGTTGAGGGGTACCAGAACCAGTTGTTCCTTGCAGGCACCAAAAGATGACTGTACTATTATTGGCCTCATTTCACAGGAGCCATGTGTAAAATGAGGCTAAGCAACTTGTCCAGCTCCTTCCCATCATCTTCTTTGCCTCAACACATGTCCTTCCCTTCTGCTGTTCTCAGTACTAACCATTCTTTAAGAAGCAGGAGCCGGCCAGGCACACGCCTTTGATGCCAGCAGAGCCAGGTGGATCTCTGTGAGTTCGAGGCCAGCCTGGGCTACAGAGTGAGTTCCAGGAAAGGAGCCAAAGCTACACAGAGAAGCCCTGTCTCAAAAAACGAACAAATAAACAAAAGAAGGAGGAGGAGGAGGAGGAGGAGGAGGGGGAAGAGCCTCGTGTCTTCCAGGAGATCCTACTTTCTGACTTCTCAGACTTTTCGACCATTCTCACTCAGCTAATCTCCTTCTGTAATAACCATCTGCTCATATATACAACCCAAAAAACTTATCTTTCACATAAACATTATCTCTCATGTCTGTTAAGTCCAAAGTGAGCCCCCAAATATGGCAGTGCTGGTGACAATGTCCTAAATAGAAGGATTCTAACTAGGTAAGCAGGATTGTTATTAGGAAGGGCACCTAGTTGCTAATTAACCTGAACGGCCTGTATTAGCACCAAGACCCCCACCTGCTGACTATCATATAAAATCTGCTTGCTTTCCCATTATTTTGACTCTCTGCCCATCTGAGAGATAGCCTTGGCAGTTTGACCTCCAATAGACCTTTCTTTTCTACTCATGGAGTGGTCTAGTTCTACTTAAACTAACCCATCTCCAGGACATGAAGTATACATGGTTAGTGCAGCAGCCAAGAGTGCTAGTGTACAAGAGGCATTTAATAAATGCTCGGTTTTCTACCTTTCCATCAAAGACAGTGTGATTAAGTAGCCTGTGGATTTTCTGAGCCAGCTCTTCCTTATTGTGCTTGAAATTCCTTCCAGAATACTGTTTTAATTTTTCAATATTTTTCAAGAAACATCCAAGTATTTTGCACAGATTTCCTGCAAAGGTAAATTTAGGTGAATTTTGCATGGCTAAAGAAATAGGAGAAGGCATGCATGCATAAAGGTCTAAAAACTTGCTGCTCTTTCCTTCCGTCTCATTATATAAGAACATTTGTTTCCCAGGCTTCTAGCCACAGTGTTTCTCTTTACACATTGTCAAAGGTATGAGGCCAGGTTTCAACCATGCCTCCAGCTTCAGCCTCCAGCTTTCCTTTGGTGCTTCTGATTTCACAGTTATTCAATGCAAATTTCCAACAGATTTATGACTCTATCTTTAGCATAACAGGCTCCATAATCAAAATTTTGTCACAACTGGCTGAAAACATCAGAGGTATTTGAAATCCACTTTCCCTTACCCTGTGTTCAACTGGGATGTGGACTGCTATCCTCTGACTATGGGTCTTCCAGCCAGCATCTCCTTTGCAACTCAGGCTCACCTCTCTAATCGAGTGCCCGTCCTCCCTTTCATACAACAGCACTCTCCACCTGTGCTCTTTACTAACAGGCTCTTTTCATTCTAATCCAACTACTCACTCACTTCCAGACTGATAGCGTTTCCTTCTGGCTTTTCCTTGACCAGTTGGCCTGGTAGTCAAGGCCTGAGTCAATGTGGTTCTAACCACTGTTTCCAGCTACCACTTCTATTCTGCTCAAAGTGGACGACTCAAGAAGTTGTCACTGTTTGTTCCCATCTCTATCTTGCAAATGAGGACACTGAAGCTCAGAGGTCAGAGACAACAGATCTTCTGACCCAAATCCTCAGTCTTTTTTTTTGGGGGGGTGGGGTTTCAAGACAGGGTTTCTCTGCGTAGCTTTGTGCCTTTCCTGGAGCTCACTTGGTAGCCCAGGCAACTCACAGAGATCCGCCTGGCTCTGCCTCCCAAGTGCTGCAAATCCTCAATCTTTTCATTAAACCATGATTGCTGCCCTATATTCCAAGGCAATCTTCAAAAGCACAAAGAACAGTGCTAACCACAGAAGAACCAATGCTCAGTCACTACTGATTTAAAGAAAAGTGGGGTTTTACAATTTGTTTTTAAGTGGTTTTTAAATTAATTAATTAACTTTACATCCTGATTGAAGTTTCCCCTCCCTCCTCTTCTCCCTCCTCCAATCCCCACCCCTGCCCCCCACCCCACCCCCACCCCAATCCACTCCTCCTCTGTTTCTGTTCAGGAAGGGGCAGGCTCCCATGGGTATCAATAAATCATGGCATATCAAGTTGCAGTAAGACTAAGAATCTCCCTTGTAGGCTGGGCAAGGCAACCTAGTATGAGGAATAGGTTCCCAAGAGACAGCCAAATTGTTAGGGACAGCCCCTGCTCCCATTGTTAGGAGTCCCACTGCTGTGGAATATTCCTTTACACTGTGTGAATATATGTCACTGTGATTGGTTTAATAAAGAAGCTGACAGTCCAATAGCTGGACAGAAAGAGATTGGGCAGGAGAGCCAGATTAGGAGAATATTGGAAGGAAGAAGGGCGGATTTAGAGGAAACACCAGCAGAGACAGAGAGAAGCAAGATGGGCATGCATTACTGAGAAAAGGTACCAAGCCATGTGGCAGAGCATAGATAAGAAATATGGGTTAATTTAAATGTAAGAGTTAGCTAGTAACAAGCCTGAGCTATTGACCGAACATTTACAATTAATACTGAGTCTCCGTGTTGGTTATTTGGGATATTTGGTTATTTGCCAGGACAGGAAAACTCCACATACACTACCAACTGTAACTTACATGCAGAGGGCCTATGTCAGTCCCATGAAGGTTCCCTGGTTGTTGGTTCAGACTCTATGAGCCCCTAATGAGCCAGGTTAGTTGTTTCCGTGGGTTCCCTTGTGATGTCCTTGACCTGCCTGGTTTGTACAATCCTTCCTCCCTCTGGAAATGTTTTTTTTTTTTTTTTTTTTTTTTTTGGAGATAAGCTCTTGCCACATAGGCAAGGCTGGCCCCAAACTCGTGGCAATCATTCCAATTGCTGGGATTTACTAGATGTGCCACTATACCTGGAGGAGGCTTCTTAAAAATCATGGCTAGAGGCACATGCCTTTAATCCCAGCACTCGGGAGGCAGGGCCAGATGGATCTTTTTGAGTTTGAGGCCAGCCTGGGCTACAGAGAGAGATCCAGGACAGGGATCCAAAACTACACGGAGAAACCCTGTCTCAAAGAAACCAAAATAATAATAATAATAATAACAACAACAACAACAATGGCTAGAGCAAACCACAACCAGAGAAATAAGCCCACAGAGCTAGAAAAAGAAATGGGAACACAGTGAGTTTCTGACTTCACAAGCTCACGTTTCTTCAACACTAGGTATGTATCAGCAAAGGCAGCAGATGACAACCAAGACCACCGGCCAGATGCAGCAGAGAAGAGGACCCGAGCGTCTACTCAGAGAAAGCTAGCCTGGGGACTTAGCAAACCAAACTTTCTCTCCAAACTTGTGCACCCCACATCAAAAGAATTAACAAGCAGCAGCAGCAGCCTATACAAGAACTATGGGAAGCACCGCAGGAGGCTCCCAGAGCAATGAAGTTCAGCAAGACAGTGCTAAAAGTTCAAACAGGCAGGCCACTGCAGAAGAAGGGTAGTGAGGAGGATACCAAGAGACAGCTTCTCCTTTCCTCTGTCAGCAAAGCAACCGAGATATGATCGAGACAAGCATTCCTACAGGCAAAGCAGCTTAAACATACACATAGAATCCAGAGATGATCCCTTGCTGATAGGGGGTCCTAGAGCACATGGCGAACTGTCCCAATCATCTCAGCCACAAAAAGCACAGGGACACAAAGCCTTTTTCTCAGATCGAAGCTGACCTCCCCTACCCCATACCTGACATACCAACTCTTTTCCCCTTCCCCTCCCTGAAGATTTTTCTCTCCCAAAATATAAATTTAATAAGTCATCACCAGGCTGAAGCAGTGTTCCATCCCCAAGCACAACAAAAACAAAACCCACAAAAGAAACCAAAATGCTAACACAAAAATATGCTTCTTCATACATACCTTCTAAGATAATCCAAATGTAGCTGGGCAGTAGTGGCGCACACCTTTAATCCCAATACCCAGGAGGCAGAAGCCAGCAGTTCTCTGTGAGTTCCATCCAGGCCAGCTTGCTCTACAAAGCGAGTTCCAGGACAGCAAGGGCTACACAAAGAAACCCTGTCTCAAAACACAAAAACAAAACAAAACAAGATAATGCAGATGTAAGTGTGCATTAGTCCCAAATGGAAGTAAAACAAGAGATAAAACTGAAAATCCCAGCACTGGGGAGGCAGAGGCAGGCGGATCTCTGTGAGTTCAAGGCCAGCCTGGTCTCCAAAGTGAGTTCCAGGACAGGCGCAAAGCTACACAGAGAAACCCTGTGTCGAAAAACCAAAAAAAAAAAAAAAAAAAAAAAAAAAAAAAAAAAAAAAAAACCCTGAAAATCCTATGCCTTTGACCCATGCAATCACTTGTTTTTTCTTTTTTTTTTTTTAAGATTTCTTTCTTTTTTAATTTATTTTATTACGTGTACAGTATTCTGTCTGCATGTATGCCTGCAGGCCAGAAGAGGGCGCCAGGTCTCATTACAGATGGTTGTAAGCCACCATGTGGTTGCTGGGAATTGAACTCAGGACCTCTGGAAGAGCAGTCAGTGCTCTTAACCTGTGAGCCATCTCTCCAGCCCCTCAATCACTTGTTTTTGATAGCTTCCTGTGACTTAATAAAAGAACTCCAAGCAATCTACCGCACCTTAACATTTTTTTTCTTGCATCAGGGACGGACGCTTTGAAAATTCACAGGATAGCATGGATGTGGCTCAGCATTAGAGTGCTTCGCAGCATGTTCAAGGCCAAGGGTTCTAACCCTAATCCTGCTGAACAAAACAAAAGCCAAGAATATACACAATATTAAGGGAAAATGTGCTCATGGAAAGAACTGGAAAAACCTGGAAGACATTTTTAACTACCCTCCCTCCGTCCCCAGATCAGAACATGTAATTGCCTTGTTGATTTTTTGAGGTAAGAGTATCATGTAGCCCAGACGGCCTTGACCTTGATTGTAAAGGGCAGCCTTTAAACTCCTAATTGTCCTGCCTCTGCCTGCTGATTGCTGGGATTAATGTGCCATCACATTCAACTGTGTTGGCTTGCTTAAGTACAAACTGATGGCCATCAGGCTGTGTCTAGCCTAAGAAGTGCCTTGGCCCTTTAATCCCAGCACTCAGGAGGCAGAAAGACAGGTGGATCTCTGTGAGTTTGAGGCCAGCCTGATCTACAGATGGAGATCCAGGATAGGGACCAAAGCTACACAGAGAAACCCTGTCTCAAAAACACAAAAACAAACAAACAAAGTGCCTTGGCTACATATACATCTTCGACCTGAGTGTAAGGATAAAGTAAACTTCAGAGGCCAGAGAGGCTGTGAGGCTGAAGGAAGCACTCTGCCAGGTAACAGCTAAGATTTAAGTAGAGCACACAGGCATTGTCCTTTGGCTAGATGGCTGGGGGGGGGGGGACACAGGATGATGACACATGGAACCAGCAGGTGACCTCATCACTCTACATGTGCATGCTCAATTAGGGTCAGAAACTTTTGTCCAACCAGACTCTGAAAGGACCAAGCAGATGCCATAACAGGCTGCTCAGTCTTCTCTCAAAGATCAGGCCTCAATTTCAGTTTCCTGAGACTTAAGCAGTTTCTGGGAGGGCCATGAACAAAAGACATAGACCTTGCAGTAGCTCCCTTTCTGCCCCTACTCTGACTGCTCAAGGTTCAGCCAGATGTTTACTGTCTAGTGTTGTGCCCAGATCGTGACACCCAGAGAGACCACCAAAGACGAGCATGCTGGAATGCAAAAGCAAGGTTTAATTCTGGATATCCAAAAGCAATACAAGCCTAGGCAGGGACTTCGTCCAATACATCCAACGCAGTAGAGGCTGGAAGAAGTGCCCACCTGTCTGCAAGCTCAGCTTTTAAAAGGGAAAAGTCACAAGGTTACATCATTTAGGGGTGCTAGTACGGATACAATTCTGATTGGCTCGCTTCTAGGGACTTCTAGAAATTACTTCTAAGGGAGTGGTTGCCTGCCACCATTTCTCATTGGCTGCCCCCAGGTGGGGGCATTTCTGTGGTCAGTTACCCTGGAAACCAGGGAGAGGACATTCCATAGTCCGGCAGGCATTACCTCGTGACTATCTTGTGACTCTGTACTTTTACACTTCCTGGTTTCTGGAATCTGAACTGACTGGTTTCAGTAACTAATGGGCTATTCCCAAAAGGAGAAATCTTAGGCCTTAATTTTTGGGTGAAAGCATTTTGGTCTTATTTCTAAGATGGCTCATTTTGGTCTCACATATCCCCCTTCTCATGTGCCTAATGGAACCCAATCATGGGTTTTGGACAGTTAGCTCATAAGTATCCCTCTCTAATAATGGCCAGATATAGTTAGCCATCTTGTCTCTATGCCAGGGAGTTTCATTTTGACTCAGCATTTCAGCCTTTTCTGAACAGGGAACATGGGTGACGTATTCTCTTCTGGAACTGCTTCGAGCTGGCATTGGGGTGCCGCTGTCAGGGGCCCACAGAAGGCTGAAAAGGTAGTCAAAGACTGGGCAAGGGGGCATTTGTCAGAAGCATGTAGCTGCCTGACCCCATAGAGACAGGGAAGAACCATGTTAGCTGGGCTGGTCCACGTCAGCTTTTAGCAAGTCTGGAGCTCACAGTCATCTGGAGCAGTGGAGTCAGCAACTGAAACCTAGAGGTGACTGCCAGCCAAATGGAAATCTGTTGAGACAAATTTAAACTAGGAACAGAAGTTAAAATTTATGAACTTATTTGGAACCCTTAGGTCCATACCCTTAGTAATGGGAAAAGCAGTAGTCCCAAGACCAGGAGAGAGGAAAAATACCATCTTTAGGAATACTTATCTGGGGTACTTTTGACCTCTGTGAAGTGGGTCTAGGTTTTTATGACTCTTTTGATACTTTGAGGCCTACTTACAAAATGACATAAAAGTTTTAGATACATTAGTATTACCAATCTATACTGAAATCCATATTGTAAACAAAGCAGGTAATGGGTATCTGTAAAACAGCAGAAGTGGACTCATGCCTTTGAGTCCCAACAAGAACTACAGATTTGGGTTAAAAGCTTGTGCATTTTCCTTCTGTCCAGATAGCCAGGTATAAATTGGACAGAGATTTTTGACCTGATGAGAAGCACTTTTAGGTTTATATTTAGACACATTTAGATGACATCTAAAACAAATCCAAAATGTTGAGCTTGTGACTGAATAGTAGGTTGTCATTGCTCTACCAGCTCATCAGGGCTCCTAAATGTTAAGCTCTGAACCATAGAACAGGAGAGTAATCTGAAACATATCTCATTTTAGACTCATATCTGAACCTTTATGACTTACTTAAACTTTTATATCTTAGAACATTTTCCTAAAAGTGAGCTAAAGAGCTAGCTATAGCCTTGCAGAAGGATCTGGTTGTCTGACACTGCCATGCTGACAAATTTAGAGCTAGCCTAGCCATCAGTACTGTCAGAAATCTGAGAAGGATAAACTATATCTGAGTGCAGACCAAGAAGCTTCCAATCCTATAAATTACAGGGACCAATCCCTACCCAGGTCTCCACAGCGTTGGAGGCACCAGTCAGAACAGCATCAATCTTCTTCTGCCATCAGGTTCATAAGGCAGAGTATTTTTCCTGTGGAATAGGGACACGGAAGATTGACCTTGATCAGGCAAAAGGGTGCAATCAATTCCAGTGTCCTACTGCTTGTCCACAGTCTGGGCTGGGTCCTGGTGGCAGGCGTTACATTGGGGCATCTTGCCCTGTGGTCAGCGTTGTCATATTTCAGGCAGAGATGTTGTGGTGCCTCGTACGTAATCTTCTTTGGAGACCTTGGGTCACTGCTAGGATCTGGAAGCCTGTCTGATATAGTAAGCTTTTAGATCAACATTTAAATGCCATATTCTTCAGATCTCTGAAGTATGAGGGCTGTCCAGGTATATCTGAATAGACAAACTTTGTTTCTAATTACTTGTTTCAAGTTCAACCCTGAAAACATAACAAACTTAGCAAATACAAGGAGGCTAGACAACATTCTTAAGCCTGAATGTACCTTGGGTAAGGAGAAACATTTTTAAGCCATTTTTTAACTATAAAAACTGTTCTTAAAAGACTGGAGATCTCTCAAATGTCTTCCACCACTGCAACTAGACTCTTTTTGGAACTCTAGTCCTGCCATACATTTGCAAACCTCAGCTGTTTCCTATGATTCCTTTATGTTACAAAGTTTAGCTGCCAGAGCAAGGTATATTCCTGTGTATAAAAGCATTGATGTGCAGCTTTAATATTAATCAAATACCTTATTTATTAAACATATGTTGCCATCTATTTAAATTCTCTAGAAACTTGCTGTTGAACACTTGGTAAAGACATAAGTATTAGGTGTTAACCCGAGTAGATCTTTATAACCTTAGTAAAAGATGGCTGCCAGCCACATGGCTGCCCATGAGGTCACCAGCCAAGATGGAGGGAGCCACGTGGTTGCTGTTTAAAGCTCGTTTTTCTAAACAATAATTACTTGCACACATACACACAGTTGGATCCAAGTTACACACATACATACATACAGTTAAAGCTTGCTTACATTTTCAAGTCACATACCTGTATACATACACACATAAGCAGTTTGCAGAATCATTAGCCATTCTTAAGATGAAAACCAATAAGAATTAACTTTCAAATTTAGTATTTGCAGGTATAAGAAACCATAAAAGTTTACATCACATCCCCTCTGACCTTCTACAACCTTCCATGTACCTTCAGTCTGTTCCTTTGATCCCTCAGACATTTACTCCAAATTCCACCTTTTCTTTTCCTTTAAAACAGAAACTCTTACCAAAGTCTTTCTTGTGATTTTCCTCAGTACTCTAGAATATATTGTAAAGTTACAATATTTTAAACAAGAACAGAAATACATGCATATACCATAACAAGAATAACTCTCAATTTGCATCAGCACTGTAACCACAGACAAGAAATTGTTGGTGACATTCCATTCTTGGAGCCAGACCTTGATCAAGTTTTAGCCCCAGGGCAGGTCTTGGGAGCCCCACCCAACAGCATGGAAGAGAATGGGGAAGGCATGCACCATGGAGACAAAAGATTGCTGTCAACCTCAGACCCTTAAGTACACGAAAACGGCAGACTGAAAGTGACTCCATGCCCTGCCTGGGCCCACAGACGTGTAGGCCACTCCTCAGCTGTGACCCTGGAGGGGCAGTTAGTTCTCCACCAGCCCCCACACTGAGCTACTTGAGGCTCCTGCTGGCTCCTGCCAGCTCTGCCCCATGTCCACACAGGAGCCCAGCCAGAACCTGCCGGCCATATCTGGGCCCCACAGTGCTCACAGCCCACTCTAGCACAAAGCCATGCCTAGTTCCCATGCAGCCAAGCCTCTACTCCACAGCTTTTTGAGCGAGCTGGGGACCGGAACCTACTGCATCTAGGCCCCTTGATGCCCACGGACCGCCTAGCCCTCTCAGCGGCGCCCTGGGTCCCCAAAGTAGCAGCTGTGCAGCCGCTGCCTGCCGGACTCATTACAAGCTTTCTGCTGCCTGCTGCCTGTGTTCTGGTCAGAGAAAGTAAGGAAGCAATGTTAGGTTAGTCTGTGCCAGTTCAACCACCGAAGGGGCCTCCATCCCTTCAGCTGGCAATCCGGCCCACAAGTCCCAATGCATACACAAGCTCAGGCATAAAACACTCACACATGTGGCCACAGTTCTCACACATTTATACATTTATATAGGTATAACAAATAACACTGACGAACAAGATAGGCAGACAAAAAGGAAGAACAAGGGCCCTACAGATGGTCCAGGCAGACGAGAGTCCAGAGAGGGAGCCTCGATAATGCCAAACACCTATGGATGGGACAGGGACAATTCAACAGAGTCTCCCGATCCCCAGACGGACCCCTCACAGGTGTCCAAACAGACGGACCCCTCACGGGCATCCTAACAGACGGACCCCTCTCCGGCGTCCTATGACGGGGGGACCTGTGAGGACCCCCGCGTCCTGATGAGGGGTTGGAACATCTTCCAACTCCTCCAGGGTCACCTTACAGGCGCATCCGCCAAGGTGAGCCTGTCAGATTCAACCGCCGGCTAGGGATAAAAGGAAAGCAAAGACAAGAAAATGGAGTGCTCTTACCGATCGGTGCAGATGGACCTCCGGAGCTCTTAGGTGTCCCAGCGGGGGGTCTCTGGGGATCCCGGAGAGCCCCCAAATGTTGTGCCCAGATCGTGACCCCCAGAGAGACCACCAAAGACGAGCATGCCGGAATGCAAAAGCAAGGTTTAATTCTGGATATCCAAATGCAATACAAGCCTAGGCAGGGACTTCGTCCAATACATCCAACGCAGTGGAGGCTGGAGGAAGTGCCCACCTATCTGCAAGCTCAGTTTTTAAAGGGAAAAGTCACAAGGTTACATCATTTAGGGGTGCTAGTATGGATACAATTCTGATTGGCTCGCTTCTAGGGACTTCTAGAAATTACTTCTAAGGGAGTGGTTGCCCACCACCATTTCTCATTGGCTGCCCTCAGGTGGGGGCATTTCTGTGGTCAGTTACCCTGGAAACCAGGGAGAGGACATTCCATAGTCTGGCAGGCATTACCTCGTGACTATCTTGTGACTCTGTACTTTTACACTTCCTGGTTTCTGGAATCTGAACTGACTGGTTTCAGTAACTAATGGCCTATTCCCAAAAGGAGAAATCTTAGGCCTTAATTTTTGGGTGAAAGCATTTTGGTCTTATTTCTAAGATGGCTCATTTTGGTCTCACATCTAGGACCCTCACCAACTAGAGATACGTGCATGGGTCAATGTGAACATGCTAGTGTTAGTTAATTGGCTGCGCTGTGCTCTTACCCTGCAAGGAAATGTCATGAAACATGACAGAATCCACTAATAAGAGTTTTATTAAAGATAAAGGGACAGAGAGTGCGCAGGCCTGTGGGAGAGACGCGTGTGTGGAGAAGAAAGAACCGGGAAAATGGCGCCGGATTTTAAAGGCTGGGCGTGCACACGTCGACGCACTACTCACATGTGACGTAGATCACATGGCTACGTTGCGTGCTTATCTAGCCATGAAATGTCACGAATCCTGGTCACGCGAGACGCCTTGACCTGGAAATGGCTATCCTGACCTGGACCTGGCTAGGCGGAAGTGTCCTGGCATATGCAAACACACCCGACTGTGGGTGCGTGTTGTGAACCCTTCATCTAGGCCAGCCAACCCCCATGGCAGCTCAAGGACAAAGCCTGGGACTTGTCCCAGACAGCCCCCAAAATGATAATTGTAAACCCAACCGTAAATTCAAAGTTAATACTCACCAATTAAAAGAGAACAGAGACTTCAAAAATAAAAATAAACCAATCCGAGTTGTACCTGTGCCAAACTCCCAAACCCCCTGAAGGGCTTGTGGTTTTTGCCTTTAAATAGCTAGCCTCACAAAGAAAGAGCAACTCCTCCCTGCCTCACCCTATTGGGTGTAGGATTGAGTTCTCTGTCTAGACTTGTATCTATAGAATAAACCTTGCTGTTGCATTCTGGACATCCTCGGTCTTCAGTGGTCTCTTTGGGGTTGCAATCTGGGCATAACAACTCCATCCCCTTCAAGTCTCCAGTATCCCCTGGACTGATGAACCCCCACAAAATAAATGCCATCATATTCTATGCAAGTAAGCACATGAGCAGTGCACATATCCAGTCTTACAATTTTCAACTTTTGCTGCAATCAATGGGTTTCTTCTGGGAAGGCCCCTAACTTTTTTGTCTACTATTAGCTGAAAGGATAATAGTTGATTGTACCCTGAAAATTGGTACCATCAAGCAGCTGACAGAAGCTCAAGTAGAGCTCTCCTGGCTGGGTGTTGGAGGCACAGCACCTGGGAGGCAGAGGCAGGGGGAATCTCCAAGTTTGAGGCCAGAGTAGTTTACAGAGGGAGTCCTGTCTCAAAAAAAAAAAGGCTCTCACAGGCAAGCACAGGGCAGCACCTACAAGACTGTGTGGGCAGACTACATACTGCTACCTTCTGAGTCCCCAAACCCGCCCCTTCAAAGCCCGCCAAACACAGCTCCTCCCCAAACCCGCCCCTTCAAAGCCCGCCAAACACAGCTCCTCCCAAACCGCCCTTCAAAGCCCGCCAACGCAGCTCCTCCCCAAACCCGCCCCTTCAAAGCCCGCCAAACACAGCTCCTCCCCAAACCCGCCCCTTCAAAGCCCGCCAAACGCAGCTCTCCCCAAACCCGCCCCTTCAAAGCCCCCAAACACAGCTCCTCCCCAAACCCACCCCTTAAAGCCTAGTACAGCTCCTCCCCCAAAGAGGCTCAAGGCCACACCCACAGGGGGATATATAAATGGTATCCCAGAAAAAGAGACTTATGCTTTTCCTGTCTTCTTTTTTTTTTTTTTGGTTTTTCGAGACAGGGTTTCTCTGTGTAGCTTTGCGCCTTTCCTGGCGCTCACTTGGTAGCCCAGGCTGGCCTCGAACTCACAGAGATCCGCCTGCCTCTGCCTCCCGAGTGCTGGGATTAAAGGCGTGCGCCACCACCACCCAGCCTGCTTTTCCTGTCTTCTAAGGGCCCCCAGGAAGCTTTACCCATTAAAACTGGGCTTTTCTTGATTCTGATTCGGTTTGCTGCACTGGAGAGCCCTTCAGGGTGAAAAAATTTATCAGACATGTGCAATCTAAAGATTGGTATGGTGTACCCCATATCCCCAGTAGCACCTTCACCCAATTTGCAACTCAAACCTCTCTTCCAGAACCCACAATGCTAGTAACTCCAGCCAGAGACCTCACTCATTTTATTTAACAAATTTATTAAACATCTTGTTACATGCCACTCATGAGGCTAGACGCTCAAGAGAATAGATCATTAAGAGTCCTCTTATGAACAGACTACTGAGGGGACAAATTTGGCAACATGTTACACACTTAATAAAAAACTCTAAAACTGGGAACCTAGGAGGGAGGAGCCATTCTAACTTATGGCTGCATAAAGGAATTAACAATTAGCCAGTTATGGGGGCATGTTGAGGATGACGACCCAGGATATCCTCGGGACAGGGATTTCAGGGAAAAAGCACTCCAGAGGTACTGAAGAGTAAATGCTAACATATTGGAGTGTAAGAAAGATGGACATGGGAGCCCCAACCACGTTTGCACAAAGATCATTCTCCCTTGCGTGGGCGTCCCCTTTTGCGTTTGGGTTTCTTTAATGGCATGCATTCGGCAGGAGGAACAGGTTGCTCTGATGATGTGGGCTCATCAGGAGGACTAGGCTCTGCAGAGGCACTTGGCAGGCTGGCCAGATCCTGTGAGACAACCCTACGATGTTTCCTACTCCTACGTGACTTAGGAGGTGCCATACATATAAACCTATTTTTTCTCTTCTTTCTTTGTTGGGCCAGCACAACTGCAGCCTTTCTCTCCTTGGCCTCTTCAGCTGTAACATTTTGCTCGAGCTCTGGCTCCAGCTCCGGCTCTGGCTCCAGCTCCGGCTCTGGCTCCAGCTCTGGCTCCAGCTCCGGCTCTGGCTCCCGCTCGGGTTGGGGCTCCTGCTCTGGCTCCTGCTCGAGCTCAGACTCGGACTCTGGGACAGGCTCCTGCTCAGATTCCTGATCCAGGTCAGGCATGGGCACAAGTTCCTGCTCAGACTCAGACTGGGGTTCCCACTGGGGCTGGGGTTCCCACTGGGGCTGGGGTTCCCACTGGGGCTGGGGTTCCCACTGGGGCTGGGGCTCCCACTGGGGCTGGGGCTGGGGCTCCCACTGGGGCTGGGGCTGGGGCTCCGGCTCTGGTGGTGGTTTGTTGGAACTTTCACCAAGATCCCCTGTTTCAGAATCATCATCAAGTGAAATGGGCTCAGAATCAATACATTCAACCACCTCTTTTTGGGGCACAGGCAGTTGGCGCTCATCACTAGAATCAATTATCTTCTCAGAATCCCTCAAACGGGGATTGCCATCTTCTTCATCATCGATAACAATTACTGACTTCTGAGTGCCACCGGTGTCCCCAGTGTCCCCATTGTCGGAAGACTCATCAGAAGACGACTCATCAGAAGACGACTCATCAGAAGACGACTCATCAGAAGACGACTCATCTGAAATTCAAGAGACATCTATAAATACACTCCTAGCCACTCTGTAAAAACAGACATCAGCAGGTTATTGAGCACAAATTCAACTGAAACTGGTTGAGTGCTTGGACATTCTGAATCACAGTTAAAAATCATAGCTGTAGATTGTTTTCCCTCTATTTTGTATTTTACTAAGAGCAATGACAGATAAAGTAGCAATGAAGTATTATGCCCACTTTAAAATCACATTGTCAGCCATTCGGTGGTGTTGCACACCTTTAATCCCAGCACTTGGGAGTTGGAGGCCAGCCCGGTCCACAGAACAAAGTCCAGGACAGGCACCAAAACTACACAGAAAAACCTCGTCTTGAAAAACAAACAAAAAATTACACTGTCTAAACAGCAACTTGCTGAGTTGTTCCTAAACACAAACCTGCTGCCTTGTGATCCATAGCAAAATAAAGGCAATGCATCAATCAAGTGCTATTTCATTTATAACAAGTTCAAAGTCCTCTAGCTTAGAAAACTTCTTTAGTCATTATGGCCTGGCTGGACTTTTGGTGCTCTCTACCTTATACAATAGTATACAGAGTAGATAGTAGTTGGCACCTCCCCATTCCCAGTCTCCAAGCTGGAAAGAAAATGAAGCCATGCTCTTTCTTACCCTCTCCTCTTCCTTGTCATTCCTACCTATAAAGGATGGAAAGAGGAAGAGGGAGGAGCAGAGCCTAGGCAGATAGAACTCTACTCAAGCCTAAAGCAGCAGGAAGAGTTGCAACTGTGTTAGGAAACAGACCAAGGTATAGAAAGCCAGCCAGACTGACATCCAGCCCATGATGGAAACACAAATGGTGGCACTGGCTACAAAGTCGTCAAAGAGTGTGTCCCATGTGACAGAGCTTTAGAGCTCAGCTCCTTAAGCGAAGAGGATACTTGCCTTCACTGCTTATTTCACAGATCTTAGCTCTCTTTTCCTCACGGGCAGAGTCAGAATCAGAGTTAATCACCACACAGCTAAGTAAAAAGGGGGGGGGGAGGACAAAAGAAAATATGAGCACAATATCCTTCCCTTTAGGGCATTTTCCATACTTTCTACAATAAGCAGGATTACTTGTTAAGTTTTGGTTGATTCCTACACCAACTCTGTTCCCCTTCATTGGAACTACAACCTTTCAATTATTCCTAATTTCTCCATACCCCATTCCCCTTTCTTACAACCTTCCCAAAGGAAGCATCTATCCACTACTAAGAGGAAACTGGACCTTGTCAGAGTATATGTACTCAAATAGTTTTGGACCTTATCATTCTTCATCAACTTTGAGATGAATTTGTGTAAGAGTAGAAAGAGAGCCATAGAGAAAGGTTCTGACTCCTTGGCAACTTGACACAAACATATCACTGTCATAACCTTTCCTTTCTTGTTCATCACCAAGATCACACATTAATAAACATTACAATATGAACATTACAAAATTTAAAAGCCCCAGTCTTTGAAATTCCAAACACTTAAAATTCAATCTCTTTAAAATATCTAAGCCTGGCGGTGGCACACGCCTTTAATCCCAGCACTTGTGAGGCAGAGCCAGGTGAATCTCTGTGAGTTCAAGGCCAGCCTGGGCTACCAAGTGAGTTCCAGGAAAGGTGCAAAGCTACACAGAGAAACCCTGTCTCGAAAAAAACAAAAAAAAAAAATCTAGTCTTTTTTAAAATCCAAAGTCTTTGTAAAATTCCAAAATCTCTTTAAAAGTTCAAAGTCTTTCAACTGTAGGCTTCAGTAAAATCAAAACTATATTAAGCACTTTCTTACTTCAAGAGGGAAGAACCAGGGCACAGTCACAATCTGAACAAAGCAAAACCAAACTCCCAACTGTAAATAATTCAATGTCTAATGTCTGGGAACCAGTCATGATCTTCTAAGCTCCTCCAAATTGCCACTTCTCTGGCTCTACCCACTACAGCCCACACAGATTGTCTCCTAAGACCAGGATGGCCTCCATCTCCAAAATGCTGAGGTCTCTAGCTGCAGCTGGGACGTACTTTCACCAATAGCCTCTCCTGGGCTCTCTTCAGGGAATTCAGCCCTACCACACAGTGCCAAGTCTCAGATGCTCTCCATGACACCTTCATGATTTCAAAACCAGTACCACCTGGGTGACTCTTACACTACTAGGTTCTGCTGCCAGCACAAGGCCACAGCAACTTGGCCATCTTTGGAGCACCACTTCTGAGAAAACACTTCACAGATTTCACCTCAACGATGGTGATCTCTTCTTAATCAATGCTAATTTCTCAGCCCTCGATGCCCAGCAACAATTATCCCAGCAAAGCAAACATTTCCCTTTAGTGGTTCTGGTATCTTGTTAATCACACCAACTTTTCAGTCCCAGCTGACCAGAACCACAGATTCTTAACTCAAAATATGCAACAGCTCCAATAAATAGAGTCTTTAAGTGATTTCCAATCTTCCCTCTGGAACTTCATAAACCATGCCTCCATCATCTGCATCTCTCAACACTCTTAGCTTCCAAGTTCCCATAGGACAGCTCACCAAGCTTTGAACACTCAATGGGTTTTCTAGTCCCAAAGGTCCAAAGTACTTTCACAATCCACCCCAAAATGACATGGTCAAGTCTGTCATAGCAATGCCCTCTCCTGGCACCAATTTCTGTCTTATTTAGGGTTACTATTGCTGTGATGAAATACAATGACCAAAGCAACTTGGTGAGGAAAGAATTTATTTGGCTTACACTTCCACATCACCGTTCATCAAGGAAAGAAGTCAGGACAGGAACTCAAACGGGCAATAACCTGGAGGCAGGCGCTGATGCAGAGGCCATGGAGGAGTGTTGCTTACTGGCTTGTTCCCCATTGCTTTCTCAACCTGCTTTCTTATAGAACCTATGACCACCAGGTCAGGAGTGTCTTCACCTACAATGGGCTGGGCCCTCCCACATCAATCACTAAGAAAAGCCCTACAGACTTGTCTGCTGCCCAATCTTATGGAGGCATTTTCTCAATTGAGGTTCCCTCCTTTCAAATGATTCTAGCCTATGACATAAAACTAGCTAGCACACACTCTGTAGCCCAAGATACACTGGAACTCAGAAATTCTGCCTCAGCCTTCCGAGGGCTAGGATTATAGCCACAAACCCCCTGTATGATATACTTAAAAGAAAATCATCAGTGTGTGTGTGTGTGTGTGTGTGTGTGTGTGTGTGTGTGTGTGTATGTGTGTGTGGTGGGTAATAGTGTGTGTAGATGTGCATGTGCCAAAGAATACATGTGGAGATCATAGGACAACTTTGCGAAGTCAATTCTCTCCTTTCACCTTTACATGGATTCTGGCAATCAAACAAGTCATCAAGCTTGTGTGGCAAGCACCTTTACCCAGTGATCCATCTCCTGGACATAAAAACACTTTTATGATGAAAGAAACACTCCAAAAACTTGTTACTGTATTTTCCTATATCCACTATAAATACCAAAGCTAATCTTCTACTGTGCATGATCTCTTTTAAGCTGCCATGCTGATGGGCCTTTGCTATCCTATTTCTACTCTAGCCTTAAAGAATCTTTCTTCTAGGGTGGGTGTGGTGGCACATGTCTTCAATTCCAGCACTCAGGAGGCTGAGGCAGGAAGATCTCTGTGAGTTCAGGGCCAGCCTGGTCTAGAGTGAGTTCTAGGTCAGGGCTACTTAGAGAGGCCCTGTCTCAAAAAAAAAAAAAAAAAAAAAAAGTCTTGTCTTCTATGGGCTGGAGAAATGGCTCAGCAGTTAGGAACACTTGCCCTTTTTAAATAAATTGTTTTATGTATATGAGTGTTTAGCCTGCATGTATGGCTATACACACTATGTGCATGCAGTGCATTTGGAATCTAGAAGAGGGCATCAGGTCCTCTGGGACTGGAGCTATAGACAGTTGTGAGCTGCCATGTAGGGGCGGGAATTAAACCTTGGACCTCTGGAAGATCAGCCAGGGCTCTTAACCACCATCTCCAGCCCCACACTTGCTGCTCTTGCAGAGAACCCTGGTTTTGTCCGCAGCACCCGTGTGGCAACTTATAACTGGTTGTACTTCTGGTGCCAGGGGGTCCAATACCCTCTTCTAGCCTTCATGGGCACTGGGCACACATAAAGCAAGCAAATGCTTATACACATAAAATAAAGATAACTAAGTATTTCTTTTTAAAGAGTATTCTTGCTGGGCATGTTGACACATGTCTTAACTCCAGAACTCAAAAGACAGAGGCAGGTGTATCTCTGTTAGTTTGAGGCCAACCTGGCCTACAGAGTTATGAGACAACCAGGAATACATAAAGACTATCTCAAAACAAAACAGGATTTTCTTAATTTCTAGCACATAGTCATCTTTTGGTTCTCACCTCATTTCTATGCATTCCTCACTCACTTCTTTTCCCACAACTTACTGGGCCAGATTACTAAAGGCTCTAAATGATAGGCTAAACACCTTGATTTTTGTACGACGAGCTATTTGAAATGGACATCAATATAATCACAGTACACTTAGCATATTCACCTAGAGGCAGGACGTGGACTAGATCACAGAAGACAAGATCAGGCAAAATGTGCACATTTTGACTGATGGAGACTAGAAAATCATGGCTCAAAGACATTTTGAAAAACAAACAAAGTGACTATGACGGTGCATGCCTATAATCCTAGCACTTTAGAAGCAGAGACCACAAGTTCAAAGCTAACCTTATCTATATAGCGAGTTCCAGGTCAGCCAGGGCTACATAGTGAGACCCTGTCTCAAGAAGGAAAAAAAAAAAGCCAAAACTATAAATAAATAAAAGCAACAACTGAACAGTTAAACAATGGCCTAAGATAAGAATCAGATACTTTAAAACTGATTATAAGACGGTGGTGGTGGCACTCGCCTTTAATCCTAATACTCGGGAGGCAGAGCCAGGTCGATCTCTGTGAGTTCGAGGCCAGCCTGGGCTACCAAATGAGTTCCAGGACAGGCTCCAAAGATACACAGAGAAACCCTGTCTCAAAAAACCGGAAAAAAAAAATTATGAAGTCGAACAACCCTTGTGTGATCCTGTCAGTACCATATAGTGTTTGTTCTCAGAGAAAATATGACGTTTACTCTTAAATCTTTTTGCCCAGAACATTGAGTGCTTCCTTTAAAAAAAGAAAAAAAAAAAAGTCACATCTCAACAATTCGCCTTACCTGGACTTTTTCTGGGGCAATTCAGGCACAACTAAATCAAGGAAAGAAAAAGCATTAGGAAGCATGATAGAACCTAGTAGCTCATGTATAAACTAGACCTAGGAAAATGTACATTTCTCTAAAACTGGGAACATAGGTCAGTGGTAGAACATTTGCCTAGCACAAGGAAGAGATAAAAGAATTTATATCCCTCTAGAAAGACTGAAAGGAAATGAAAGAAGACCCAGGAAACAAAAAAGGGTAAACAACACATAAAGAAAACATGAAGATCTGCTCTTGACAGCAGGGAAATGAACTTCATTTCAACAACCCAGAGAGCACACTAGAGGGGGTAAACCTAGGACCAGATCAAGTCAAGTGTCCCAAATCTCGTTTCAGTCCTCTCTAAAGACGCTTGATGGGCATTACTGTTGAAAGAGGGCTCTACTCACAGGCCTCACAGTCCTCGCCGCTGCTTGTATCCATGTTAAGACTATCACTGGAAAAAAAAAGTTTTTAAAGTGAGGGCTACCAATGACACAGGCCATAAAATATCAAAACTCTCCAATAAATGCTGACAATAAGCAGCTTCTGAAACGCAAGGTCAGAAGATGCTTTAAGAGCTTACATTGTATCCAGGTTGGTCTAAACAGCAAAGCCTTATCTCAAAACCAAAATAATAATAATAATGTATTAGCTTAGATCCTGTACTGGCTTTAAACCCCATGTAATGGAACAAGACCTTGAAGTTTTTATCCTGTCTGCCCCTCTTGAGGACTGGGATTATAGCAGCATGCCTGCCATGCTCAACTTTATGCAATGATGGTGACTGAAGCCAGTTTCATGCATGCTAAGCAAATTCTCTTCCAACTGAGCTAGACCCTAGCCCCCATATGCACTTCTTTTAAAAGATTTTGATTTAATTGTATCTGTCTTGTCTGCCTATGCATGTTGACTGCCAGTACCTGTTGTGAACAGAGATATTAGAACCTTCTAGAGCTTCTACAACCTTCTACAGTTACAGGTGGTTGTGAACCACCGAACATGAGTTTTGGTAACCAAATTTGGGGTCTCTGAAATAGCATCAGACACTTTTAACTGCTACGCCATCCCTTCAAGTCCCTATATGCACATCTTTAAAAGATTAAACACGGCTGGGTGGTGGTGTTTCACGGCTTTAATCACAGCACCCAGGAGGCAGAGGCAGATGGATCTCTGATTTCAAGGCCAGCTTGGTCTACAGAGTGAGATCCAGGAGAGGCACCAAAACTACAGAGAAATCCTGCCTCGAAAAACTAAAGATTAAACACACACATACAACTGTCATCAAATGTATGTACAGATTTCAGAAATATGGAGATGTTTCAGAATTGAACAGTGAGATATTTTAACTCACTCAGACCTCTAACTATGCTAGTAACAGTCTGCTGAAAGTCTAGACTCACCTAGACTTCCAGAAAACATGCTCTTGAGCAGCCGTTATAAAAGAACTGTTTCGGGCTGGAGAGATGGCTCAGTGGTTAAGAGCACTGGCTGCTATTCTAGAGGACCCAGGTTCAATTCCCAGCACCCACATGACAGCTCACAACTGTCTATAACTCCAGTTCCAGGAAATCTGACACCTTTACACCAATGCACATAAAATAAAAATTAAATAAATTTAAAAAAAGAACTGTTTCTTTCATAGGGCTACTGTAAAAACGTAAACCAGAAAATAGCTGTCCTCTTTCTTTACTTCATCAAGTCTGTCCATCACATTTTCTTAATCACAATTCACTGTAATTGCTTATATACATGTTTCAATCTGCTACCATAAATGGTAAGCAACACTAGGACTTGAAGTATTATGTGTTTAATTACAAAGTCAAAATAACTGATGCATGAATGAATATAAGAAGTGATTCTAGCCGAGCGGTGGTGTCGCATGCCTTTAATCCCAGCAATCAGGAGGCAGAGGCAGGTGCATCTCTGTGAGTTCAAGGCCAGCCTGGTCTCCAAAGCGAGTTCCAGGAAAGGCGCAAAGCTACACAGAGAAACCCCGTCTCAAAAAAGAAAACAAAACAAAAACAAAAACAAGAAGTGATTCTAAAATCAGGTGGCTCTTGTATATAACCTTAACACTTGGGATGCTAAAGGAGGACTGTCACAAGTTCCAGGCCAGCCTTACATATACTGAGAGTTCCAGGCCACTTTTAGCTATAGAATGAGACTAAAAAAATTTAGAAGTGATTTTTTAAAAAAAGTGATTAAGGCCAGGTGGCAGCACACACCTTTAATCCCAAGCACTCAGGAGGCAGAGCCAGGCAGATCTTTGTGAGTTCCAGACCAGCCTGGTCTACAGAGTGAGCTCCAGGACAGGTACCAAAACTACACAGAGAAACCCTGTCTCAAAAAAAAAAAAAGTGATTTAAAAAAAGTCTAAAAAATTTAAAAGTGATTCCCCTTTTACTAATAATCTTCTAATCTTCGTCACAAACCTCAACGTTTCAAAGATTACTTTCAAGGTTTTAAAATTTTTATTTATGTTTAACCAGCAGGGCAGCATAGGGGTACATGCCAACCACCCCTGATCCCTGCCAGGCACCTCCTGCTCTTGCACAGGTCCCCTCTAGCTGGGCGCTCCTGCCCTACCCCCACCCACGCTCAACTCCCCCACCGCCCCCCCACCCCACCCTGACCCGGCCCACAGCTCCCGCCCTCCATTCCGACTGCTGCCCTCTGCCCCTAGCAGGCACAGCCCACTCTTGCTCAGGTCCCCACTAGCCTGCCCCCACCGCTGCTCCGACTCCTCCCTGGCACTGCCCGCCATTCCCACCCCGCCCAGATCCCGCCCATAGCCCCACCCAACTGCTCCACCCTTCGCCCCGCCTACCGCCCCCACTCCCGGAAGTGGTCCCGCCCCCTGCCTTGCCTAGCTCCCGGAAGTGGTCCGCCCCGGGTGCCCTCCGCCTGCTCCCACTCCCAGAACCACCCCCCAAAAGGACCGCCCAACTCTTACTCCTCAGCTTCTCATTGGCTGCGCAGGCAGGGGCCTCAGGCTTTGTTAACTTACCAAAGAGATCTTGCTCCTGTCCCCGCCCACCGGCCTCGTGGAAAGTTCTAGAAAAAAAAAAAAATCTGGCATTTTGCCCTTCTCGTTCCTCGAAGCTTCCATCAATGAGACTTGGACCCTGCCCCCCCCCCCCCCCCCCCCCAAGCTTGGCTAGGCCACTAGTTCAATATCCAGGCCCTCAGAACTCTCCCCTCAGCCCGACACCCGTTTCGCGTACCCGACTCGGCCTCAGCTTATCGGCTGGTCCCCCCAGAACCGCGACCCGTACCCACTTGGGACATCTCCAAGTGGCTGTGCCGCCATGGCACTATGGTGCTGGCGCCAGGTACCAGGACATTAAGACTAAACCCGGGCCAAGCCACTGTTGTCGCACCGGTCCCAGACCGGCCAACCTCCTCCTCCTCCCCCACCCGTACACTATGGCGCCTGTTTGGAACCCGAAATGCCCTCTCGTCCCTCTCACTGTTCGGAGCCTCCATCCTTCCGCTCCGAAACTTTTCCTCAAACCCCCCAAGAGGTTTCGCTCGGGTCTCCCCGCCACCCCCCACCCCCGTCCTTCCGTTGGGCAGTGCCAGGGACCACCTCAGCTACATCCCCACCACCCACCCAGAACTTTCGCTGAGGGGAAAACAGTCGAGCGGGGTCTCAGTCCCCAAACCCCCACATTCACACACAGTGGGGGTTTAAATTAAAGGTACTACACTTAAATGAGACCACTGCCCGCCTTAGCCCACCGTTTGCGTACCGGCTCTTGCGGTGTCTGGCACAGGTCGCAGCCACGACCCGCTCCTCCGCTCCCGAGCGGACAAAATGGACGAAGGCACGGGTACAGCGCCTTTTACGGGGCACAGCCCCAAGGCAAGACGGGAGCTGACGTATTACCGCCTTTCATGTACCCACCTATCACGGGTGACTACATAGCCGATTTGAATTTTTTAACTGACTCCGTGACACCAGCTTCCGTGATACCAGCTTCCGGAATCCGGGAATCCAGGTATCGCTCCCGAGATACCGCTTTTCACGGAGTGCGCCAGATTCAGCCTGCAACCCACGGCCAATTCTCAAACCCAAACAATCACGGCCCCCATTTTGTTTTTGAGATCTGGTCTATGTAGCCCAGGCTGGCTTGTCTTTGCCTTTGGAGTGCTGGAATTACAAACACGTAGCCACCATGCCTGTTTTTTTTTGTTTTGTTTTTTTGCTCCTCCCCCGACCTCCAAAGGGTTTCTCTGTGTAACAGTCCTGGCTTTTCTGGAACTCTTTGTGAACTAGGCCGGCCTCCAACTCAGAGATCTGCCTGCTTCTGCCTCCCGATTGCTGGGATTAAAGGCGCCTACCACCGCCGCCACCCAGCTGCCAGAATCTTTTAAAAGTTCACCTACCTGGTGTTCCAACTACTCCGAGCACTGGCAGAGAGGATCATCTAGTCTCCTCAGTAATACCAATGGGGAGCAACACAAAAACTTATAGCAACACTGAACTGTGGTGCTGGCGTCCATAATTGTTAGACCCTGGAGAAAAAAAAAAGCAGTACACTTTAACCTTTCTTGTACCCACTCCAAACGCACCAAGAAAAACAAGAAATGCTTTTTACACTTTACCATTCTCTGGAAGACACCTATATTGGACACACAAAAGAAACATCCCATGCATTTGCTCGTCTAGGCATTGTACCAGGTGTTTTGTTGTATACCTTTAATTCCAGCCAATGGAAGGCAGAGGCACGCAGATCTCTGCTGAGTTCGAGACCAGCCTGATCTCCATAGTGAGTCCAGAACTACCACACAGTGATACCATCTTGAAAAAAAAAAAAACAAAATACATGAGGCTGGTTCCATGGTTAAGAGCACTATTCTTGCAGAAGATCTGGGTACAATTCTTAGCCCCCATACAGTGGCTCACAAACATCCATAACTCCAGTTCCAGAGAATCTGAGGCTCTCTTCTGACCTCCTCAGGCACCAGGCACACACGTGGTGCACAGACATACATGCAAGCAAAACCTCATACATGTAAAGAAATCTAATAAAAAATTAAAATATAAAAAAATACATATATAAGCCAGGAGCAAAGGCACTGGTACGTCACCCTAGTCACAACTACTCAGGAAGCTGAGGCCAAAGAATCCTTTGAGCCTGGGAACCCAGGAGCCCACCTGGACAACAAAAGGAATAATCTTGTCTGTAAACAATTAAAAATTCAATGCGAGGGCCTGGGAAGATGGTTCAGCAAGTAAAATGCTTGCTGAACAAGCATGAACATAGAGCACAGCCACCTCTTTAATGTCAGTAAGTGCAGATGGGGCCAGGTAGGTAAGAGAGATGTAAGGTGCAAATAGCTAGAAATAAAATGGAGAATCACAGAGAGAATACAACTGACATATATACACTATACACCAAGTTTTAAAAAATAAAAATGTAGGGCTGGAGAGAGGCTCAGCTGTAAAGAGCACTGGCTGTTCCTCCAGAGGACCCGGGCTTGAATCCCAGCACCCACAGGGCTGCTCACAATCATCTGTAACTCCAAATCCAGGGGATCCACTTTGGGCTTCTGTCAGCACCACAAACATGCAGGCTATGGACACGTATGCAAACACCCATGCACACAAAAAGAAATATTAAAATGCAATGTTCAATTTCTTAAGAGGCTGAACAACTAGAAAGTGGCATAGCTAGAACTCAATTGTAACAGCACTAGTTCCAAAATGCACTATAAATAAATGAACAACTAGATAAGCTTCTTGAACTAATAAGAGTAATAGTAACTTTCTCCTCCACAAAAATGGAGATTCCTTGATTATGTGGATTAGAAGTATAGGTTAAGAGCCTAAATGGTTAAGTATAAGTAACACAATTCAAGCATTATAGTACACACCTATACTCCCAGGTTCAAGGCCAGTCTGAGCAATGTTGTGAAACTGCCTTAACTGCCTTCAAAACAAAAAAACTTCAAATAAAAGTTAGGATTCAAACTAAATCTTTAAACAGTTCAGCCAGGTACGGCGGCACATACCTGTAAATCCAGGTCAGGAAGGAAAAATTTGAAGCCAGCCAGGGTTATGCAGTGAAATCCTGTCAAAAACAAAAAAACGCAGCAGGACAAGGTGGCACATGCTTATAAATTCTCTTTAACACCAGCACATGGGAAGCAGAAGCAGAGAGAACCTGAAGTTGGGCCAGGCTTGGCTACATGGAATCCTGTCTAAAACTGCAAAAGAAGTTCAAATTCAGGCATTTCAGCAATTACCCAAATTTCTTTCATCTATTCAGGGAACTCTTAGAGTGAAGGCAGAAGCTGCTAGAGGTGAGATAAATGAAGCGCTCTTAAAAACATAAGGGTGAAGAACAGACTTTTATGACTAGCTGACTTCATCCCACACTACAGAGTCATGAGGCAACCTTTCTTCCCATACCATCCTTTTTGTTTGAGACAGTTTCTCTACATAGCCTGGGATGTCCTTATACCTCTAATAATTCTCCTGTCTCAGCCTACCAGTGCTGGGATTTATAGCTATGAGTCAGAAGACACAGAACCCAACACCATTAATCATTGTGACCTAAAGTACCCAGATTCCAACAAACACAAATCTCATTAAGGCTTTGGGGGTACAATAAAATTGGTAAGTAAATTATATAAAATTTTACTTAACATTAAATATTTTTAAAAGTATTTTATTATATATATGGGTTTTGCCTGGTTGTATGCCTATACATCATGTTAACGTAGAGATTTTTAATTTGGGTTTTGCTTGTATGTATAACTGGGCACCGTGTGCACACCTGGTGCCCAGAGAGGCCAAAAGAGGGTATTGGATCCCCTGGAACAGAGTTACAAATCACCAAGTAGGTGCCGGGAGTCAAACCTGGGGCCTCTGGAAGTGCACCCAGAATTCTCAACTGCTGAGCCATCTCTCCAACCCCAAATGTTTCCCTTTTATGTCTCTGGAAAAACCAGAAGCCAATCTTGTGGCTGAGTTCAACCACTGTCCACAGTGGAGGGAAGAGTTCTGTCTGTAAATGCCATATAAAGAATGAGAGTATACAGGCCGTCCTATAGCTCAATCTGTATACACTTGCTTGACATGCATAAGGCCCTCTTCTCAATCCCCAGAATGGAAGGTAAACAAAAATGACCCTTAACAGCAAAGATGGTTATTTGGGGTTCTGATGTCCCCTTAATGGATTATTTAGTATCTCCAATCCTCCCATCAGACTTGGCTAAGAAAACAAAGTTAATTCCTAACAAGATCACACCTAAAATAGGGAAACACTTCCTGGTTGTGCTGTTTTGAGCTACTCAAGCTTAAGTTTTGTCAGTAATATTCAACATAACAAGACAAAATACATCAAGCCGTATTAAGGGGAAATCATCCATTTATTTAAAGATCGCAAGACAACATCTGTATTTCTGGAGCACAATTTAAATGCTTTACTTTTTCAATAAAACAGAATATAATAGAAAAAAAACAAATTAGTTTCCAGTAATATCTATAACTATCAGAATTAAGTCTTCCACAGACATGTTACCTGGAAATAAAAGCCTGTTACAATAAGCAAAGCTTCAACCAGAGCGGCTACTTTTCGTGCCAGGAAAAAGTTCATCCCTATAGGAGGAATGATGTGCTATGTAATATGGCCACAGATCACAGCCTTAGTGGTACTGGAAGTCTATTATCCAATCCCACATTTAGTAGTTCCGTGAATTTGGAAAGTCAGTTTACCTGTAACCATGCTGGCAACCTTTAACTGATATTTATTCAGTTAAAAAATAAATTAATAAATCCCTTAACTGGTGTTCCTGGATTTACATTACTAAAGGTACACAGTTCATTACAATGTAATTCTGCTTCAGAATTACACACGAGACTCCTTGCTTAGGTTTTAACTAGCAGTAAGAATCACAAATTCAAGTTCTTAATTATCAATAACTTGTCAGCTAAGGTACATTCAGGCAACAGCTGCAGCTACAGAATAGGTGCACTGCCTAGGTGCTTTGGAAAGACATCGTCTAAAGCACTAACACGAAACTGACCTGTGACTGGAGAGGAGAAATGCAGTAGAGTAGTAGAAACATATTCATATGGCGGCTCCTTTGTGTAAGCCTCAAGCCCTCTACCTTGTATTGAAATGCAAGAATTCAAGCTCCAGGAGGGCAAATGTCTAACTTGTACTCTAAACCAAGTAGTGATGCAAATTCACTACTACCAAGGCTGAATCCATAAATGTAGAGACTAAGTCCAAAAGATATATATCAACACAGTCTGAAAAATAACTGCCTGGAGAGATGGTCCTGCAGAGCTTTGACCTCGAAATCTGTCAGTGAACAATATTTAATGTACTGGAGATAACTGCAACTTACTAATCAAATATTTGAATACTTATACTTACCTGGGATTTCATTTCTGCTGAAAGAAATAGGAAGAACAGGACTCACTTTAAAGAAAAAAACAAACTTTAGAAAGGACGGTAAAAATCTTATCACACACTATCACTTTTGGAAGCAGCATAGAAGGGGCAGTCAGGGGCTTAAACACTGGTGAAACAGGTAAAAATTAGGCAAAAAAAAAAAATCTACATTATCATCAATAACAGTACCACAACTGTGCCCTTTGTGATTAATCTTCACTCCTAAGAATTTTCATTTGGCACCAGATGGCGTGTTTGAGAGAAACACTCTAGGATGTTTGAAACAAGACTCGGTATCGTTAGCAGTCACAGGCGAATTGAAATGGAGGTGGGAGAAAAGAAATGAGAAAGAGGCTGAAAAATCTGAGTCGCCATCTACATCAACAAAGCATTGCCAGCGTCAAGCATTAGGTCAGACACTAAAACGACTGATATAGACTCAAGTGGTTTATAAAACCTATAAAAAGACTACACCAGCAAGGTCCCTGTCACCCTGTCAGAGTTCAGACACTAAAACAGGAAGCAACATTTTAGTTTAAAACCTTATCTCAGAACAACCAACATCACTTCACATGAGTAAAAATACCTGAAAGCAAACATTTTTAAAAGCTCCAATACCCAAAATATAAAGAAAAAAAGAAGGATCAGAAGACTCGATCAATCCATGGAATCACAAAATGGCTGGTCAATCTCTTATCTCCCTCCACATTAAGCATCCCATGGAAGACCAAGGGAGACCAGACCTTCCAGACCTCTGCACCACCTGCTTGCTGCAACACACTACAGAGATTCCTTTTGGAATAGCAGTTTCTTATCTCGTCTCTCCCGATCATGCAGGAAGCAAGTCTGGCTGTGCTATTCTATTATCGTTATATATCACCCATCTGCAACAAGGTACTGTACAGATAAGCACAAAGCATGTTATCTAGTTCCCTTTCCCCCAGAAGGTTGAGGCTCAGGTATAGGGGTAATTCTATGCAGTCTTTATTCAGGCTGACTCAGTGACTTCAACAGGCTTAATCATGTGGTCAGGTTTGTTGCCAGCTGCATAATGCTCCCACATCTGCAGATAGAGCCGCTCTAATTCCATTGTATATTGTTTGGTGTTGAACAGAGGGCTAGATATTCTCTGTTTCCAGACTTTGCCACGAATTTTCTTCAGGCTAGGTAATAAAAACAAAGAAAACCAACTTTACAAATCAGAACAAAAACTCAGAACTAGACCCTATAAATACCTATTTATTTTGTGGTATAATATAAAAAAAAATTATTTTTTCTGATTGGCCTGTCAACTTAACATAAACATCTGAGAAGAGGGAACCTCAAGTGAGAAACTGCATCCATCAGGCTGGTCTGTGGGCATGTCTGTAAGCCATTTTCTTAATTAATGATTAATGGGGGAGGACCCAGGCTAATGTAGCCTAGCAAGCAGGCTGAGCAAGCCACAGGGAACAAGCCAACAAGCAGTGCTCCTCCATTTCTGTGCTTCAACTCTTGCTTCTAGGTTCTTGCCTTGGCATCCCTTCATGATGAACTGTGACCCTTTCTTCTCCAAGTTGATTTTGGTCATGGAGTTTAACACAGCATCAGAAGTATATTCAAAGCTGGCTTCCATTGGTTAGGTTCAACCCAACTGTACTCATATTAATATTAATGCTGCCGTTCAAACAAAACAAAAAAGACCCTATGGACTCTATTTGTGTATTTGGGTATCTATGCATGTGTTTGTGCGTGCATGTAATGGCCAGAAGACAACAACTGGCCTCGAACTCACAGAGATTGCCTGTCTCTATCTCCCAAATGCTGAGATTAAAGGTGTGTCCCTCCATCACCCAGAAAAAAAATTAATGCACTAAACATAAATAGCATGAAACAAAGACAAATTAGAAACACTATTTCATTGAATGGGTGAAGCTCCATTTACCATAGCATGATCCCTCTAATTCCCACTCATTTTCAAGCAACTAAGTTTTTTTGTGCTTTTTTGGTGGTAGTGTTGGTTTTGTCTTGTTTTGTTTTTTTAGATCCTACTGTGAAGAAGTGGATTATTAGGCTCAAACATGTGACACTTTGGAAAGTTCTTTACTAAAGTCTAGTGATGACTTGAGAGTTTAGATCATGTCTCTTCTCATCCAGAGAGCATACAACTTACTTCACCTATTTTAAATTGTCCTTAACTTGTGGCTTGATTTTAGCCACATTCTCAGATATAGTTTGTTCCTGGCAGTTTACTTACTATTCGAGATCAGTTCCCAGTTTTACAGCTATGTCTTCATATTCTTGTCTGCTTTTAGCAATGAGCTCAAGACATCCTAGGCAAGTAAGCTGAGAAGCTGCAACTCGAGAGGCAAGTGTCTCTCCTGAAAAGGAAAGACAGTAATTGCACATATTCGAACGGGGAGGTCACATAGTCGTCATTGTTAATTGCATTGAAGTACCTACACAGTACAGACAAGAAGGGTGGTGCCAAGTACTCAGGCTTGCAGAAGTCCCATTTTCTATCCTCCTGCCTTAATTACTTCAAGTACATACAATGTCACCTTCAAGTATTCCTCTTGATCAAAAAAAAAAAAAAAAAAAAAAAAACTTTTAATGAATAAAGAAGGATGCAATGATCTACCAGCCACTTACCTGGCATAGTCACCATGGGTGTTCCTGCCCAGAGAACATCCATCCCTGTGGTGTGCCCATTACATAAGGGAGTGTCCAGGCAGACATCAGCCAGCTGACCTCTCCTGACATGCTCCTCTTTAGGAGCCACAGGTGAAAAAATGATACGGTTCTGGGGAAGGCCCATATTTTGTGCATATTGTTGAATATTGGGTTCTCCCACTGCTGGAAAACGCAACAGCCAAAGGACGCTATTAGGCACACGTTTCAGAATCTGCAAAAAAAGAAGAAAAAAGAAAAGGAAAATGAGAAGATTAATAGTAATCTGCCCTTTCCCAGAATGATTCTATTTCACTTTATTCTTTCCATTGAGAAGCATACTTGGGATGTGGTGACGCAACTCTGCCGGGAGAGTTTGCCTAGCACTCACAAAGTTCTGTGATTGACCCCCAACACCACCTAATCGGGGCACTGTGGCACACCCCTATAATCCTGGCAGAACTGAAGCAGGAGGTTCCTAAATTCAAGGAGACCCTGCTTGGGACCCAGGTCTTTCCCTCAAAGAGATGAATCGTGTCATTTGAGTTACGCCTTTTCTCTTAGTTGTCTGTCCCCAGAGAGTCTGAGGACAGAGGAAAGAATTAGAAAACAAAAGTCAAGTCACTAACTGTTACAATCTGAGGCAACTATATCTGGCAGGAACTAATATAGGCGGTGGTCTTTTTTAAAAATGCGTTTTTGGGTGTCTTACATTTTAAAAAAAATCTTGACAATTCCATACATATTTTTGGAAGGAGTCATTTTCACCTCCATTACTCACCTTTCCCATTTTGTAGAACCCCTCCTACCTTCATGTTTCCTGTTACTATTTTTGTGTTTATGAGCCACTGAATTTAATTGGGATTGCTTACATAAAAGTGGGTGGGGGTGAGTTACTGGAACATGGGCAAATTACTACTACAGAAAATGACTCTCCCTCCCCAGTAACCATCACTACTAATAGTTCCTAAGGGGGTGGTGGGGCCTCTCTCCCTATTTTTGTTTTTAAGGGACAGGGTCTCATTAAGTTTTCCAGGCTGGCCACAAATTCATGGACTCAAGCAACTGTATCTCAGCCTCCAGAGTAGGTTGGAGTACCAGCACATTTTATCACATCCAGTACTTCGAATTTTAAATCCCAAACCACACCACATAAGGAACAGTAACAGGATTTGGCCAACTTGCCTAATCTAGATCAGAAGGCAGCAGACTTCTATAAATGACCAGGTAGAAAATAGTACTGGCTTTTTAGTCCCATGGACTCTTTCATAACTGCTTACTTTGTAGCTTGAAAGCAGCCATAGATAGCAAGTGTCTAAGTACATGCGTATGTCCATATGTCAAAGTTTTAGTTATAAAACTAAGCACTGAGAGGCTGGGATGGAGCTCAACGGTAGAGTACTTGCCTAGCATGTGCAAGGACCTGGGTTCCACCCCAGCATCAAAAAGAACCAAGCAACGAGCCAAGCAGTGGATTTGGCCTCCAGACCAGTTTACCTACTCCTGATTCAGAAGTGCATTTATTCAACATATCACAGAACTTCACACTTCCTCCTCTGAAAAATGTGAGAATAGACAAATTTCCAAATTCAAACTACTTCACATTTTTAAACATTTAAAAATGTTGTACAATGTGCATACATTTATCTAACGCTCTTGGAAGCAATTCCTTGATTTTTTTTTAAAGCACATTAGTAGCTCTATATTGAGATGCAGGAATATTCATAAACAGAATTTAAAAAAACAAAACAAAACTGAAACAAGCCTGTTAGGTAAGTTTTGCTTTCAGAGTTTTAGCCAAAGTGAGGATTCAGGGATAATAGAGGTTTAATCATTCACTTCCTCTCTTTCTATATTATCCTTCCCTTTCAGACAAATCGAACAGATACTTGGGAGTAGGGAATGAAAATCAAACAAGGAATGATTTCTTCCTAACGAAAGGTTAAGTAAAAACACACCGTTTCAGTTATACAGACTCAGGGCCAGCTAGCTCCATGTACTCAGCGTTGTGCTTCTGCAAACCAGGCTCACGAGCTCACTGAAGAGTAGGGTCATCGACCAACTCTTTCCTGGTTCAACTCCACAGACTTGCAAGACTGTTAAACATGGGCGGCCACACAGCAAGTTTCGCTATCAGTTTAGGCCAGGGGTTGGCAAACCATGGCCTGCGAGCCAAGTATGGCATGCAGCCAGTTTTTAGAAATAAAATTTGATGTACAAGACCATGGGTACATTTACATAATACCGAAGATGTTTTCATGACACATAGGATAAATAGGAAAGATGACTGGATTACTAATCACAAAATTGCAAATGTCATTTACATTTTGAAGAAAAAGTTTGTTGACATCTGGTTTGGGCAGAACACTTTGAATAAATGTTTTATAGCATGAAATTTAAAAATCACAAGACTGAAATCACTCGTGGTGCACACCTTTAATCCCGAACTCAGGAGGCAGAGGCAGATGATCTAAGTTTGAAGCCAGCCTGGCCTACATACTGAGTTCTAGGACATCCAGGACTATATAGAGACCCTGTCTTAAGAAATAAAAATAAATACATCAAAAGCTCACTGGTACAGAGCTTGCCTACTGTGTATCACACCCCTGAGCATGATCCCCGACACTGGAGGAAAATACAACAACATTAGAGGGTGAAATCAAAACTGGAAATGGCTGTGGACATAGCTCAGTTGGTAGAGTTACTTGTCTAGCATGAAGGGAGCCCCGGATTAATTCCCAGCACCACATAACTAGATGTGGTGGCAAACCCCCGTAATCCCGACAGTCAAAAAGTAGAGGCAGAATGAATAGAAGTTCACTGTTATCCTCTGCTATGTTACAAGGCCAGCCTGGGATACATTGAGACCTCATGTCAAAAACAATACAAGTAACGTCAAACTGACTAAGTGGGTTGTATTTATGTATTTAGGAATACACATGAATATACACAATTACCACCACCGCCACCACCACCACCAAAGAAAAAGAAACACTGGGCAGTGGTGGCACACACCTTTAATCCCAGTGCTTGGAAGGCAGAGGCAGGCAGATCTCTGTGAGCTCAAGGCCAGCCTGGCCTACAGAGTGAGTTCCGGGACAGTTAGGGCTGTTACACAGAGAAACCCTGCTTGCAACAACTACTAAGGAAAAGAATTTGAAAGAGAGAAAAGGGAGTGGACATGGCAGGGTTTGGAGAGAAGAAAGGGGGAAATTATATTAATTATAATCTCGAAAAATGAAAATGATTTAAAGCAACGGAAAACTTCACAATTCTTGGAAATAAGAAATAAGCACAATAGTCCATAAGTAAAAAGGGGGCAGCTTCCGCGAGACAGCCCATGTACATACTCTTTACTCATCAATAGGCATTAATAACAAATCTACACATACTCACATTTGCCCACATCTGCAGGGTAGAAGGGTCGATTTTATATAACTGATTAAAGTTACAATACACAATGGCATCTTCTGGTAGCCCGTACTGGGAACGGGTGGTTACAATAATGGTACGGGGAACCTCCTCTCCAGTTGCAGCCTTATTATTGATCTAGAATAATGAAAAGAACATGGTGATTAAAATTAGAGTTAACACAGACCAAAGAGAATTGCAGATGTAGTCCAGGGCTTGCTGAGCAAGCAAGAATCCCTGGGTTTGATTCAAGTACTGCATAAAACAAGGAATAGTGGTACACATCTATATATAATTGTAACACTCAGGAGATGGGAGAACAGAGATAAAGGTTTGACGCTAGCCTGGGCTATATAAGAGCTCCACCCCACAGAAGACTTCCAAAAAAAGAGACAAGCTGAAGGATGGGGGTATATCTATAGTAGAGTGTTGATCTAGAATGCATAAGGCTCCAAGGTGTGTGTGTGTGTGTGTTCACGCGCGTGCACACACACACACACAGAATGGAAACAGAGTGCAAGAGTGAATGAGCAAGCTAGAGAGATGGCTCAGCTGTTAAGAGCACTAGCTGCTCTTCCAGAGGACCTGAGTTTGAGTCTCAGCACCCACATGGTAGGACAGCTCACAACCATCTATAATTCCAGTTCCAGGAGACCTAATGCCATCTTCTGGCCTCCTTAGGCACCAGGCATGCACATAGTACACAGACATACATTCGGGTTACACCCATAATTTTTTTTTTTTAGAAAAAGAATCAATTCATAAGATATAAAATGGTGTAAGCATTTTAAGTCCTGTCCCCGAGTTGTAATGAGAAAATGTTTTGATATAGTTCATGTTTAAGACATAAAAAGCACTATTTTGCCACTATTTTGACTTAGGAGGAACTGCCCTAAGAGAATTATTGCTTTAGTCAGTCAAAAGACTCTCTAAAGGCAGGGGGCTGCCAAGTTTGAGAACAGCCTGAGCTACATAGCCAGGTCCTGTCTCAAAAATAACCAAACAAGGCCAATGGTGGTGGCTTTTAATGCCAGCACTCAGAAGGCAGAGGCAGGAGGACCTCTCAGTCCAAGGCCAGCCTATTCTACAGAGTTCCAGGACAGCCAGGGCTACACAGAAAAACTCTTGCCTCAAAAAACAACAACAAAAAAACAGAAGTACTCAAAACCCTATAACCAATAGAAAGTTTTTGCTTTTTTACTCCATTCTTCATGGATAAAATGCCCTTCTCCAAATCACAGCCTGTCTCCAAGGCAAATTTCAGTTACTCCCCCTTACACTGATGATGGTCAACTTCTTCAACTACAGTCTTATTTGCAAACCCCATACTTTTGAGCACTGTGTCATGCTTTATGCTGTTCCATGACTGTGGATATCTCAATAAAGTAAAACCCTAAGAGGCCTAAGATCCTTGCCCTCTTCCACTCTTATCGATAGAGCTATGTATTTACCTATTCAAGTATGCTATACGCGTGCACACACACTCACAGACTACATATTACTGTGATTAAGACATGAGCACTAAAGTAATTCCGTCTGCTGAAGGATACAAACACAAGCATTCCACTGCACTGTGCTGAATGTAACAACGAACCCAAACTGCTACAGAAGCACGGGAGACAAGTACCAACGAGGATGGAAAGAGAGAACAGAGATTAGTACAGGAACTGGTTCCTCTAAGAACTATCTGAACTGAAAGGCTGTGCAGGATTTGGCCAGGAAATCGATGAGTTTACAGAGGCAAAACACCACATGGTGCCTACAGATTAAGAGAATAAAGGCACAGACAGGCAAAACCAAGACATTGGCACAGTGGGCGCTCACTAAGGAACCTGATGGCTGAAGCCAGATGACTTTTAAGACCAGACACAACTACAATACCAAAGAGCCAGTTTTCAAGGAGCTCGTTTGGGGCTGGAGAGATGGCTCAGCGGTTAAGAGCACTGGATGCTCTTCTAGAGGACCCGGGTTCCATTCCCACCACACAAATGGCAACTCACAACTGTCTGTAACTCCCAGGATCCAACATCCTCACACAGACATACATGCAGGCAAAACACCAAGGTACAGAAAATAAAAATGAATACATTTAGAAAACAAAACACAGAGTGGCTGTAAGAGAAAGGAAACGATGCATGTAGGTCTTCTCCACCTGTGTAGTGGCCAGTCCATTGCTAATACTGAATCCATTAATGGTGATCTGAATCTGTCCTCTGTTAATCATCTCAATGACTGCTTCTGCAATTGTATTCATGGGAATGACAGGCAGATTAAGAGCCGTGTTACTGGTGTCTGCATTGTCACCTCCATCGGGACATTTCATCTGAAGAAACAAAAACATCAATGAAATAAAACGCATTCTAAGAAAACCTCACAAATTTAGTTCATTTTAATGACAAATGCTGACTAGGTTCTGACCTTGACAATCTTCACATCTGGTAGACTATCAAGAAATGCTTTGAGATCGATGCCATTCAGAACTATCCGGTTGTCATAAATGTGCCCATTGGATTTAAAATCAATGACTGCTTTTTTCTATTGGAAAAAAAAGTTTCAGATATGCCTTTCAGGGTGCATATGAACAACAATAAGGAAAACATGAACACAGTTCTTTGAATTCCCCCATAGCATTGTTTTCTGCCTACCTTCAGGTGAGGGAACATATTAGCATGATCACCAATAAAAAAAGTATGGGGCATGTAAGCCAGTTTCTCAGAATACTGCTCTGCAACTTCAGCTGGGGAAGTTTCCTGATCAGTGATGATATAATCCATGAACAGTGCACCACTAGTCCCAGGGTATCCCAGCCACATTGCCTAAAAAAACAATCAGACCAAAAACTAAGAACTTGCATCCATCTGCGAACTTACCAAATTACTGCAGGGTTGTTTTTGTTTGTTTGTTTGTGTTTGTTTTTGTTTTGTGTGTAGCAATTATTTCACAAGTTTTTCAAAAGAAGATCTTTATCAAAAGGCTCCCAAATTATATATGTAAATAAATACTGGAGGCTGACTTCTTTAGCCAAGATCAATCCAGCAGCCTTTCAGACTAACCTTCTAAGTGGTAAGGTATTCTTCAAGTATATAAGACAAAGAGCTATTTAAATAAAACCATGAAATGCTTGTCTCCACTGACAGTTACCTATAGGCACTAGGTCTACACCCAAAAATCCATCCTCATGTATTCCAAGAACACTATTAAAATCAAGAATGTTTATCCTGTTGTTTTCAAGGGCAGTTAGTCAGATGGAGGAAAACCAAAAACCACTGTCTTTTTAGTCCAATAAACATTGTCAATGACTATTCTCTTACCTGAATAGGAGCTGGCCTGAGAGCAAAGAGCTCATTTCGAGCACCCTTGGTATACCCGTTCATATTTACAAGGATGTGAATTCCATCCTGGTGGATGCGGTCAGCTGCTTTTCCATTGCATGGAATCTAAGGAATAGACAGTAAGAACTATGTAGAATCTCAAGATTAATTCAATTTGTTTTCATGACATTAAACAGAATTCAGACCTAGATGTTTAAAGAGAGTTGGGAAAGCTGGGTACAGTGGCTCACTCTTGTAATCCCAGCACTTGGGAGGTAGAAGCAGGAAGATGAGTTAAACAGCAGCCTCAGCTACATGAGACCCTGTCTCAAACAAGCAAAGCAGACAGGAGATGAGAAGCACGTCAATGAACTAAGTTAATGGAGGCAACACAGGGTTTAGCACCACTATAATAGCATCAAAGCATACCATTAATGGAAAAGCAGAGTTTCCTTCTAGATTGGATGGATTAGTAGCAGGGTTACAGAAAGGAGCTAGTATTTGAAATGAGCCTTCGAAGATGAACAAGAGGCCAAGCACATTATTAGAGCCTTGAAGCCAAGCATTCAAGAAACCTGAGGCAAAATCAGGAGTTTGCAATCAGCCAGAGCTAAATACTTAGACTCTGTCTCAATCTCTTAATCAATCAATCAATCAATCACACAACAATTACTAAGAGTTTGACACTATAATCTCAACAGGAAATGGTATAGATAGAAGACTAGAGATGACTCAGTGAGGAAGAGTGCTTGCTATGCAAGCAAGAAGACGTAAGTCTGGAATCCAACATCCACAGAAAAAGCTAGAAGTATGTGGCCACACACGTGCACCCAGAACTTCAGGTCCATGGGAGTTAGAGACAGGATGATGAGCCAGGTTCCGTGAGAGACCCACTCTTGAGAAAATAAGGTCAAGAGTGGTAGAGCAAGATCTCCACTCTTGGCTGGGTGTGGTGGCATATGCCTTTAATCCCACAATTTGGGAGGCAGAGGCAGGTAGAACTTTGTGAGCTGGAAGCCAATCTGGTCTACAGAGTGAGTTTAGGTGATTGACCTCCAGAACAGCCAGGGTTATGTAGAAGATACCCTGTCTCAAAAACAAACAAACAAGCAAACAAACCCAAAGATACACACTCTAAACCTGCAGGTACACCTACATGTACACACATCACACATTCACATATACATGTACCACATGCCAAAAATGGAAAAACCTAGGGTGACATGTGCCTATAATCCTAGCACCTGAAGACTAAACTACCTAGTGAGGTCCTATCACAAAAAAAGGGGGTGCAGGGTTAGAGAGCTGGCTTGGTAGTCAAGAGCACGTGTTACTCTTGAAGGACTACACGGAGAACTCAGCACCCACATGGTGGTTAACAACCATCTGTAATTCCAGTTCCAGGGCATCCAAGTCCTTCTGACCTCCAAAAGCATCAGGTGCATACATGATATACATGCATGGTGCATGTATACACAAGCATAACACTCATACAGATAAATCTATCAAAACAAAAATTTAAGACAGGCGGTGGTGGGTCAGGCCTTTAATCCCAGCACTCGGGAGGCAGAAGCTGGAGGATCTCTGTAAGTTCCAGGACAGCCACACAGACAAACCCTGTCTCAGAAAACCAAAAAACGAAAAATACTGAAGGGGAAGAGGAAGCATGGTGGCGCATGTCTTTGGTCCCAGCACTCAGGGGGGCAGAGGCAGGTGGATCTCTGTGAGTTCGAGGCCAGCCTGGTCTACAGAGCTAGTTCCAGGACAGCCAGGGCTACACGGAGAAACACTGTCTGGGGAAAAAAAATCAAAAAATAAATTAAAAAAAAAAGTATCTTGTCTCTAGTGCAGGCTCAATGTCCAGTAAAGTTATACATCGGTTATATCACATTTCTATTTTATGTACAACTTAAAAGTCATGCCAAATATAAATGTAAATGACCAAGGAAATAAGAACAAACTGCCCATATACATTGTTCCTGTTTAATACCTGCCATCAAACTACCATCTTACAAACTTGAGGCTTAACTCCACACACACACACACACACACACACACACACACACACACACACACACACACACCATTTTGTATCGATTTTTTTTTTTTCAAATTTACTCACAATTGAGAAATTGCAGAGAGCAAGGTCCTTGCTGAGGACCTGCGTTTGCTCCCAGCACCCATGTACACCCCTGTAAGTCCAAGTCTGGGAAATCTGACACGCTCTTCTGGCCTCCTTGGGCACATCCTCGTACATGCACATGCCCACCTACCATACCAAACACATACACTGAAGTATGAAACCTTGCCTACCTGAGAGAGATCAATGAAATGGTTGGCTTCTGCCATCACCTTCACCCGGAAGTTTGTCCCGTCATCTGGACTCAGGGCATAGCAGAACACCTGAAAGGCAACAGGACGGTGTACTTAATAACCTCGGCTCCAACCTTCGCAAGATAGTGGGTTTAATAGCAAAGATGACAGACTAAAGCCACCCAAACCTCTCTCTTCTTACCTCAAATTTGTCAGGATTGTGCATGCCTGGAATAGACTGCATAAGGTGAGAAGTAGGATGATTCCCAAAGTCAGAGCTCACATATCCCACACGCAATCGTCCATCACTGAGCTTCAAGTCTTTTGGATGTTCATATGGTGGTTTATGAAGGACATTAATCTACCGACAGAATACAATGTTCATTAGTAAGTCACGTCATGTATAAGTTTTTATCTAAAAATAAACAGATAACAGGGCTGGTGATGTAACTCAATTGGTAGTGCGCTTTGTCTCGCTTGTATAAAGCCCTAAGGGTTCCATCCCCAGAACTACATAAAAAGCAGGCATGATGGTGCCCATCGTTGATCCCAGCCATCAGGAGGTGAGACAGAGATCTTTGAGTTTGAAGCCAGCCTGCTCTATGAAGAGTTACAGGCCAGCCAGTGTGACATAGCGAGACAAAACAAAACAAAACAACAAAAAATAACAGACATGTTGGTGCACTTCTGTGATCCCTGCAACTGGGAGGTGGAAGCATAAAGGATCAGAGGTTCAAGGTCATCCTCAGCTACATAGAGAGTTTAAGGCCAACCTGGTATACATGAGATTTGTCTCAAAAAATTTAAGTAAAATAAATGAAGATAGAAATATAAAATCATGCCGGGCGGTGATGGCGCATGTCTTTAATCCCAGCACTCAGGAGGCAGAGCCAGGTGAATCTCTGTGAGTTCAAGGCCAGCCTGGGCTACCAAGTGAGTTCCAGGAAAGGCGCAAAGCTTCAAAGAGAAACCCTGTCTCGAAAAACGAAAAAAAAAAAAAATTATATATACATATATACATACATACATATATAAAATCATATAAACACATATTATGAAAAACTCTGGACAGCAACCTTCACTTAATTCATGTGGCCAGTCTGATGGCACCTTACAAGGTCAGCAGTTGTGTGATGGCCGGTTGCCCAGTGCTCATGCTTCATACCTCATCTGTTCTGAGGCCTATGAAATAGCCTGAACAGACTCAAACTTCTAGATGAAGAAAAGTGCATAGAGTATGATATTTTAGGGAATTCTGCAGAGAAGCATTTTTGTGTTTTTTTAAAAAAAAAAAAAAAGATAATTTTTTAAAGATAAATAAATTTTGGGTTGGGGATTTAGCTCAGTGGTAGAGTATTTGCCTAGCAAGTACAAGGCCCTGGGTTCAGTCCTGAGCTCCGGAAAAAAAAAAAAAAAGACAAAAAGATAAATTACAAAAAAAATTTTTAAAAATAAATAAATTTTAATCTACCACTGTGTCCAAACTCTATCGACCCATGTTCCAATTCTCAAAGTTGAGTGTATAATACCCTAATACACTCTATTTAAACACCAGTGGGGCTTTACATTGTTGTTGCCTTTAGTTTCCTTTTTAGATGTTCTTATTTGGCGAAGATTTTTGCTTGCTTTTGGTTTTGAGGCATGAGCTTGCGATGTAGCCCAGGCTGGCCTCAATTAGCCATTCTGTCTGGGAATGTGAGAGATTACAGAAGTACTGGGGTTATAGGTTTGCACCACCATGCATGCCTAACTTGGTTTGTACCCTAAGAAAAACAGTACCATGAACTGGTTCGAACTAGAAATCCAAGTCTCCATCCTTTGGAGTGAAGGGGGTTCAGCTGAAGACAGGACACGGGAAGAGCGCAGCGCCTTTTGGTGTAGCTAAGAAAGTTTCAGTTCTCAACTTGGGGGATGCAGACCACACGCCAGTTGAGAAAGCCATACCGTACATTTGATCTATGCAATGGTTTTATTTATCTGCATTTTAGTTGATAATGGAAAAATGAAAGCAAGAGTCACCTTATCCAAGCAGAGATTGCCATGTCTCTCTGCAATAGCCTTCCTGAAGCCATGAGAAAGAGGGTACAGCATACTATGATGAGGATGCACAGAAGGCAGCCTATTCTTCTCCAGCTGCTCAGCTACGATACTAACCAATTTCTTCATTCGCTCATCATAGTCTGTCCAATCACAGACAATCTAGAGGAAGCAAAAAGAAATTATCACCCAGAAAACCTACCCAGGGATTTATTTTACAAGTATTTAACTTCCTAATACAGTATTAGATAACCTACTAAAACCACAGTATTGGGGCTGGCTCAGTGAGTAAAGGCATTAGGCTTGCAAGCCAGACAACTGGGGTTCAATGCCTGGGACGTATGTGTTAGGAGAGAAATGACTGCTGAAAGCTGCCCTGACTTCCACTTGCTAAAAAAAAAAAAAAAAAAAAAAAAAAAAAAAATCTCCAGCCAGGTTTGGATTATTATAGCACATAAAAATTCAAAAGTAGTAACAGTACAGAAAACAAAAACAAAAACAAACAAAAAAAACCACTGGATTATTCTTTACCTGTAGGCAATGAGCCAAGTTACAATAGGCATCAGGAAAGTCAGGCTTCAGTTTCAGAGCTGTGCGGTAAGAAGCTATTGCTTCTGGGATATTCCCTGAATCCTGGAAAGAAAATAAGCTTGTAAGGAGTTTCCTACAATGAAACTTCAGTGCTAAGGTGCCCGTGTTAGAAGAAACAGCAGTACCTTGTGAATGGAAGCCAGATTGCTGTGTGCATCTGCAAAGGCGGGATTAATCTGGATGGCACGAGTATAACACTGCAAGGCTCCCTGAACATCCTGCATCTCCTTTAGAGTGTTTCCCATATTAGAATAAGCATCAGCAAATGTCGGACTGATTCTGAAGGAGAAGACAAGGGCTTGATTGTCTCGTGGAAAATCTTTGTTGTTATTAAAGTATTTGGGGGGACAGGGGGTGACGTGTGGTTTGGTGGTACAGTACTTGCCTACCAAGCATGAGGCCTAGCTTGAACCCCCAGCACCAAAGAGGAAGAGGGGGTCATTTTAGCACCTGCCAAATGCCAAACCTTTAGCTATTAATAACAATAAATTATTAAATAATCCTTAACTATTTAATAGTTGGTACTCAGCAGTTAAGAGCTCTTACTTTCTTCCAGAACCTGAGTTCTGTTCCTAGCAACAATGTCCAGCTCTAGGGGATCCACACCTTCTTCTGGATTCTGAAGGCATTTTATACACATAGTTAAAAGCAAAATAAACCTAATCCCAGTACTCGGGAAGCAGAGGCAGGTGGATCTCTGAGTTCATGGCCAGCCTGGTCTACAAAGCAAGCCACAGGACAGCCAGGGCTACACAGAGAAACCCTGTCTCAAAAAACAACAAACCACCCCACCCACCAGAAAAAAAAAAGTAAAACAAATCATTTTTAAAGATGACAATAAAATGTTTAAAATGCCAGTGAGATGGCTCAGCAGGTAAACATACCTGCAATCAAGCCTGACGACATGGGTTCAATCTCCAGAACATATAGAGGAAACAATAAGTTGTCCTCTGACCTCCATATGGGCACCACAGTATATGCCCACATTCCCTCCACGCACACAACATAAATAAAATATAATTTAAAAAAAAAATCAAAGCAGGAGCCGGGCAGTGGTGAAGCAAGCTTTTAATTCCAGCACTTAGGAAGGAGAGGCAGGCAATCTCTATGAGTTTGAGGACTGCATGGTCTACAGAGAGTGAGTTCCAGGACAGCTAGAGCTACACAGAGAAACCCTGTCTCGAAAAACTAAAGAAAAAAAAAACAACAAGAAAGCATAAAGCAAGCAAGAAACCCTGTCTTGAAAAAACTAAAAACAAGTATAAGTAAGTAAGTAAATAAGTAACAAAGGGCTGACCTTCCAGAGGACCCGAGCTTGGTTCCCAGAACCTAACATAGGGGCAGCTCGCAACCACCTTTACTCCGGCTCCAGGGGATCTAATGCCCTCTTCTGGTCTCTGGTGTAGGCATGCACTACAGATACCATACACAAAGAATTTTAAATGATTTTTTTAAAATAAAGAAGCCAGGCATGGAGGCACAGGCCTTTAATCCCAGGACCTGGGAAGCAGAAGCAGGTGGATTTCTTTGCGTTCAAGGCCAGCCTGGTCTACAGAATGAGTTCCAGAACAGCCAGGACTACACCAAGAAACGTTGTCTCAAATCAAAAAGTTTGAGATAAATATTATTCATTTTAAAAATTATTTTAGTATTTTATGTGTATAGATGGTTTGCCCACATGTATGACTAGGCATACCATGTGCATGCCTAGCACTCTTGAAAGCTGTAAGAGGGCAGATTCACTGGCACATGATTTACAGATGGTTGTGAGCCACTACATGGGTACTGAGAATTCAACGCAGGTACTTTGAAAGAGCAGCCAGTGCTCTCACATCTCTGAGCCATCATCTCTCCAGTCTCTAAATTTTGTTTTAGATAGGGTCTTACCATCTAACACTGGCTGGCCTGGCTCTTTTGCTATGTAGACCAGGTTGGCCTCAAACTCACAGAAATCCACCTACATCTGCCTCCTGAATGCCAGGATTAAAGCATGTGCCACCATATTCAGCCTTTAAAAAATAGAGATGCCAGGAAGTGGTGGCACATGCCTTTAATCCCAGATTTGGGAGGCAGAGCCAGGCGGATCTGAGTTCAAGGCTAGCCTGGTCTACAGAGTGAGTTCCAGGATAGACAGGGCTACACAGAGAAACCCTGTCTCAAAAAAACAAAACAACAAAAGGAAGAGAAGAGATGCTGAAGTGGAAGGGGGCAAGCCCATGAAGCCTTAACCCTACACAAAGAACTACAGGCATCTAAGGAATGCTGGGAGCAGGAGAAATAGTCTTCTACAGGAACGAGCACAAGTGCTTATCTGATACCAAATGGTCAGCCCTGAAAATATATCTCTGGGGAACATTATACATATTGAGCAAATTATATTTAGAGACATATCTGCATATACATACATATACATATATGCAAGTCACAACAATTCATGGAAGAGGCCATGAATTTGAGAGCAAGGAAAGGTATTCGGGAGGGTTTTGGGTTTTTTTTTTTTTTTTTTTTTTTTTTTTTTTTTTTTTTTTGTTTTTCGAGACAGGGTTTCTCTGTGTAGCTTTGCACCTTTCCTGGAACTCACTCGGTAGCCCAGGCTGGCCTCGAACTCACAGAGATCCGCCTGGCTCTGCCTCCCGAGTGCTGGGATTACAGGTGTGTGCCACCACCGCCCAGCTACGGGAGGGTTTTGCAGGGAAGGGAAGGGGAGAAGATATATTATAATCTCAACATTGAAACTAGAAAAAGGAGCTCTGAATTTCTTACCTGATGGCTTCCTTATAATGCATCAATGCTTCCTGCAGCTTGCCCTGTTGTTGCAGTACACTTGCTAAATTGGAATGTGCAGCAGCAAACTCCGGGAAGACCTACAGAGTCACAATTACAGATGACATTAAATAGGATCAAGAATCTCCCAATTACCTCCCACAACTCTGAGAGCTTCACGACGGACCTTAACTACTCTCCACCTTTTCCAAGTTTACTTTCTTCGAGTCTAGGAGCTTAAATTCTACTGCTTCCTCCATTTTATACCTATCGTGATTTTAAACGTGAGGTAGGCCTCTCTTCCTGTTACTCACACTGAGTAATGTAGCCTCTTTTCTAAACTCCTACCACACCTACCAACCACTAGACACTGACCTCAGTTCTTCATTGTAAGAGCTTTACTCAGCTTACTAGTCATTAGCTTTGTACAGATCTCATCTATGCATAAAATAATGTAGGGATGGATGTCTTGCTTGTCACAGGCCCTTACATAGATAATGAACGATTCTCTTTAAAAAAAAGTGAATGGCAGGCAAACTTAATTGCTTTCCCTCTACTGTCACACAGGCTAGACACCCAGCCACAGCATTCAACATACTTCTAATGCTTTGCGATATAGACGGACCGCCTCTTCAATATTGCCCTGTTCCCGTTTGATATTGGCGAGGTTATTCAAAGAGTCTGCATGGGTAGGACACAGACGAAGAGCTGTGTTGTAACAATCTTCTGCTTCGGCAACCTGGAAAATGAAACAAACCGTTCAGATACTACAAAGAATCAAAGAAACCACTGCTGTTCTAGTAATTTAAGTAACTGCATCACTGAGCCTAATGGCTGGTAATACATCACAAAATGAATACTTTTCAGTATTCTCCTTCCCATCAACCAAAACTCCAAAGAAAACCAATATAACCATCTCAAAACTTAGTATGTACAATGAAGACTTTGCTACCACATAACAAAGAAATAAAGACAGACAGAAAATCCTTACGCTGCCCTTCTCTTTGAGAGCATTTGCTAGGTTGCAGTAAGCATCTGGAAAATGTGGCTGCAGTTCTATAGCTCGCCTGTAGGTATCGATGGCCAGGTCTATTAGGCCTTGCTCATAGTACACACAAGCCAGGTTGCCATGCACCACCGCGTGATTTGGGCTCAAACTTAAGGCACGAAGATAAGCTGCCACAGCTCTGTGAGAAAAACAAAAATAAACATACAAACACATATACACAAAATGCAACTAATATTAAATGTATCATTATTTATTCTAAGTGTGTTTATGACATGTGTACAGGTTGGCATAGACAAAGGTACACAAGTGGAAGCCAGAAGACAACTTTGTGAAGTTGGTTCTCTCCTTCCATTACTGGTTCCAGGGATCAAACCCAGGTCCTAAGGATTGCATGCCAGGCACTTTTATCCGCTGAACTACCTCACCTGCCCCAAATCCAACTAACTTGAATGTACGGTATTTTGTTCCAATTAACACCAGACATAACTATACCAAAAATGTCAATTATTTTAACTAGTGACAATTTATGATATATTTTACTGAATACCAACATCTCACTTATAGAAAATGTACTTTTGGTCGTACTAAGAACTGAACCTAGGGCCTCATGCATGCTAATCAAGGAAGGGCTCTACCACTGAGCAATGTCCTCAGGCCTGCACTTTTAGTTTGGAGTGTGTGGTTTGGTTTGGTTTCTGAGACAAGACTTTACTCCGTAGCTTAGGCTGGTCTCCAAGTCAGAGAAAGCCTTCTCCCTTGGCCTCTCAAGTGCTGGTGTTATAGCTGTAAACAACTAAACCCAGGTCCTGTTATGTTTTGTAAGATAGGATCTTGCTCTCTAGTCCAGCCTGGGCTTGAACTCACAGCAATCCTTCTGCTTCAGACTCCCAAGTACCAGGCTATAGAACATTTTCACAGGAAAAGCTGTTGATTCCCACTCCAGAAGTATGTTTCCTTTGACAACAAAAGTTAAAAGTCAAGGGCTGGAGAGATAGCTCAGAGAATAAGAGCACTGGTTACTCTTCCAGGACTCTAGTTTTAATCCTAGGCCCCACATGGCGCTACCAGCCATCTGTAATCCAGATTTGATGCCCTCTTCTGGCTTCCCCACAGAGTTCCCAGATTATATAAATATGCATGTGGGCAAAACACCCACCCACATCAAATGAAAAAGTCCTGGGGCTGGGAAGCTACTCAGTGGTTCAAGTGCTTGGAGTGTAATTATGAGGACCTGAGTTTGGCTCCCTGCACCCATCTAACAAGCTAGGCATGGCCATATACATCCATGAAGCCTCAGGACCAGGAGAAGGGGCTGGGACAGGAGGGTCCCTGAGACTAACTGACTGCAAACCTAGCCAAAAATGTCAGAGACTGCCTCAACAGCATAAGGTGGAAGAGGGAAAGGATTGAGAAGGACACCCAATGTCCTCTTCTGACTCCCATGTGCTGTCCACCTGCACACATGTGTGCATACAGCCTGTCTCACAAACAAGCATACGCGCGCGCGCGCGCGCGCGCACACACACACACACACACACACACACACGATTAGAAGAGCAGTTTCTTAAACAAAAAAAATTAAAAATTTTTGTTATTCTTTTTTAAAAGAAATTTTCTGATCATTTTACATACCAAAAAAGTCAAGTTTTACTTAGCTTTCTGAATCAGATCAAAAGAAAAAATTTAGTCCAAAAGGTTAATATTTTCTAACAGTTTTACAAGAAAGAAAATTTCAACTGAACTAAGTGGAAGGATAAAAGCATTCAGGAAAACCAACAAGGAAAAGTCAGCCAACAACATCTGTAAGTAAAATGTAACAAAGCACACATCAAGAGGGAAAAATCACACTCTAGAAAAAAATGTACTTCAAGAAAAAAGCTGTTGTCACATTTTAGTCCACACTCTGCAAGACAAGAAAATTGATCAAACAGAACATTCTCACCTGTCAAAAATGCGTGCCTCTTTCAAGACATTTCCTAAATTGATATAAGCATCCAGAAAATTTGGGTCAAGGGTGACAGCCTAAAAATTACAAGACAGTTACTTAGAAAAAGATAGGATTTTGTCAGATTAACTTCTCATTCAGCTTTTATTCTGAAGTCAGTTTAGATATCCAATCACATTTTCTAGACTAAATCTCATTATTTTTAAAAAACATTTCTTATTTAGTTCTCTCTCATCTATAAGCTCATTCATATTAAAATAACTGGAGAGAGGAGCTGGGTGTGTAGCCCAGTGGTAAAGCCCTTGCTTAGCATACTCATATCTAGCTTCCATTCCCTGCGTCACAAGAAAAGAAAAAAAAAAAAAAAAAACAACTTCATGAGCACAATGGATCCAATTTAACTGAGCAGAGTACTTCTTATCCTTTTATCTGTTCTCCGAGAAAGGGTTTCACCATGTAGCTCTGGCCAGACTGGCCTCGAACTCAGAAATCCACCTGCCTCTACCTCCCAAATGCTGGGATTAAAGGCATGAACCACCATACAAGCAGAATATTTTTAATGATTGGCCTTATTTTATTCAGTCAGTCAGCTTAACGCTTCTAAAAGGCAGTGGCAGAAATAAGCAGTGAGCTCTTAGGTATATACCTGTTACATAAACACAGCCTAGCAAGTTCTTAGTACAATGTGTAATTAGAGCTGTAAAATTAAGCCAGGCATGGCACAAGCCTATTATAATCCAAGCAGTTGGGAGGTGGAGGTAGGTGGATGCAGAGCTCAGGTCATCCTCAACTACACAATGAGTTTGAAGACAGCCTGGGGCTATCTATATGAGACACTTTCTCTGAATAAACAAATGATATTCTGGTGCAGGGGAGTAGCTCAGTGGTAGAATGCTAGCCTAGTATACCTAAGGCCCTAGAAAAGTATCCTTTCTAGAATAGTAAATATAAATTTAACCAAAACACTGAAAAGATAAAGGTAATAAATAATTTCAAGTATTTTCAAGATTCCTAGAGAGGCTTCTTCTATACATAGATAACAAGTCTCTATCAGATAACAAGGTGACACTCAGCTTAGGTTATCTACAGTCATAGACAGCTATCCTGAAAACTTTTTTAACTTTTGCTTTGAGATAAGATCTAACTCTGCTGCTATCCTGGAATTCACTATGTAGCCCAGTGTGGCCCAGAACTCACAGCAATCCTCCTACTTCAGTCCCCCAAGCGCTGAGCTTTATAGGCATAAACCACACCTGGCCCTCTTAAAAATGTTTTATAGAAAGTTTCAAAAATACACAAAAACAGAGAAGATGACAAAGGCATGTCTTGGCTCATCATCTTTAATAATTCATAAATCATGCTTTTATTTAATATGTATTCAAATCTACTCCCCGTTTCTCTAGATAATTTTGAAGCAAATCTCAAACATTTCATCCCATTTAAAATTATGGATGCTAGGGAGGAGACAAGAGTGCTTTTTCATTCCAACATAACCAAACTATCATTATCATATCTTAAAAAATGAACTGGGTGCTGGATGGTGGTGGTGCACGCCTTGAATCCCAGCACTCGGAGGCAGAGCCAGGAGGATCTCTGTGAGTTCGAGGCCAGCCTGGTCTATAGAGCGAGATCCAGGATAGGCACCAAAACTACACAGAGAAACCCTGTCTCCATGGGGAAAAAAATGAACTGGGCATGGTGGCCCACGCCCTTAATCCCAGCACTGGGGAGGCAGAGGCAGGAGGGTCTCTGAGTTTGAGGCCAGCCTGATCTACAGAGTTCCAGGCCAGAAAAGGTTAGATGGTGATATACTCAAGGGGGTGGGGAGGGGAAAAGCTCAGTAGTTAAGAGCTCAAAATGGTCTTGCTGAAGACCTGAGTTCAATTCTCAAATCTGCATCAGGAGATTCGCCACACCATAACTTCAGCTACAGAGAGAGCCAACACTTTTTTCTGACCTCCAGTGGCACCTGCACATACACACATACACACAACCACACACATACACAGAATTAAAAATTAAAGCCAAGCAGTGGTGGTGCAATCCTTTAATCCCAGCACTCCGGAGGCAGAGGCAGGAGGATCTAACTAGTTTTAGTATAGCCAAGGCTCCACAAAGAAAACAAACAAAATAATTAAAAATCTTCAAAGAATAAAGGTAATTTTAACACCAAATATCCATTCAGTGGCCCCATTTCTGATTAACTTCAGTGGGTATCCAAATAGGACCCACACAATTTCTCAACAAGCTTTAAATCATTTGGTTTTTGTTTGTTTATTTATGTAGGGTTTTTGTTGTTGTTTTTCATTGTTTTTAAGACAGGGTCCTCATTGTCCTGAACTCACTATAGAAACCAGACAGGTCTATACACAGACCTGAACTTACAGGTGACTGCCTCTGCCTTCTGAATGCTGGGACTAAGGTCATGTGGCACCTGAATATTTAATTTCTTACAAAAGAACACAGGGAGATGGCTCAGTGGTTAAGAGTGCCTGCTGGTCTTTCAGAAACTGAGTTTGGTTCCCATGATCCATGTCAGGTGGCACACAAGAGCTATTAACTCCAGTCAGGGGATCCCACACCCTCTTCTAGCCTCCATGAGTATCTGCACACATGTACATCACCAAATAAATCTTTTTGTAAAAAAGAAAAGCAGCTTATTTAGTATAATGTAAAAAGAGCAGCAGACACTGTACTAAAAGAAGAACTGCCTATCTCTTTTAATTATCCAGATTGCCTTTAAATCTCTATTTTTACTCCTTCACCTTGCTGGAAAGAAAACTCAGATCAGTGTTAGACAAGGTCATAGTTGACATTTTTGCTGATGAAATAAATCCCTCTGGTATGTTTACTGCTCTACACATTTCCTAGAAACTTTTTTTGGTTGGTTTTTTTGTTTTTGTGCTTTAGAGATAGATTCCCACTGTGTAGCTCTGGTTATCCTGGAACTCACTATGTAGACCAGGGTGGACTCAAACTCACAGTGATCCACCCACCTCTGCCTCCCGAGTGCTGGATTAAAGGCGTGCCCTATGCCCAGCTCAACTTTTTTTTAATGTGTATGGGTGTTTTGTCTGCATGTATCTGTGCACTTGCATGTGTACTTGGTACCCTCGGAAGCCAGAAGAGAGCCTCAGATCCCCTGGAACTGGAGTTACTAGTAGTTGTAAACTACCATGTGGGTACTGGGAATCGAGCCTGGGACCTCTGGAACATCAACCAATGCTCTTAAAACCCTTAGCCATCTAGCCAGTCTCTTGAAAACTATTAAAACTAGAAGCACACAAAACCTACCTGTGCGCCCCCCGACCCAGTACCGTGTGTGTGTGTGTGTGTGTGTATGTGTATGTGTATATGTGTGTGTGTGTGTGTGTGTGCGCGCGCGCTAAGAATCAGAATCCAGGGCCTTGCACATGCTAGGCAAGCATTCTATCACTGAGCTACACTCAGCCCTCATTTCTTTGAAAGCCTACTTCATCAATGGAATTATTTAGTCCTATAACAGCAAATAGTGTCCAATGCTATCTTTCTTTGCCACTATTAAATGCCTAGCTTGTTAATGGTAATAGTCTATTGTTCCTCCATTCATTATGTAGGATATTCAGGGTATAGCTCAATGGCAGAATGCTTGTCCAGCATGTCCAAGGCCTTAGGTTTGATTCCTCCCATCACATACACAAACAAGCTTTACCTGACCGGGAGGGGTGGTGGTGGGGGTATCTATGGGGTACAGTATAGTTTGACCTATGGATATGCTGTCAAAAGATCAATCAAAGCCAGGTGTGGTGGCACCTGCCTTTAATCCCAGTACCCCGGGCCCAAAGGAAGAAGTACAGCTCTTGAGTTCTAGGCCAGCCTGGTCTACATAGCGAGCTCTAGCATGATCAGGGCTATGTGGAAAGGCCTTGTTTCAAAATAAATATTGTAATAAAATAAATCAAGGTCATGTATTCATCACCCCGCCAACTTCCTTTTTTTCTCTTTAGAGAACATTTTTAAAAAATCTATTATTTTTGGGTTTTGGTTTGAGATAGGGTCTCACTATATATCCCTGGTCAGCCTATGTAGAGCAGGCTTGCCTGGAACTAACTAACAGAGATCCACCTACCTTTGCTAGAACTAAGGGCATGTGCCACCACTTCCTGCCTTAAAGATTTAGTCGTTTCGGGCTTGGTAGCATACATCTATAATCCCCAGCACTAAGGAGGTAGAGGTGAAAGGATCAAGTTCTAGGCCAGTCTAGGCTACATGATGCCTGTATCAAATATATGTGAAGAGGTTTCTTTAACTCAAAACTATTTCATTCATTATTGTTGTGGGTATACGTGTGTGTGTGGTGGAGCTCATGCATGTGTAAGGACAACTTTGTGGGGTCGGTTCTCTCTTTCCACCCTGGGTTTTAGGGACTGAACTCGGGTGTCACTCACAGAGCAAGCACTTTACCCACTGAGCCATCTACCAGGCCTCTCAAGATTGTGTTGTACTCCGGGCACTGGTGGCGCACACCTTTAATCCCAGGCAGAGGCAGGTGGAGCTCTGTGAGTTCGAGGCCAGCCTGGGCTACAAAGCAAGTTCCAGGAAAGGCATCAAAGCTACACTACACGGAGAAACCCTGTCTCGGAAAACAAAAAAAAAAAAAAAAAAAAAAAAAGATTCTGTTGTTCTCTTATTATCTGAGGTCGAATCTTTCTATACAGCCCATGCCAGCCTTGAACTCTTATAATCTCTCCTGCTTTAAGCTCCTGAGTACTAGAATTATTAGCCTGTGCCAGCATATCCAGATTTTTTTCATTTTGCTTTTCTTTTCTTTCCCTTTTTTTTTTTCTTTTCAGTCTTTTTTGTCAAGTGAGACAAGTTCTCACTATGTTGTCCAGGTTCACTTGGAGCTCCCGGGCTTGAGCTGGCATGTGTCCAGCTTCTTTGAGCAATTTTGAAATATATAAGACATACAAATGTGGTTACCATCCAGGGTAATAGCTCACTAAATCATATTCCACAGTCAATTACAAGTGGATAGCCTTTAACAAATATTTTCCTACCCTACCTTCAACCTTATCTACACTAGAATCTATTAACCACCTTACTGCTTCTGTGAAACTGATGCATGTGAAGGGTAAGTGCACACATGTTGATGTATGTATATACACATGTATGTGCCACTCAGTTTATATATATGTGGATGCCAAAAATTGGAGTTACAGGTCTTCCTTAATCATTCTCCACCCTATTTTTGAGCCAGAGTCTCTTACTAAGCCTGGAGCTCAACAATTTGACTAGGGTGGCTGACCATTGAGTTCTAAGGATCCTACCCCCACTTCCCAGCCTGACACATGTGGAATCTAAAAAAGTTAGTAAGTGTGATCACACACAGTATCTGTTTTGCTTGTATTTAAAACACAGGCAACAAAACAAAACAAAACAGACAAATCTAATGATATAAAACTATACACAGCAAAGAAAATCAGTATCAAAGTAAAGAGACACCTCATGGTGGCTAAAACTATTGCAAACTATTCATCTGAGAAAGGACTAATAACAACATGTAAAGACCTAAAACAACTCAAAGTAAGAGAGCAAATTAATTTTTAAATTTAAAAAGGGGCAAAGAACCTGAATAGCTATTTCTCAAATAAAGCCAGATGTGGTGTCACTCACCTCCAACACCAGCACTGGGAAGGCTAGGGCAGGATTAAGAGTTCAAGGTTTGGGGCTGGAGAGAAGGCTCACAAGTTAAGAGCACTAGCTGCTCTTCCAGAGGACCCTAGTTGAGTTTCCAGTCCCCACATGGTTGGTGGCTCACAGCCATCTCTAACTCCAGCTCCAGCGCCTCTGCACTGCACACACACGGTGACAGACATACTTTCAGGCAAAACACTCACAGGCATAAAAACAAAAATCAATGAGTCTGTAAAGAGTTGAACTCAAGCCATCCTTAGCTATGGGACCCTTTGTTGCTTTTTTTTTTTTTTTTTTTTTTTTTTTTTTTTTTTTTCGAGAAAGGGTCTGTCTGTGTAGTTTTGGTGCCTGTCCTGGATCTCACTCTGTAGCCCAGGCTGGCCTCGAACTCACAGAGATCCGACTGGCTCTGCCTCCCAAGTGCTGGGATTAGAGGCATGCGCCGCTGCCACCACCACCCAGCACTATGGGACCCTTTTTAAAAAAAAGACAAGTGTATCAATAAGTAAACAGATACTTCCTTGCTTTCTGGTATGACAAGTTATTGCAGACAATGTTGTGTTATTTCCTATTCCAAACTTGGAATCAGCTTTTTCAAGACACTCGGAGCCCTCCAGTTCTCCCCATGTGGCCAGCTGTGTCATTCTTCAGCGTATCCCTCCCTCTATAACCCGTACTATTGCTTCACTCCAAATAGATTCCTTACTTCCTTGGAGGGAAAGAGACATTTTAAAATCAGATGGGGTACTTCATCCGTGCACTCAGGAGGCTTAAGAGGATTGCTACTAGGTTGAAGGCCAACCTGAGCCACATAGTAAGTTCTAAGCCAGTCTATACAGAATGAGACCAAAAATAAATAAATAAATAACGATAATAAATAAAATAGCACTTTCTCGGGGCAGTGGTGGCACACACCTTTAGTCCCAGCACTCAGGAGGCAGAGCCAGGTGGATCTCTGTGAGTTGGAGGCCAGCCTGGTCTACAGAGTGAGATCCAGGAAAGGCACAAAACTACACAGGGAAACCCTGTCTCGAAAAACCAAAAAAAAAAAAAAAAAAACACCACATTTTCAATGACTAATGTACACTCTCAGTACAGTTCTCCGAAACTGCTATATTATTATATACCACCTGCAAATGCTGCAGTCCTGTCAAGGAAATAAAACTACTGCACAGCTGGTTAAGTAAATGCCTACTGTTTTATTCTAGTAAGAACATTCTGTACACATAAGCATTTCATAAATATCAATTATTAATGACTAACCTTTTCAAAGTGATGAATTGCCAGCCAAATCTCCCCTTGTGCATTGAAAACACAGCCAAGATTACTCCAAGCTACTGCAAAGTTTGGTTGCGTCTCAATTGCTTTCAAATAACATGCCTTAGGAGGGTTTAATGAAAGAAGGCGAGAGGGGAAGGAGATAAGGGGAAAGGGGAAAATTTGTAAAGGGGAAAACAAAAAAGATTGGGGAGGGGGAAGAAGGTGATATCATTATTTCTTCTCTGACCAGCCAAAAGTGACCCTGCAGCATAGGCTCGCTTGCGCCCAAACTAATGCGCTGCCGCCACAGCTGGCTGCTCCTGCGCCTGCGCCACCAGAACCCAAGTGCAAACCACCATGTTCAGTTCTGCCAACCCAAGAGTAATCCGCACGCCGGGACTCATCTGGGAGGTTGGGTGCTGCTAAACACTAATGTCTACTCCTCTTCTCTGAATACCTTCGGGCTCTAGAGACTGGTGTCTAGAGACAGGGTACCAATGAAGTCTAAGTTCCCCAGCCCAAGTTTCCCAAAAGGTGTTCTGCAAAATGCCAAGACATAACACAGGAAAAACAAAACTAAAACAACCAACAAAAACAAAAACAAAAAAACAAAAAACACCCAATTTCATAACCAACTAAAATAGAAAACAGATTTCTTAAACTGGGTATAGGAGCACAGGCCTGTAATCTGAGCACTTGGGAGACGGAGGCAGGAGGATCATAAATTCAAGATCATCTTCAGCTCTAAAATGAGCTGAAGGGTGGGAGAGGAGACAAAGCAAACAACAAAAAGTTTCTTTCCTACAGAACTTCCCCAAGCCTTCAATCTCTCATCATGCATTTTATAGAAAACCCAAAAAATTGAGGGAAATGCTGCTCACAATAATGTTCTTCTTCCTTAAGATCAAAACTAAGCCACTGAGCCATACAAAAATGTTTTTGCCAAGTCAGTCAGCATCATTTTACATTTTCAGTTTCAGACTCTTGAGACTCACAGCACACGCCTCTCTTCAAGGAGGAAGAAAATAAAACCTCACATGACAGGATTGCACCTAGGTTGAGGTCCCTGTAATGCGAGCGCAAACATCGCCGGCGCCACCTAACAGCATCGCACTGCGCAATCGCTGCGAACCTGCTGCGCTACATAGAACACCCCTAGACGCAGCAAACGGCCAACCAGATCCATTAATCTACTAGACAGGCCCGTAGAGAATATTTGCTGAATGAGATTAGTTGGACTCAAGGTACGGTAAAACCCAATTTTATCCAAAAAAGGCTACAGAATAGGGCTGAGAGAGCCAGTCAATCAGATTACTCATCTAGTCAACCGTTCACAGGGGCTCATTCGCACGCAATGCGCATTAACGCTGCGCAGCCTTTGCGCTACTGCAGGGTCACAGCGCATCATCAGAAGAGCAGAATGCTGCAATCCAAACAAAGAAGAAAAAGGAAAAAAAATGAACAACAAGAAGAGTTAGAAGCTTTTACTAGTAAATTATCTAATAATTTTAATATCTTAATTAACTTTTACTTATTTTTGACAGAATTGTGGCTATAGTATAAAACATTCTTTTACATAACTTGCTTGTAAATAAAATTATTTTAAGCTGTTTCTGAAGCCACAAGACAGAAGATTCAGGCATGGAGGCAAATTGTTTTGCTGTGGCAGTTACAAACCCGTTACCATATTTCTCATCATGTGACTTTTCGGTGCGTTCCTTGCTGGAAGAGGAGGAGGAGGTTGTGTGTCTGCCCTAGATCCAGGCCTCGAGCTCCCTTCAGCGAGGCACCTTACGCATGGAATAGGAGGTTTCACCCACCTGAAACCTTCTAAATACAATATCAATGGTGAAAAACCAAAAACAAGAGAGAAAATAAAAACAAGATCATTAGTAAAAGTTCAACAAAGCAATTGAAATTCTTTGGATGTCTATTACATATGGGAATGAGGACAGTCTCAAGTCTGTAACATGGGAAACATGCAGAAGGGAGAGGGTTAATCAGGGCTATTGCATACAGCAGGGATTTTTGCTGGAAGAAAGGCTCTTCGTTTTCTACAAAGACAACTTAATTTTGCTGCCATCTACTAGGAATATATGCTGGCTTGAATTTTCAAATGCACTGATTACAAAAGAAATACATTGCATTTCACTCAAGAGTATTTTCTGGTTTACTAAGTTCTCACAAAAAAAATAAAAAACCAAAAAAAATAAAAAAACAGAATGACATTTTTCAAACTAGGTGTCTCCAGAGCTCTGAAATAAAGAAGTCAGCAACCTAAGGCAGGCGCAACGTCTCAGCCTAAACCGATGTCTAAAGCTGCAGTGAAGTGCAATTCATGTTAGCTGTCCGCTTGGTGGGGTGACAATTGATAGGAGCATATCAGATATTTGTTCTAGAAATTACCAATTGCTTTATCAGCTAAGATTGAAATCAACATAGTTCATCAGCTGGAAACCTACATAAGGTTAATCCATAGTGTTGGCAGAATTTATGAGTTTTGCACTTAAAACTAGTGCTTTGAACGTTAGGCGGTGCTGCAAAGCCTTCTCCCTCCCTGGACGAGCAGGCAAACAGACAGCTACGCTGCGCATACACTCCACGCATTAGCATGCGCGTGGGGCTCAGAGCAACAGGTGGGAGTCTCAGAAGCATTCTGGTTTCTCCCCACTCCTCACCCCTGCAGCGCGGTTGCGTAAGGTGGCTTGTAACAAGACAACTGCATTTATGAATTTAATTGTAAATTAGACCAAAAGCTTTCATTAACCCAACCTGGTGTTCAAATTCATTATTTGGAAACACAGAATGCTAAAAGCCACCTTTCCACTTTGGCAAGTTTTCTTTCGATCAGTCCATTTCCCAAACAAACCAGCTTTGTCCTTCTGATTTTTTTTTAAAGGAGGTGGGTGGGGAGGAATAAAAGAAGGAAGTGAGGAAGAAAAAGAAGGTAGGCAACTAGGATTGGGGAAAGAGGAACAAGGAATTTGGGGAGGAAGTGAGGACAGGGAGGGCAGGAGGTTCCAATCGATAATTTGCAATATTTTAACAGCCTTTCTTCCACTGTAAAAAGGGTGAGGAAGATGAAGGGAGGAAGGTTAAATAAGAATTTTAAATGCCAGTATTACAGGGTAACATTTGGATGAAATTCTTCTCCACTTACAAGCCACAAAGGACTTAGAAGAGCAGCGTTTTCAATGGCACCTGCATCATATAGGCGTCTTGAGCCAAATCACAGGCACTCTGCTTGTCACTAGCAGGCAAGCCTCAGATTTGAAGGAATGTTATTGATTCCCACATAAGATCATGATGGAGCCCATTGTTATAGAGATGATCTAGCTCAGCAGAAAGGCTCCACAATGCTCACGGTCTTGCTTTACCCCCAGATTTAGAACAGATATGCCAAAGCCTGGTCCTGCTCTAGTCTGAGGCAAGTCATGCCGATAGTTTTCCTCAGTTTCATAGGACTATTTTGTGAAGATAGCTCAATGAAGAGTTGAAGACTTGGCAAAAGGTACAGGTTTTCATAACTAATGCTTAAATGTGTTCTAGCAAACACCTACCTTGGCTTCTTCCAAGCGACCCAGGGCTTTGAGCAGGTTCCCCAGGTCACTGCGAACACAGTACAAATCCTAGAAACCCAGAGATATTGTCATTAGTTATACTGTTGTCTCATCAAAAATATCCCACCATCACTTATACACAGCTAGCTCTGCCATTGTATTGTCAATTAAAAGCGGCACTTGACAAACTTAAGCACAGGCCCACAATTCACCTTCTAATTCCCAGAAAATCCAAAAGTAACCTGATGGTGAAAAATCTAACTTGAATTTGCAAAACATTTACAGAATTGATTTCTCTTGCTTAGTATGAATATTATCTTCGGCCACACAGATATAAATGTTTTGAGATCAGCTGCTGCTCCAGTTCTGGCTGGGAGATCGGTATATGGAACTGTCTAACATCCTTTCAAATGCATTTGGTCTCAACAGTTTCAAACACAAGACTACAACTACAAGACCTTTCTAGAGCCTCTCTCCCCTCCAAACATCACCTGGTTGGGGAAAAAAAAATTACTGAATATTTATTCAACTGTTTAATACAAGGTTATGATGAATCACTCCTGTATCAAGGAGCAGAAATTTTCCACAGCAGGAAAAACAGTGCTGCACTTAGCAAGTGATTACCTGTCAACAAACTGACCCTTTGACTCTCAGGCTTATTTAGAAACCCTTACTTCACTTCCTGCCTAGGCAGGAGGACTACCATCCAGCCACAGCCTCAATCCTGCCACCTGCCACTAGATTACTCATTAGAATGAAGTGCCATCAGAGCTGAGTGGGTGAATAATGAAAAGCGGTTGACTCCTTTTATTAGCAGCTCAACTGTGTTGCTAGCCCTGACACACCAGTCCGTTCATCGGACGACACGCTCAACAGATAGTGAGCTTAAGTTTTTATTTGCACAGTCTGCTTTTGCCAGTGGAATTTACCAGTCAATAACAAGCAGAGATAATGGCAATATGTGGCACGTTTATCATCCCAAACTGTTACGTGGGTGAAAGAACCTTAAACTGAATTCTACAAAGTGAAATTTTATTAAATATTCCAAAGAATTATCATGTATATTACCCTTCCAGCAACTGTATAATGGTTTCCGGAATCGGTTAGTTTTACTGATAAACTGCCTCTGTATTGTTTACTGTCATCCACTAGATGATCCAAAAAGGTAATGGCTATCTAAGCTGGGACAATTCCATGATCCGCCTGAGTTAGTGCTTGCTGTCCCTCAAGCAGTGATTGATGCTTTGGAAGAGTATGGTTATCTTGTAGTGGCCTTAAGAACAGGCTGACCGTAATCCTCAAAGTATCTCATGTACCAAGCACAGTAAAACACACCTGTAATCCCAGCACTTGGGAAACTGAGGCAGGAAGATCATCAGGAGTTCCAGCTCCACACCCAACCGCAGTTAATATCATAGTGAGTTCTAGGCCAGCCTGCACTACAGAATCAGACTGACTCTAAATAAATACATGAATAAATAAAACATGCAAACAACTCACAGGTACCATTCATTAATCTTAATACCAACTAATCACCTTCTGTAACTAGTCTAAGCACTTTGGAATCCTATTTGTGTTCTGAGAAATAATGAATTCTATAATCTTGCTATTCACTCTGTGTAGGTTTCCTCCTCTGAACCTTAACAAGGTAGCCCTCTGTTTGGCAGGCTACGTCTAAATCTGCTTACACAAGCTCCCTCTACCACATTTTAGTGGGGGATATGTTAGAGTTTCACCAATTTCTATGGCTGCTCTGAGCCACAAAAATCAGAAACACTACAATAACTAAGGGCCCAAAGGCTGTTTGTTGTTTGTTTGTTTTTTGAGACAGGGTTTCTCTGTGTAGCTCTGGCTGTCCTGGAACTCACTCTGTAGACCAGGCAGGACTCAAACTCACAGAGATCCGCCTGCCTCTGCCTCCTGAGTGCTAGGATTAAAGGTGTATGTATGCCACCTCTGCCTGGCTTAAGGCTGTATTTTTTTTTTTCAAAATTCATTTATTATGTATACACACACCAGAAGACGGCACCAGATCTCATTACAGATGGTTGTGAGTCTCCATGTGGGTGATGGGAATTGAACTCAGGACCTCTGGAAGAGCAGTCAGTGCTCTTAACCACTGAGCCATCTCTCCAGCCCAAAGCTGTATTTTCTTAAAGATTTGTTTTATTGTTTTTAATTTTGAATATGGGGTGTGAACATCAGTGCATGTACCCTCAGAAGCTAGAAGTATTGCATTCTCCTGGAGCTGGAGTTACAGGTGGCTGTGAGCTGCCTGACATGGGTGCTGGAATTTGAAATTGGGTCCTCGGGAAGATCAAGTATGTGCTCTGGGCCACTGAGCCAGCTCTCCAGCCCCACCTATGTATTTTTACCCACTGTTACATAATTTTACCAGCTAGTTTCTATGAACTCTTAGTGGAAGATTATTTAGTTATATCATCTAGATTCATCACAGCATCCTACAACAAAAATAGATTTTCTTATGTATTGGCAATGTAAGTCAGTTGGTAGAAAATAATTAAGTAGGATGCCAAAAGCCCTAGGTTTGATCTCCAGAGCTGTAAAAAAAAAAAAAAAGAGAATATAAATACCTTCAAGATTACAGTAAAATAATAAGTCCACTTTAGGAAAAGGCAAAACATATCCTATAAGTAGACAAGTAGAATGCCTAAGAGTAGAGCTCTGAGGCACAGCACTTGCCTGGGATACAACAAGGCCTGAGTTCAATCCCTGGTACCAGGGAAATAAACTCAACTCTCTCTCTGCTGGCATGGTGGCACATGTCAATAACTCCACTTGGGCCAGGCAAGTGAGAAGGAAAAAAAAAAAAAAAAAAAAAAAAAAGCGTGGGGGCACGCCTTTAATCCCAGCACTTGAGAGGCAGAGGCAGGCGGATCTCTGAGTTTGAGGCCAGCCTGGGCTACAAAGTGAGATCCAGGACAGCCCCAAAACTACACAGAGAAACCCTGTCTCGAAAAACCAAAAAAAAAAAAAAAAAAAAAAAAAAAAAAAAAAAAAAAAAAGAAAAAGAAAAACCAAAAATAATAATAATAATAACTCCACTTGGGAGGTGGGAGCAGGATAATCAAGAATACAAAGTCATTCTCAGCTACTCAGTCAGTTCAAGGCCAGCCTAGACTAAGTGAAAATCACTCTCAAAAATGCCAAAATAGGGCTAGAGAAATGGCTCAATGGTTAAGAGCACATGCTACTCTTCCAGAGGACCTGAGTTCAATTCCTAGCACCCATATTAGGCAGCTGTAAACCACCTATAACTCCAGTTCCAGGGGATCTGACACCGCCTTCGGGCTTCCATGTGCACAGATACAACACACATATACATAACCACAATATTTTTAAAAAAAATAATAATCATAATCATGAAATTCAAATCTACACATAGACACACACACACACACACACACACACACACACACACACACACACGAATGAATACTTAAATGTCTACAAAATACAAGAAACTACAATTCTCCAAAAGTCCATTCAAAACCCTGTGTCAAATTCTGCTTAATCTGTCAAATCAAAATAGTATCTAAAGAGAATCACTTTGCTTAAACCTGGCTCATTCTGCCCATCCATGGCTAATATTTATGAAAACCTTGATTTAATAATATATCAAAAGCCAAGGAAAATAAGTTAAACATACACACTCAAAGAGATTTAAGCTGGGCCTTCATAGCTGAGTAGACTTAAAGGAATAAGGCATCAAAAACAAGGGAAAAAACAGTATGATTAAAGGAACCAGAAATAAGGTATACCTATGTAACTATTCCCACCCCTACCCCCCAGTGTAACAACTGCTTCCAGTGGCTTTCCTCTTAATGTTCCACCTCTAGACCCTCTACATAGGCACACACTGAGGAAAATCAGGCTGATGAAAACCTCCAATGGTTCTCAACTGCCTCTCCAATTCAATTCAAACTCGGCAGCCTCTATTCTTCTGAAGTCTTCCAATTGACTCTGCTCCACGACACTCACTTCTCCTTACTACTTACTCACCACTTCAGCCTGGTAAGTCTACTTGCTGTTTACCTTCCTACAGAAATGCTTAGGTTCTAAGCACCTCTCAAGGAAGTCCTCTGATTAATACTCTCCAACAATAATCACCCGAGGAACTCATATCATTTTTTTCCTTTATGGGTCAGGTCTGTCTCACAAGATAACCCCTCCAGAACACATTCCCCAACTCCTCACCAAGCACTGTACGCAACAATAAGCACTTGAATATTAAAATGTGACCCTTTCCAGCAACCTTAACAAAAAGAGTACAGAGAAGTAGAAATGGAAGGTCTTCCTCACAGTTCAGCTATCTGGGACTCTCACAAGAACAAAATCAACATGACAGGAATGCATGATGGGATGCCAGTCACTCTCAGCACTGTGTTATCCACCATCCAAGCAGAAACAACTTCTCAACCACTTACACACTCAGACTCACAGCTATCACACAAAGGACAACTGTGTGCATAATTTATAAAGGGACTGCCAAGTTTGGGCAATTCTAACGAGCCAACATAGAAAGAACACTAGAGGAAACAGTGCCTTAAAATATAACAAACGAAAATTTCAGCAAATGGATTAAGCTATAGAACATTACAGAAGGCAGCTCCAAATATAAAAATATGGAACCGCTCTATCTCAAAATTTCTGTAATACAGTCACAGACTAAGTTCTAAATTGAGTATCTATAAACTTACAAGAGAAGCACTGCTGAAAATCAGTAAAATGAACTTAACATTTTAATTTTTCACTTCTACAAAACCGAAATAAGAGTTTCTTCAGCTGGGGCGGTGGTGGCGCACGCCTTTAACCCCAGCACTTACTTGGGAGGCAGAGGCAGGCAGATCTTTGTGAGTTCGAGGCCAGCTTGGTCTAAAGAGCAAAAAAAAAAAAAAAAAAAAAAAAAAAAAAAAAAAAAAAAAGAGCTTCTCTAAAGAGCCCATGCTAGAGTAGCAATGCATATAGCACAAAGAACACATTGTAAGGAACAGACTCAAAACACTGGCAGAGTTGAACTGTCAACAGGCATTTGACAGGAAGTTTCATCCTGAAAACTTAAAACACAACCACTGTGGTGTACTGAAGTGAAGTCTAGGGAGTTCACACAACTCCATTTTTATTCTTACTGTTAAGAACAGGGGCCAGGCGGTGGTGGCGCATGCCTTTAATCTCAGCACTCGGGAGGCAGAGCCAGGCGGATCTCTGTAAGTTCGAGGCCAGCCTGGTCTCCAAAGTGAGTTTCAGGAAAGGCACAAAGCTACACAGAAGAAACCCTGTCTCAAAAAACAAAACAAAACAAATTTAAAAAAAGAACAGGAAAATAAGGACTGGAGAAATGGCTCAGCAGTTAAGAGCACTGGCTGCTCTTCCAGAGGTCCTGAGTTCAATTCCCAGCAACAACATGACAGCTCACAACTGTCGGTAACTCCAATTCCAGGGGATCCAACACCTTCACACCAGTGCATGTAAAATAAAGTTAAATAAATTATTTAAAAAAAAAAAAGAACAGAAATAAAAGTAACTAGCATTTCTCCCTACAAGAAACAGAGCCAGGTGGGGGCCACCCCAATGCCATTAAGAAGTAAATTCATTGTTTTAGTGTTATCTTGCTTTGGAAGTACATGATGTTAAGTTTCCTGTTAATAGGTTAGATATTTAACAATACAAACTATGCATAGCATATATTTAGATAGTAGTATGGCCTTGTTTCTCACTTTAATTTCCCTTCTTAATATAATCCTATGGTCAACTGTCAGCAAAGGTAAACCTCTACTACACCGACAGGCAACTAAAAACCTGAGCCAGGACTGGGGATCTAGTTCAAGTGAAGAATGCTTATTCGCCATGCACAAAGTCCTGGGTTCTATCCACAGTGCCACATAAACTGGGCATTGGGCAGAAGGGCAGGAAAATCAGGAGTTCAAGGTCATCCTCAACTACTTAGTGAGTTAGAGGCCAGCCTAGGCCACACAAGACCCAATGTCAAAATAAATGACCAGAGTAAAGTTAACCAAGATTACAACTGTGCAAGAGAGCCAAGCTGAGTTTACACAGTCAACAAGAAAAGGAGAAACCTAGCCCTGATTCCTGAAGGAAAACAGTGTACTACCCTGGGCCTTAGGAAGAATCAAGTCCACGCCCCAAAGGCAGCCCATTCAAGGTTAGCTGCCTAACACTCTGTTAGTAACTAGATAGGACTGCAATACAAATTACAAATGAACTCAAATTTCAAATACACACTTATGAAAGACTATGTAAGAAATTACTTTCATTATCTGCAAGCCTATGCAATTTCTCATTAATTAAAAACTCAATGAATAAAAATCATTTATTGTAATGAACACACAAATAAAAATATGTAGCTATACTAAGGTAGTCATTCCAACAAACAACTGGCCCAGACCCAAACTCTAGACATCTCAATTAACAGTTAAAACAGCCATTCCATACAGTGATTTTTATCTTTTTTTAAAAATAAAAGCAATAGAAGTTTTTAAATTTTCAAAATTAACTTTAAAAATAATTGTTTAAAAGATATTAAATGAAAAATTATCACAAAGCTGGCAAACTACTAAAAATAAGCTTCAGTTTGCTAAATTATGAAACTGGAGTCAAGAGCCAGGCATATATGCAGAATGGTTTCCAGGCTGGCACAAGGGCTGCCTTTGGGCACAGAAGGCCCTTTTTAGCTTTCATTTTTCGTTCATGTCAACATTTGCTTCAATAATTCAACTTCAACATCCACTTCACTACTGCTAGCTACGTGATCTCAAGAAAGTTACATAACGAAGAAGTCTATTGGGGTTTTTATTATTGGTAAAACTGGAAATAACGCCATCCTCCTCAAAGGATCACGGTCAAGATTCAGAAAGACTTTTATCTGAAGCAGCAGTGTCTGAGCTCGTAGAAGACTTTCGATAATGGCAGCTGTACCAGTTAATCATTAAGCACTTCCAGGGTGGTTGCAAAGTCAATGTTGACGCAGCTCAAGTATATGCTCAGGCTGCCAAGACCCACCCCCATCCCTAACACTTATCTCTTAAAAGTTTCCAGCCACTTTCCCTTAATTAAATCAACAGTTTCCAGGGCAAGCTTTACATCCCTGTGTTTTCTTTAAAAATTTCTTTTTTCACACACTGTATTTTGAACTTTCCCAGAGTCTAATACATTATGAGCCTAATATCTGTCAACCAGAATACACTTGCTCCCTTGAAAACACATGCAATTTAGATTAAAAAAGAATTGAAGAACTAATAAAAAGTCTGGTCTGGATGTATAATTGCCTTGATTCTACTACTTTTAACTATATTGGAGGAGGGGATATATTGAGATCATTTTGTATACATCACTAATATACTAGCTACTTTTAAAAAACCATTTTATATTACAGATTAAAATCTTTTACCCTCCTTGGTGCATGAGCTGGCTTTCTGGAACCTAGGCCTATGCAGAGACACTTTGCTCAGCCTTGGTGCAGGGAGGAGGCAACTGGACCTGCCTCACCTGAATCTACCAAGCTCTGCTGACTCCCCATGGGAGACCTTGCCTTGGAGGAGGTGGGAATGGGGGGAAGATTGAGGGGAAAGGTTGGGGGTGGGAGGAGGGAGGACAGGGGAATTCATGGCTGATATGTAAAATTAATTATAAAATAAAAATATTTTAAAAAAAATATCTTTTACCCATCATTCCTTGAAAAGTCAAGAAATGTACATACCCATCAGAATTTACCCAAAGTTCACTAAAATAGCACAAAAAATGTGTCTTGTGCTTTATTAGCGGTACCAAAAGAATTGATATAGCTTTTTGTTTTGTTTTTGGATTTTTCGAGACAAGGTTTCTCTGTGTAACAGTCCTGGTTGTCCTGGAACTCACTCTGTGGGCTAGGCTGGCCTCGAACTCACTGAGATCCGCCTGCCTTTGCCTCCCAAGTGCTGGGATTAAAGGCTTGCACCACCACCGCCGCCGCCACCACCCGGCTGATATAGCTTTTTTACAAAGATAATTTTTATGCTATTTAACTTTTTAAAAAGGGTAGTTTTTTTTTAACTCATGCAGATCAAGTCAAACCTATTTCATCTTTCAAGTGCATAAACATATTAAACATATCTCAACTCTTGACTTTCTTTCCTGTCTAAAGTATCAAATGATGTTTGTTTATTTTCTGGAATGGTGGGAAGGGGAAACAACTGATAAACTTTTACTTACAGGATTGTACTGAAGAGCTGAGACGTAAGCTTGTACTGCTCCTTCCATGTCACCTGCTGCTACCAAGGCTGCTGCCAGGTTAATATAACCATCAATGAAATCAGGCTTGAGCCGCAAGGCATGTCGATAATGCTCAATTGCTTCCTGCAACTGCCCTCTTTCCTTGTACACATTCCCCAAATTCGAATAGGCTTCTGCTAGAAGGGGATTCTGTTTAATTGCCAAGGTGCTAAAGTGAGCAGATCTGGAAAAGTGGAAAGCGTTGATGCATGGATATGCATGTTAGAAAAGAGGAGGAACGGCTCGTCCGCAACCCTAACAGTTTCCAAAAATCCTGTTCTATGGAACATTACCCTTTAACCAGCACACACAAGAACAGTTTGAAAACTAAAACTTTTCTAAGATGAGCATACCCAGATTCCATATAGGAAAGCTGGTTCTTATGTAAGGAGATTCTTATTAGAATCTATCACCAAACTTCTATTGTATAACGTAATCATTAAGATCTGGAATAAAAATGCTATGTGCATGAATCTCATTTTCCATTTGTTGTTAAGATTTAATGACACACATCTTCAATGCCTAAGTGTGCCAAAATGATAACTTACTAAAAGATCCAAAGCACAAATTCTTCTCTTTTGATTAATTCAAGTGATTATCTAAAAGCAACAACGATTTAATGAGGGTATTTCCAACTTGAATCACATATGCCCCTCCTCCCAGAGTCCCTTAAGCTGACAGGTCTGGATGCTCAGATGTACACTAAGAATAATTATCTAAAAAGAACTCATAAAGCAGCAGCCCCAAGTGATAAAAATCTAGGGGAAAAAAACCTAATCATACTTGGTAATGTGCTCACCCCCACAAAACAGGGGAGAAATAACTAGCAGCTAGGCATGTCAAAAATGAGCAAAAAAAGAAAGAGCACCTGGGCGTTGTCGGCTCAGATGAAAGCCAGCACTGGAAAACTCGCAAGTTCAAATATTTAGTTCTCATTTTTTTAAGCTCAGCACCCAGAGGCAGGTTACCCCGACATCTCCTACCTGTCCAGCCTTCGACACTGGAAGTGTATAGATGAAAGTAATAAAAGGACACCAGTATTGTCAGGCTCTTGTCGCCAGAGCTGCATGCAGTGTCTCTCAGCTGCCTCAAAATCTCCTGCCTGATATTCTCGATGTGCCAACTCAGCTAACCCTTGGAAGGAAAGCATACGTTTCGTTGGTTCTGGAGAATCATCAAAACATTTGAGGGAAGGAGGGGGAAAACAAAAAGTTAGAAATGCAAACCAAAAAAAAATGTAAAAATATGGTAAATTAAACTTAAAGATGAAAATGCTTGAAACTATGTAAAGCACTAGAGTGTTCTGCATTTTATTTAAAGCCCCAATCTACAGAATTGATCTTCAAATTCACCCATTACTAAAGCTTCCTTTTCTAAACCGCAGTAATATTTACTTCCAAATGAGATTCTTTTAACTCTGTAGTTTTGAACTCTAAATCACGGGTAGTTAGCATACTGACACAAAACACTAAACATGAAATCTGCAAAAGTTACAAAGATTTGTCAGAATAACCAACCTCGTGCTAACAATACTTCATCCTACATTTCAAGCTGGGTTTGTAAGGCTGGGATAGTCGAACACTTTCTCGGTGTAGGTAACACCAGGTGTCCCCATAACTTTATACTGCTGTTTGTGAGTTTTATAGCTTTTTTTTTTTTTAGGAGCAACAATAAAAACAAGCCTAAGGAAAACAACTGAAAGTCCAAGTGCTACTTTCACTTTTAAAGCAGCTGATAATCAAGAATCTGTCAAGGGCTAGAGCATTTAATGGGTTCACCAAACATTTTAAACAAAGACCCAAAGGTTGCTGCTCCTCTACTGGCAAGGACTCACAAGAAGACCAAATTAGCTAAATCCCTCCTACGCTTCCTTAGCGCTAACATTTTCCGCTGTGTTCCCGGCTTTCACCGAAGGATTGGGACATTGAAAACAACCCTGTACAATATCCAGGCAACCTACCGTTGCAATAGTTTAAAAATATGCTACAATATAGAAAACTGGGCAAAATATAAAATAAACGACAAAAAGTACTTTTGTTCTGGGGGACTTGACAATGAAAAGCTGAAGCCCAGGTACATGCCTAAGGCTCAGCTGTAAACATTTCTCTCATAAATGATGAAGTAGAAATTCAACCATAACACTCTCTAGTCTATCTAGATGGTTAGAATGGGAAACCACAGACCTAGTAGTACATAATTTTACCAAGGTCATGGGGACAAGCTCAAATTTAAGCCAAGCTCCCCCAGATCACAGCTGATGAGTGCTCTGGATACTCTAGAAAGCAATTTCCTGACAGAACGCACAGCTGACCACAAAAACAAAGACCGGGAATATCTGTGTCCAAATCTGAGGTCGGAGCTTTAAGATAAACTAGAAAATTATATTTTAGACAAGAATGCAGCACTTGCTAGCTCCTAAATTTAGCACATTACTTGTCGGCACTTATCCAAGTCGCTTATCTGCTCCTTTAATACTGGCCATTTCCTCAAATAAAGTTAACAAGTCAGAAAAGGGCAAGCCCTCACAAAAATCTAACACGGAATCTTAAATCTTTGAAAATCACTGTGGGAAAACGGGAAGGCGGGGATCAGACTAATTATTAATCCCACTCCCGTCAATTGTGAATGACATACTATCGAAGATTCATCCATTTATTATCGCACCATGTCCAAAGCCAGCAACTGAAATCTTGACACACAACTGCCAAACAACAAAAAACAATATCCTCTTGGAAACCTTAGAAGCGCAGCTCGGTTCCTCACTCCCTCCCGCCCCAAATAGCCTCAATCTGGAAAGGCAGTTGAAGGACAATCCTACAATTTGGTTGTTTTCTTATTTTCAGTAGCGAAGGCTCGGGAATGAATTGTCGAAAAAGGGGCAAACGCTTTGCACTTGTGCAGCTACACTCCAGGTGCTTTACAAACTCTTCAAGCAAGGATGGAAACTTTAAAAAAAAATACACACCCTATGAATAAAGAGATAACTGGGCTAAAGAATGGGGGTGAAAACCCAGAGGCGGCGGCGGAGGAATACATTGAGAAAGTGACACAAAGAGAGAATTGGGCGGGCAGGGTGGTCGATGCCAAGCACGCACCGAGGTGGTTTCTTCCCCAAGGATAGGAAACGATCTTCGGGCTGGCACACTTGCAGAGAAAGGGTGTGGTTGCCACGAGCGGGGAGGGCTGACGGGGTGGGAAACTCAGGACGGGGGCAGCGGGTGCAATTGGGCGATGGCTAAGAGAACCCCTGGAAATTTCCAACCTAAACTGGGGCCGCTCAACCCAAGAACACCAGAAGGCGCTGGCAGGCAGGCGTGCGGACTCAAGGTCCCCTCTTCTTGAGGTTACTTGGAAACACATCGAGGAGCTTTCGCTAGTCTTTGCCTGATGCAAAGTGAGGCTAGGATTACATCAAAATAGCAGCCCGGCCCCAGACTGGCAGAGGGGGACTAAAAGTGGCCAAGGGAAAAAGGATGGGAGGGTGGGAGGTGGAAGTGCACGGGGGGGCGGGAGCGACAAGCTGGAATTGGGGGAGAAAGCAGTTGCGATGGAGACAGAAAGAGCAGGGATTCCAATGCAGCCCATTCCAAGACATTCTAAGCGCACACGTGTGCTAGAAAGCGTCCCGAGAGAGAAGGCTAGAACACTGGTGGGATAAAACAACAACGAAAAAGCCCAAAAGCAAGCAAAATGCAAGCAAGCAACGAGGGAATGTTTACGGAACGGACGACAGCATCAAACCCGATCAGATGGCAGTAGAACTCGAGAGTTCAGCAATGCCACTGATGTAATGGGGATGGTTAGAGGGAAGGGAATGATGAGAGATACAAGACGGCACCAGACCCCAAAGGGACGTCTGCCAAAGTAGAATGGGACACTGGTACCTGTACTGTCGGCCACGTTGCCCACGGAAGACGCCATCTGGAGCTTCTTGAAATAGAGCAAGAGGGGGTAATTGCTTCTACTGCCGCCACTACTGGCAAGAATGTTTCTAGAGGTAGCAGGAAAAAGGCAGCAGCCGTATCAGTGTTTTGGAAGGCTTAAGGGGCGGCAGCAGATTCTGGACTCGAATCTTAAGAACTCTTGTTAGACATCTACCTCTCACTGTCTTGAAATGGCGGCGATGGCTCCTCGATCGAAACAACACAGGCCGGAACTACTTTCTGTTACAATCAAGTACCCCGCGGAGGTAGCGCGTAATAAGACTACCGATCAAATGACTGTAATCAAAATCACTTGCTCTTACGTAACCTTCCGCCCAAGGTCCATTGCGACAAACACGACTAATAGAGAGCGCATGCGACAACCTTGTCAAGGCAACTCCGGGTTGAGGGCACCCTGTGGGGCAAGAGCCTGCAAGTTTTTAAGAGAGAGGCGGAAGGGCAAAAACGCTCGTCGATTACACTTTTTTTTTTCGCGGCGGGGGTGGGGGGAGTGCTAAAGTAGGAGTCTACTTACTACCTGGTCATTGATGTCGATATTAGCAGGAATGCCAGATACGTCTCGAAAAGTTTAATGAACTCCATTCGTAAGAAAATGGGTAGTTTACATGGCCAGAGTGTCAGTTCTAAGCAAATAGATGCGAATAATTGTATTTCCGAGACGGAACTGTTCGAGACGATGGGGGAGCCGGTACCGATTTGAATGCTTCTTGATTCGGACTCCACCCATGAATTTAAGTACTTTGATGAGAAAATGATACTTTCTCTGGGCTGAGTGAACCTAAATGTGTCCGATTTGAACCATATAGCCCAAAAATTCAAAATCGTTGTGGTATTCAGGAGAGTAATAGTCTACAGTAACAGGGTAAATGCTCAATTACTTGGGGACCTGCTGCGAGTTTACATGCCAAAAGCAACCATAGAAATGTTAAAGATGATTCGTTTTCGTCAAAATTCCTGATTCTGAGTTGTGACTTCGTTTAGCACAACAGCTCTGCAAATCGTTATGGTCTGCGAATGCCATTGAGCTTAAGGCAATTCAGCAATACTAAATGCGTTCATTTGCCATCTGCTTAAACTATACATCTACAGTGAATCCCCAATTGCCTGCCTTTGACAAAACAGCTCATAGGATCCTCCTGTGGTTTCAAGTGCAGCATTCGGACATTTTGTCATATTATTAATTTATACCTCCTTCCTTGTTCCTAGAAAATTTTAAGATAACTTGTCACATCAGCAGGCAATTTTTACAAGCCACTAGAGGCTATAGTTAGATCGCTTAGAGAGCCTTTTTGTTTAAAAAAAAACTCTTTGATGTAAGAAAATTCAGTGAGCTTGTGTAAAAATGTTTGCTGTCTAGTCCCTTGGCAACATAAATAAGTCCTCAAGTGCTGCTTTAGTTTTTTGGAATCGCTGACCAAACTGAACCCTGGATATGAGTGTAAAGAAAGTTGATAATATTAATTTTCGCCCCATAGAATCATAGCATGTAGTGAAAAAGAAGGTTGATCACACAAACTCTCCGGTATACCGGCCTTATCTTTTCATTTGATATACCTGGCAAGCCCCTCCCCCACCAAGTGCGCCACCTTCCGTGAATGCTCTCAGCTTTTCCGCTTTAACAATAGCCGTCTCAGATTCTCCCAGATGTTTAGGCCTTCCTGATTAATGCAAGGTGGTTAAGTAAAACTTGTTGAATGTCAGGTCATACTCCCAGTCGGACAGCTATTGGACGCATAAAAAACTGGTCTAGGTTTCCCTTATCTGGAGAGAATTCCCAGGTTGTTATTAGATATTTGGCTACTATGAAAACAGTTGTTTTGTGAGGCTCATGTAGCTCAGCAAGGAAAGCCCTTCAAAGAATCAGCCCAGGAGCCGGTCCCGAATAGCACCTGGGAGGTTTGATTCCAGGAACTTAGCAGGCAAGCATACTTTCTTCAGCCAATAAAGTAACGTTTACTAACATCTCTATATTCTAAGCACTGTGGGAAACATAAAAGGGAAAAGAGAAAATCTTTGCCTCAGGGAACTTCAAGTCCAGTTAAGTAAACCCAAAAGGTCACTTAACAGTAATACTGAGGGTTGTTTAATGAAATCCATTTGACTCTACTGGCTGGAAAGGGGACCTCCACCTCGGACTAGAGGGGCCAGATGAAGGCTTGAGCTGGGCATTGCCTTGAAGGCGGTGTTTTTGTGCTCCTTTCACTTTTTTTTTTTTCTTTCTATGCAGAAATTTGAAATTTGGAGTCATTTGTAAATATATCAGCTGCTTCGATTCTAATCCCAGACACTGCCACTTAACGCCAATGATGGTCTATTACCTTCCTATCCCTTGTAACATCCCCAGAAATCTACTGGCTTAAAACCCACTTTTCACAGCAATACCATCGCTGGAGGAGGAAGCTGGGACATGCAGCTCCCATATGTAATCACTGGAAGAGTGTTCCAAAGGTTAAATGAAGCTGAACTGAACAAAATCATTGATGAAGCAGCCCAGGCTCTCCAGATGTGTGGAGATACTATTCTAGAGCCCCTTGGAGTCTGTAACCAGTCACGATGAAGAAAACTGGTCTTGGAACCTTCCAGAAAGAAAAAATTTCAAGAAATTGTTTTTAATATAGTATTGTTGTTGCGTGTATGATGTGTGTGGGCTCGTGTACCAGTGTGCATGCAACAGTATGCCAGTGGAAGTCAAAGGAAAACTTTGTGGCGTTCTCTCCACCTCTCCACGTTTGGGGATTGAACTCAGGCTGAACCATTTCACTGGCCTCCTCCCCCCCCCTTTTTAAATTGGAATAAGATTAAAGAAAAACAAACCAGTTTTATGGTAGTATAGCCATCATTAGCCAGTGAATTGGGAAATGAGAATGTATTTGCTGGCTGCTCTGATGAAAACAGTGACCAGCTGGAATAACAGTGAAAAGACTGGAAAACAGCACACCTGTAAACAGAGAAAGCCTAACAGAGAAAGCCCGACAGATAACGAGGCCAGATAAGGATCTGCAAAACAAAGGTGAGAAGCCTGGGGAGCCTTCCTGAGCTCTGCCTAAGGATGTACTTTTCCTCAGGCTAGGCGGCTTTAAAGATGCGAGATGGCAGGGCTCAAAAGGCCATGTAGGTCCACTTCCTTCTTCAATGATCACTTGGTTTCTTGGCCTAAAAGAGAGTATGAAAATGCACGTCAAAATGAAGGCAAAGCTGAGCCTGATCTTGCTCCTTCAGGCCTAGAATCCCAGCATTTGGGAGGTTGAAATGATCCTCCTGCCTCCACGAAGGGCTACATAAATGCATTCCGGATTAGGCTGAACTACAGTGTGGGACCCTTCTCAAGGGGGAAAAAAGAAATAAAACAAAAATAAAGTGGAGGCCCAAACCTTGGTTCATCCTCCCAATTCAAGTCTACCGTGGAATGTTGTCCAAAAAGATGTTCGAAGGCTACAGCCTGAAACCATTTGCAAAGAGGAAAAAAACAAACACCTAACTAAATGCACTGAAGGGCTCGGGATTTCAGAAGAGACTTGCATCTTCTCCTGTGGCTATGTGCCTGCGGCACTATTTTCTGCGCTGCTTCTAGATAAGAGACTATTGTCTGCTCAGTTCTCTCCTATTCTCCTCAAGTAGGAGCCAGCTCTTCCCTCAAGAAGAGAATCTGGCTTTATTTATTGGCACCAACAAGACTTTGATTGCAGAGCCCTGGAGTGAGTCATGCTGTCCCCGCTAGCTTACCCATTGCTACCTCCAAGGCAGAATAAAAAATAAAAAATAAAAAAAAAATCCAAAGGGCTGTGAGTGCTCTCCAGCCCAGAGTCTGTGTCGGAAAGTACTTGCTGTCCTCTTCCTGTGCTTTCAGTGGAGAGCAGTCATGGAGCACTGAGAAGCCTTCCGCAGGGGCTGAAAGAAACTTGTAAGAGAACGGGGAGGGTAGTGGGGACAAACCCCACTAGAAGACAGAAGCGACAGCAGCACAGGTGCTAGATGGTGCTTTTGTTCGTCTTCTTTCTGGGCGGCTCTGATGACCATTATTTTTTAAGCTGGAGCTTTTGTGTCCATGGTATAAGCACTTCACAGTAAAATTGAACACTCAAAGGACAGTTTTGGCTTTTATGAACAACCAGATGTAGAGGGACAATGGTGGGTCTAATTGAGCATTCAACAAGGGGCGCTGGAAATAGAGCTTTTTGTTGTTCAAGGTCCCCCTTGTCTGAATGTGCAATTTCCTTGGATAGATTGACCAATCCAGTATCACCGTTCCTGTACCATTTACATTACGTCAGCATATCCTAATAGACTCATTTCCAAAACTGTCTTCCCAAACCAAGTGAAGAATTTCCTAGCATTGCTGAGAGAGTGTGAAAACACAGCACTGTGCACTTTGTGAGCAAGAAAAAGAGGTTGAGTCTGGCGGTGGTGGCACATGCCTTTAATCCTAGCACTCGGGAGGCAGAGACAGGAGGATTTCTGTGAGTTCGAGGCCAGCCTGGTCTACAGAGCGAGATCCAGGACAGCCAGGGCTACACAGAGAAATCCTGTCATGAAAACAAAGGAAATCTTTTGCTGCTGTAACTATTTCAGTTATGTAAAAACTTAATCAGTTTCTTCAGGGACACAAGTATTAATGGGTTCCCTTGAAGTTGTTTTGGTTCTTTGTTTCTTGAGACAAATTCTCTGTGTGTGTGTGTAACAGCCCTGACTTGCCTGGAGCTATCTATGTAGATCAGGCTGGCCTCGAACTCACAGAGATCTGCCTGTCTTTGTCTCCCAAGTGCTACCGCTAAAGGTGTGTGCCACCATCATGCTGCTGGCTGTTTTGGTTCTTTACCAAGGAAAGTCTTGTGGTATTAGAAGTATGAAATATCATTCACAGTCGGGCGGTGGTGGCGCACGCCTTTAATCCCAGCACTCGGGAGGCAGAGCCAGGCGGATCTCTGTGAGTTCGAGGCCAGCCTGGGCTACCAAGTGAGTCCCAGGAAAGGCGCAAAGCTACACAGAGAAACCCTGACTCGAAAAATCAAAAAAAAAAAAAAAAAAAAACATCATTCACAAATATGCAAATAAACACTATGGATGACCAGATTCCCCTTCTCAACCCTCCTACTCCTTTGCTCCTCCATCATGAGTTTTTTAATTCATTGAAAGCGCATTTGGTGGGTACCCAACCAGAAGTTGAATAAAGATTTTAAAATAAACATTGTCTCTTTAAGTATCCTGTATTTCTTTCTTTTGAGACAGGGTTTCTCTATGTAGTCCAGGCAGTCCTGGAACTCGCTCTGTAGACTGACTTGTCTTGAACTCACAGAGATCTTCCCCAGTATTGAGATTCAAGGCTTATGCCACCACACTAGGCCATAGCCAGTTTTGTTTTGTTTTTCTTGTCTTTTCAAGACAGGGTTTTTCTGTGTAACAGTCCTGGCTGTCCTGGAACTCACTAGAAGGCCAGGCTGACCTTGAATTTGCAATTAACTTCCTGCCTCTTTGTCCTATAATGCTGGAACCCCAGATCCTTCTTATCATACTGGCAAGATTTTAAAATGCAAAGCTACTTTTAAAAATACACAAAACAGCAGGGCAGTGGTGGCACACGCCTTTAATCCCAGCACTCAGGAGGCAGAGGCAGGCAGATCTCTGTGAGTTCAAGGCCAGCCTGGGCTACAGAGGTAATTGATGAGGAAAGAGCTAGTCCTACATTATATGCCAAACAAGCAAGAGATCTTGTATATGTGTGCATTCCTTTCTTTGGGCTCTTTTGATTTATTTTATTTATTTATTTATTTATTTATTTATTTATTTATTTATTTATTTTGGTTTTTCGAGACAGGCTTTCTCTGTGTAACTTTGCACCTTTCCTGGAACTCACTCTGTAGCTCAGGCTGGCCTCGAACTCACAGAGATCTGCCTGCCTCTGCCTCCCGAGTTCTGGGATTAAAGGCATGTGCCACCACCGCCCAGCTTAATTTTATTTTTTTAATTAATTTATTTATTTTTCTATTATCAGCTTGATACAGTATAAATTCTTAATAGTGAAATGTTTCATTGAGGTTTGCCCAGTGATCAAGTAAAACCAAAACTTACTATAAGCTACAGTCATCCTAGGGTCCCCCCTGCTATGTAGCCTCCCTGGATCTGTGGGTTGTAGTCTGATTGTTCTTTGCTTTATACCTAGTATCCACTTATGAGTGAGTACATACCATGTTTGTCCTTTTGGGTTTGGGTTACCTCACTCAGGATGATATTTTCTAGTTTCATCCATTTGCCTGCAAATTTCATGCTATTACTGTTTTTTTCTCCTGAGTAGTACTCCAATGTGTATATGTACCACATTTTCTTAATCCATTCTTCAGTTGAAGGGCTTCTAGGTTGTTTCCAGGTTCTGGCTATTATGGATAATGCTGCTATGAACATAGTTGAGCATGTATCTTTGTGGTATGATTGAGAATTCCTTGGGTATATGCCCAAGAGTGGTATGGCTGGGTCTTGAGGTAGATTGATTCCCAATTTTCTGAGAAACTGCCACACTGATTCCCATAGTGGTTGTACAAGTTTGCTCTTTACTGTGAATGTAACAAGACTAGTTGTTTGAAGTTAACTTACCTTAATTTCACCACATAAAATTGTGAACTGAAATAAGCCCCTTTCTCTGGTTTTGTGTGTCAACTTGACACAAGCTAGAGTCATCAGAGAGGAAGGAGCCTCGGCTGAGGAAATGCCTCCATGAGATCCAGCTGTAAGACATTTTTTCATTTAGTGATCTGTGGGAGAGGGCCCAGCCCACGGTGGGTGGTGCCATCCCTGGCTGGTGGTCCTGGTTCTATAAGAAAACAGACTGAAGCCGAGTGGTGGTGGCGTATGCCTTTAATCCCAGCACTCAGGAAGCAGATGCAGGTGGTTTTCTGAGTTCCAGGACAGGTTCCAAAGCTACGCAGAGAAACTCTGTCTGGAGGGGAAAAAAAAAAGGAAATTGGCTGAGCAAGCCATGAGAAACAAGCTAGTTAGCAGCATCCCTCCATGGCCTCTGCATCAGCTCCTGCCTCCAGGATCCTGCGCTGCTTGAGTTCCTGTCCTGACTTTTTTCGGTGATGAACAGCAATGTGGAAGTGTAAGACAAATAAACCCTTTCCTCCCCAGCTTGCCTTTTTTTTTTTTTTTTTTGGTTTTTCGAGACAGGGTTTCTCTGTGTAGTTTTGCGCCTTTCTTATCACTCACTCTGTAGCCCAGGCTGGCCTTGAACTCACAGAGATCCGCCTGGCTCTGCCTCCCGAGTGCTGGGATTAAAGGCGTGCGCCACCACCGCCCAGCTCCAGCTTGCCTTTTGGTCCTGATGTTTCATCACACCAATACAATCCTAAATTGCTTTTGTCGGTTTTTTGTTTGTTTTTGAGACAGTGTCTATGTAGTATAGACTGTCCTGGAACTTAATGTAGATCAGGCTGGCCTTGAACTCATTGTCTCTGCTTCTCGAGTGTTGGAATTAGCCTATCACAGCAGCAGAAATGAGACTAGGACAGATAAATAGGGGCTTCTCCCTAAACGGTTCCTAGAGGACACAGTTTTGAGTTACTGCACAAGCACCCAAAACTAGCTTATGAATGCCCAGCCTTAGCTTGGCTTAGTTTCTAGCCCTTCCCCTCCCCCCTTTCAATACTAAGAATTTTCTTATGTTTGTACTTTATTAATGAAGTTCAAGTAATTAGGATAATGGGGAATCCACATGTCCTGATCTACCTAGGGCAGTCTCATAGAAATATATTGTCTCCACTTCACTGTTCATTCTTTTACAGAGACCTGGAATGGATGAAAAATTACCTGATCACCTGTTTATTAATCATTTCCATCTTCATTCTCCCAGGATCTTTTTTTTTTAAATATTTTATATCTTTATAGAATTTATTTTTTTTTCTTTTTTCTTTTTTCTTTTTGAATGCTGAATGCTGTTTATTGAAGGAGGGAGGAGGTCTTAAATACAGGCTTACAGCACAATGGGAGAACCCCGGAGGGCAGAAGTTTGCTACTGATGTTTTACAATCTTCCATCTAAGCTGTTAACACCCAATATGCAGGACACACAGACAAGGATCTTCCCTTAAGCTTTCAGGAGGGTGGAACCCGGCAGGGAATTAGCATAGGGAGGATATCAAGGTCAAGGTCAGTAAGCAAGACAACAGCTACCCAAAACGAGGGCCAGGGCCCTACAGGTCCCCCCTTTTACTAAAAAAATGAGTTTCTGCCGGGCGTTGGTGGCGCACGCCTTTAATCCCAGCACTCGGGAAGCAGAGCCAGGCGGATCTCTGTGAGTTCGAGGCCAGCCTGGGCTACCAAGTGAGCTCCAGGAAAGGCGCAAAGCTACACAGAGAAACCCTGTCTCGAAAAAATCAAAAAAAAAAAGAAAAGAAAAAAAAATGAGCTTCTGACTTAGGTTGTGTGGAATGTCAGCAGATCACCTTACCCGTCATGGAGACGCCTGCCCAGGCCACACAGGTGCTCTGTCTTAGGTTGGTGAGTGCCCCCTAGGTATTACCCATCTCTGAATACTCATTATCATACAGGCTCAATTGTGTGTAAGCTGCAGAGTTAACTGCTGCCAAAGATCTCAAAGTGGCACTGGGCTTGCAATCTGTGTGTTCAACACAGAAAAGACCAACAGAGGTCCTATCCCACCCATAGCCAGTAGGCTAAAGGCAACTGAGCCATTCCCTTCCTTAACGAGCCTTACTGCAAATTGGAGTCCTTGCAAGATGGCATCCCAAAAGCTAGCCAGCTTTTCTTAACTTTAAATTATCCCATCTACCTTTTGCCTCTCAGCTTTAATTTATTTGTTTTGAGACAGGGTTTCTCTGTGTAGCTTTGGAGCCTTTGCTAGAACTCACTCTGCAGCTCAATCTAGCCTCAAACTCAGTGATACTCCTGCCTCTGCCTCCTGAGTGCTGGGATCAACGGCATGTGCTACTACTGCCCAGCTTCAGTCTGTTTTCTTCCAGCAGTCCTCCTCTGTCTGCTAGATCTCCTTCTCCCAGATTTCTCCTATGTATTCTCTCTGCCTGCCAACCCTGCCTATCCTTTCTCCTGCTCTGGTATTGGCCAGTTCTTTATTAGACCATCAGGTGTTTTACACAGGCACAGTAACACAGCTTCACAAAAGTTAAACAAATGCAACTTAAACAAAAATAACACACCTTAAAATAATATTCTACTGCAAGTTCAGGCTGATCAGCCTTTTTATTCCTCTTGACTGGATACTTGGGGATATACCCAAATAGAAACTGCCTAAATTTTATCCAAGCCTTTAGTCCCGGCACTTGGGAGGCAGAGGAAGCAGATCTCTAAATTTGAGGCCAGCCTGATCTACAGAGCGAGTTCTAGGCCAGCCAGGGCTACACAGAGAAACCCTGTCTCAGAAAGAAAGGAAGGAAGGAAGGAAAGAAAGAAGGAAGGAAGGAACTGCCTAAATTTCATTGCTAATAGGGCCAGGGAAACTTACTCTATTTAGAGACATGGAGTACTAATGGCCTGATGCAGGTCAGGGTTCCAAGAGTTCTGAGGTTGCTAAGTGCATTGTTTGGAAGGGTGTGCACATAATATGCACAGGTGAAGGAGCCAGACTGCCAAGTGCATTAGAAAAAAGCAGGCATGCAAAACAAAAACCAAACTGAGTTCCAAGATAAACCATTTCACTTGCTTGCCTGCCTCACCATCAACACACATACAGACACAAAACAGTAATAAATAACAACTTTTAAAGTGTGTTCAATATGTTCATAATGTCATACAACAGATCTCGAACCCGTTTAAAAGCAGCTCCAAGGGATGAGGCTGGAACTCAGTTGGCAGAGAGCTTGCTGCATGCATGGGGTCCTGGTTCCCATTCATGCACTTCGTGGAACCAAGGCGGTGCCTATAATTCCAGAACTCAGGAGATGGACAATGGAGCATCGGAAGTTCAAGGTAGATCTGAAATTCAAGGTCATCTACTCTGCCTTTGGCTTTGTATCAGGTTCAAGGCCAGTCTGAGCTGTCAAAAAAAAAAAAAAAAAAAACCACCACCTTTCACCCTCCAAGCAGAGAAGGAGATTCTTTGGAAACCAGTTCAATGGCTTTTGCTGCTTATTCTTTTGTTTCAAACTCCACAAAGGCAAATCCCTTAGGATCCCCAGCAGACTTGTAATGTGGACTATTTATGTAAACCACATTGCTACATTTTCCAAATATTCTCTTTTGGTTTTTGGCTTTTCGAGGCAGAGTTTCTCTGTGTAACTTTGGAGCCTGTCCTAGAACTCCCTCTGTAGACCAGGTTGGCCTCGAACTCAGAGATCCTCCTGCCTCTGCCTCCCAAGTGCTGGGATTAAAGGCATGTGCCGCCACCACCAGGTTTAGACATACACTCTTAACAACTGAGCTATCCCCAGCCACAGTATTTATACATTTATATTTTTACAGCCTCATCTTGTGACTGATCCAAGTTGGGGCCGAGGAGATGACTTAACAGTTAAGAGCTCTGGCTGCTCTTCCAGAGGACCCAGGTTCAATCCCCAGCATCCACATGTCAGCTCACAACTGTCTGTAACTCTGCTTCCAGGAGACCTGATACCTTCTTCTGGCTTCAGCAGGTACCAGGCACAAAAGTAGTGCACAAATACATGCAGGCAAGATATCCCATATCAGATCCCTTGAAAGTGGAGTTACAGATGGTTGGGAGCCACCATGTGGGTGCTGGGAACTGAAGTAAAAAGCCTGTGCTTTTTATCCACTGAGCAGTCTTTCCAGCCCCCACATATGGAACTTTAGGTAATAGAGCACTGAAAAAGATAAGAACAACCGGACTCCACAATGTTGAAGGCATCAAGTTCTTAACTCAAGGCTTTAAAACAGGGAAACAAAAGCAAGTTCAGAAAACGAAATGACCTGACACCTGAAGATCTTTGATTACTTGTCCTTACACAAGTAGACCGGAGATAGTTGTGCTAGAGACCCCATTCCCAAAGATCCTAACAGCTACTCCTGGGTGAAGAGCTGGACCATAAAATAGCATCAGTGGAAAAAAACCATAGCAGGCCTCATATTGCATGCTGAAAATAGGTGAAAGGGTGTGGAGCCAGAAGAACACATGTTAGGTATCAAAATAGCTCTGGAATTCAGCCTGCACCTCCATCTCGGCTTTGCCCCATTGGTCTTAACCAATTACAAGTGCTCTGTCTCTGGGCACTAGTCCTGCCTGCCTGGTCTTCCATATTTGACCTTCGGCTATCTAAAATGCAGGCCAGAATAAAGTCAATACCCTGCATAAAAGCCCTCCGTGGTTGTCTAGCATCCAGTTTCATGTGCAAGGCCCTCCATATGTCAGCTCCTCCAACTAATCCAGCCGCATCTGCTGCCACATCTTGTACTCAAAGTACAATGCACATTGCATTTCCCTAAAAAGATCTGACTACTTCACATATCCAGCCGTGCCTTTTCCCTATCTTCTCCTCAAGCCAAAATGCCCATCTGTAGCAGGAATCTTCAAAGTTCTTGCCGGATCCTCAGCTGGTCTTGTCTCCTCAGACTGGAGGCCTCTGAGTCCTCATCCGGAATGGGTCTCAGCTGAATTACTGCTCAAAAGCCTGAATGCTTAACCAGCCAAAATCTTCTAGTTTCTGGTCCTCACGCCTTATTTATCTTTTTGCTTTCTACCACCACTCCCTGGGATTAAAGGCTGGCTTTCTGGGATTAAAGGCATGTGTCACCATGCTTGGCTGTTTCCAATGTGGCCTTGAACTCACAGAGATCCAGAGGGATTTCTATCTCTGGAATGCTAGGATTAAAGGTGTGAGTGCCACCATTTTCTAACCTTTGTATCTAGTGGCTGTCTGTTCTCTGACCCCAGATAAATTTATTAGAGTACACAATATTTTGGGGAACACAATACCACCACACCCATCCCTTCCATCCTAGTCAAATAATTTCATTTCACTTATTTTTTTATAGTTTTTGAGACAGTTTCATACACCCCAAACTAGCTTCAAATTTCATCGCTTTGAACTTCTGATTCCTCTGCCTCTACCTCCCTAGGTCTTGGATTATAGGTGTGGGCCACCATATCTAGTCTTTTTGTTGTTTTTTTTCTATTAAGTTTTATTATCTTGTGTGTATGGCTGCATCGCCTGCATGTATATCTGTATACATGTGCATGCTATGCCCCTGGATGCCTGAAAAGGGGCATTAGATCCCCTAGAACTGGAGTTACAGTTGTGAGCTGCCGTGTGGATGCTGGGAACTGAACTCGGGTCCTCTGCAAGAGAAATAAGTGTTCTTTTGTTGTTGTCCTTGTTTTTGTTTGTTTTTCGAGACAGGGTTTCTCTGTGTAGTTTTGGTGCCTATCCTGGAACTCACTCTGTAGACCAGGCTGGCCTCGAACTCACAGAGATCTACCTGGCTCTGCCTCCGGAGTGCTGGGATTAAAGGCATGCACCACTGCTGCCACCACTGGGCACCACATCCTTGTCTTAACTGCTACCTGAACACTAAGAACTTCAAATATCTTACTACCTGCTAGATATCTGCATTAGTCCTCCAGACCCTGGAAAGAGTACATGCTTCAAATGGAACTACACACACACACACACACACACACACACACACACACACACACACACACACACACACCTATTCTGTGTGGAGTTTTTTCCATCCTCCTCATCCTCCCCTTCCTTTTCTCTTCTTTTCAGACAGAGGATTTCCAATGTTTTCAAGGCTGACTCCTTGAAGCAACGGTCGCAGTTTCCTGCTGTCCTCTGTGGGTGGCTGTGTGTCATTCATCCTGGCACTTCTGCAAAGCTTGGGGGCATTCTTCCTGGAAGCTGAGCCTCCAGCATGGTTCTCCACATCTCCCTGCATTCCGGGAGCCCACTCACACTTTTGAGAAATGTCTTTTCTGCTTAGTCAGCCTTTATCTTTGTTGCTGTCAACAAATAGCTATGACAAATATAGATTTCATCAGGAAACAGGAATCTGGACTCATTCTTGACTCTCCAGAGACACATGTAACCAGTCAGTCCTGGAACCCTGTTTTTTGTATCCTTCCTGTTTCTGCCAGTTGCTGCCTCCTGTGTTGATTTTTGGGTTTTTTTTGTTGTTGTTTTCCAGTACTGGGGATGCAATGTAGGTCCTTGAACATGCTAAAAAGGCCCACTACCACTAAGATCTTTCCTTTTGTTATTTTATTATGTTTATTTGTGCTGTGTGTATGTGTGTGCTCGAATATGCACAGGTGTGAATGTGCACATGCCATGATGCACATGTGTAAGTCAAAGGACAACTTGTAATGGTTGGTTCTCTCCATCTTCCACGTGAGTCATCTTGGGGGAATGAAACTCAAATCAAGTATATTGATAACTTTTCTATAGCTTCGATAAAACAGCATGACTGAGGCCATTTAGAGAAGGAAGGGTTTATTTGGGGCTTACAGTTTCAGAAGGCTGGGGGCGCATTACCATCACAGTAGGGAGCACACACAGCAGGCAGGGAGCACACAGCAGGCAGGGAGCACACAGCAGGCAGGGAGCACGCAGCAGGCAGGGAGCACACAGCAGGCAGGGAGCACACGCAGCAGGCAGGCATGGCACTGAAGCAGCAGCCGGGACCTCGCATCCTGATTCAGAAGCAGGAATCAGAGAGCACACTGAAAATAGCTCATATCTTTTGAAATCTCAAGTCCCCCTCCCAGAACTGCAATTACAAATGATTGTGAGCTATCATGTGGGTGCTAGGAATCCAAACCAGTTCCTCTGAAAAAGCAACCAGCGTTCTTAACTCCTGAGCCATCTCTCCAGCCCCTAGGCTTACAGATTCCTTTGCTACTGTCTGTGTCTGGCTTTCACATGCATTCTTTGAATTCTAACTCAGGTCATCAAACCCACGTGCCATTCACTCACTGACTTATCTCTCCAGTCCAGTGATTTGTTTCTTACCGTTTTTGCCCCCAAGGAACTTCCATACTGTTTTTTCTACAGTGGCCACATCAGCGTACATTCTCCGCAGTAAAGCACGAGGGCTTCCATTGCTCCACACCCTCACTCGTAGCTTTGGTTGCTATGTAACCCAGGCTAGATTTGAACCCTTGCCTATTCTACTGTCTCAGCCTCCTGAATGTTTCTTTTTTAAATTACATTTTAAAATTTACTTTGTGGTGGGAAAGTGGTGGCGCACGCCTTTAATTCAGACACTTGGGGAGGCAGAGGCAGGTGGATCTCTGAGTTCGAGATCTGGTCTACAGTCATGGGACAAAGGGGCGGATACATTGGCGGATAGGGGCAGACATCCGGCCTGGTCTACAGAGCGAGATCCAGGACAGCCAGGACAAAGAAACCCTGTCTCTAAAAAACAAACGGTAAGGATTTGGTCCTTAATTACATCATCAGCCTTTACCAGCTTCCCAGCCTAAAAAGCGGGTGGGCCCTCTGTGGGCCCTCTGTCCCCTCTCCTCTCCGCTCCTTCCTCACGTTGGTCCCCTTCTCTCCCTCCCCCTTTATGTGTCTCTCTGTCTCTCTCTCTCTCTCTCCCCCCTCAAATAAAGCTCTAAAAAGGTAACCATGGCTATGATTCTTTTAATCAGCACACTGCTCCGCCGGCATGGTCGCCGCAGAGGGGCACTGCCACGAGGGGCATCGCCGCGGCATAACTAACATTGGTGCCGTGACTCGGACCACACCACCGAACACTGAGGACCTGCTGTAACTACTGCTGCCTCTTCCACCATCCAGCGAGACCGCGAGCGCAAGTCCCTCACCGCCTCCGCTGGACCCCCACCACTACCGCCATGATTCTTCACCACAGTAAGTCAGCTGTTCTCGCGGCTGTAGTCTGAGCTATATTCTTTGTGACGGACATCCCGGGGGTTGTCCTCAGGCTGTACTGGCTACAGCAAATTTTCCTTTCTGACAAATGCTGTCCTGGTCTACCGGGTGGACCAACTGCAGTGCAGCTGCAGCCCTTCGCATCCCTTGACGAAGAGGATGGCGAAGTTGAGCTGACTCATGGATCTCTCTCCACTCTTTGGGGACGCCCAAGATTGTAGTCTGATCCCAGTTTGTTATTTTAATTTTTTTATTTTTTCTCTTGGCTACAGTCATGGGACAAAGGGGCGGATACATTGGCGGACAGGGGCAGGCACTGGTAAACCTGGCCAGATAACAGAGTTGCGGGAACTTCTGCTAGCAAACAGGCAAATAAGAGTTACTTTATCTCCAAGCTTTCTACTAAAGTTCTAACTAAACCCTTCTCCTTCCCCACTTCTGTGTCTCCACGTGCAACCTCTTCTGTCTGACTTCCGCTGGCAGTGGGCAGTCTTAAGTGGGCGGGCTTGGGTGGTTTCCACAACTCGCCCTAACTCACCTTAACTTCACCCACTCATTCTCAAACTGCCTTGAGAAACACAGACGGGTCTGGTAGTGGCTAAGATCCATGCAAATAAATTTAAAGTTGTCAGGATGGCTCTTAAGCCAAAAAATCAGCTTATAGCCTCAGACAAGTCTTCCAAAAGCTGTCCTTAAGCCACCAATCATCAGGAAAAAAAAAATTCAGGACATAGAGTAAAATCCGTCTCTTGTTCCCCAGACCTCCCCGACTAAAACTTAAGCATCTGGAGAGCAAGGCTCCTGACCCCACAGGCAAAAGAGTCATCTGTGGCATTTAAGGTGTGCCAGGGAAGAGATAAAAGCCCGAAAACAAAATTGCCAAGTGCTGTTACTTGCTGACTTCCAAAATCTGCTGGGTTCCTGTTTTAAGTGAGGAAAAGGCCATGGGCTAGAGAATGCCCTACCAGGCCATCAACAGCCTTGTTAAAAGTGTTGCCTAGAAAGACAAGTCAGCTGACTGCCCCCAGGCACCAAGATGCATGGGTACATCAAGCTAAGACCTCCAGCAGACCTAGGCTTGGCTACAGACATGGCAGGGAACCCAGAACACAGCAGGGAAGCGATCCGTTTCTTTCCTTCTGGACAGCAGAGCCACTGACTCAGTCCTGGGAGTTTTGGGACGCCGCCTCTCCTTTATTGTCGGGTACAGAGGACAGCCTTTTCACTTCACCAGATTTAATTGCACATTCAGAGTTACTTAATGAAAAAAGATTTCCACCTAGAATAAGAGCTCATTGCTTCACTCCAGATCCACTGCCTGTGTTTCTCACGTGCATACAGACAGGGCCCTGATCTTTGCCTTGTCCCTAATTCCAAAAAAATAAATAAATAAATTCTCAT